>NW_022158718.1:2838-326893 GCF_000260195.1 Fusarium odoratissimum NRRL 54006 | reverse complement strand
GTTTTTTTTTTTATTTTATTAAGTTTATAATTATAAATCTTATAAATCCTTAATAAATAACTAATAGCTAAAGCTAAATAAGATTATAATATTACTATCTCCTTATAGAGCTTAAGAAGATCTTTACTTATTTTATTTTTATTATTCTTTAGTTTTTTTTCTTATTTTATTAAATTTATAATTATTATAATTAGTAAAAAAAGCTAGTAAAAATAATATATAATAAACCTATAAGAATATATAATATAAATACTATTATAAGACTTTTTAGCCTAAATATACTTATTATAATAAGTAAAATTAATAGATATTAAATACTTTTTATTTACCTAAAAATAATAAGTATAAGGCATATTAGCTTTTTTATTAATAAACTTAATAAAAAGTATAAATATTTAGATTTTATAATCCTTATAAAATAACTATTTAAATATATAATTAAATATTATAAGATATAATAATAAAAGGTTTAAGTTAGATCTTATTAAAAGAAGACTAATATTAGTTAAAATAATAGGCCTTAGGGATAAGATTACTAGAGGGGAGAGATTATATTATAATTTTAGTAGTTATATTATATATATCCTATAAAAGACTTTACCTTAGGAATTAACTAAGTAAGGACTAATAAATATAAGAATAATAATACTTTAGGATTATATTATTCTAGGATTAATAGTAACCTTATATTATATTACTTTTATATAATTAATAGTAATATATAAGACATATTTATTAGCACTTTTATAGAACTTAGCTTATTAGCTATTAATAATAATTCTTTAAATTAATAAGCCTAATATAGATTACTTAATTATTAAGAAAAATAATACTTTATATTACTTAGTATTATACACTATACAATCTGCAAATATAAACCTAATATAAACTAGCTACCTGTTTGGAAACCTAACTATTATAATAATATTACTCTTAGTATATAAATTATATTTACTAGTACTTTTATAAACTTAGCTTATTAGCTATTAATAAGACTTCTTTATATTAATAAGCCTAATATATATTATTTAATTATTAAGAGATATAATAACTAACTTACTTAGTTTAAATGCCTTATATAATCTGTTAATATATACCTAGTATGAACTAGTTTCCCTGCTTGAAACCCTATTCGTCACAGGGAACGCCTTAGACGAATCGCGTCCACTTAAATTACACCGAGTCTCACTATCCTCTTCAATTCTTTCAACTGTTCAATACGACTCTGCGAGGTAGCCATCTTCACTTTTCGCAATGTCCTTGTTGGCGCTAAACCCGATTCCTTGAGTCCCATTTTCTCACTCTGCAGTTTGTCATACATCGCTTCGTGCTGCTTACAAAACCACGATAATTTCCGGGACATTGACGTCTGGCGAGATGCGATTCGCGATCCCCAAGAGCGCCATGTGTTCAGTGGTTTGGCTGGCGTTGTTTGGCCGCAGGTATCCTCGACCACTGATGATACCCTCATGTCCCAACCGCCGATGGCCACCAAGCAAACCCAGATGCCGACACTCATGAGGCTGGGGGTTTCTGGCCAGCAGAACCCACCCAGGCGAAACTCAGTGATTGAATTCGACTTTATGCAAGAAGAATCGCTCTTCAGTGATATACCCAATCCGTTTTGGGAACTCGAAGCAATGTCCGAGTCGTCGTTTACGAGCGTCGAGAACTTACAGCGAACTTCAAGTACTCTCAAGGACTTACAAGCATCAGCGATCGTGTCTAACCTTATTTGCTTCCTGACAGAATGTGGGGACCTGCTCCACGTTTTCTCCGGGCGTGGGGTAACAACGAAGGACTTGTACTCCTGTATCGCCTTCACCCAGGGAGGATCCGAGGCTAAAACCCTGGTGAACTCTTGTGTACAACGTCTCAAGAGTTATGATGCATCTCAGAATCCGCCTACAGCAGGAATTATATCTATTGTAGAGAGATTCGTCGCGCTCGGGTACCTGCAGACTCCAGAAGAGCTACGAAAGTATATGCTTTGCGTGGGACGGGTAAGTGGTCAAACACCTCCAAAAACGGGAGTGCAGTTGAGCTGATAATTTCCAAGAGGGTCATACTCGAAGACGAACCCTTTGCAGAGTTTTGCCAGTCAGTCTGTGAGTCAACAGCTACCGTCATCAGACCTCCAACGCCTCCACGTGGAGGAGGCCGACGAAGGGGACCAGCGCCCAGATTGATTCCTGGCCGGTAAGTTGACTCTCTTTTTTATCTTTTGTGGTTGTCAAGCTTACTGAGATTTTGCTTGACCAGAGAGATCTCGTGCGACGTATGCGGTCAATTATTTCCGAGGACGTACAACAAAAACCGACATGTTAAGACCAAACATCCATGGTTCCAGCCCAGCCCAGACGCCGACGCGTTGATACAGGGTAGCGTGCGATTAGCAGCTTAGGTCGGCGAATGGCACAAGTCAGGGGATACCCGGGGTTTTTCATTTTGCAGCGCAAGGCGTCAATTTACGCGGAAAACGACTTGTTGTAGTAGGACAGCTGTTAGAGCGTACTAGGCTGGGCCAGGATAGCCCGATGCTGATGAAGTCTCCCTATTATTCAAGACTCATCTGATGCTTTGCTGTACCACTGGCGACTCACGCTTGTCCAATCGTCGCAATCTTTGATATCGCC
The DNA here is from genome assembly GCF_000260195.1 of Fusarium odoratissimum NRRL 54006. Taxonomy (NCBI): domain Eukaryota; kingdom Fungi; phylum Ascomycota; class Sordariomycetes; order Hypocreales; family Nectriaceae; genus Fusarium; species Fusarium odoratissimum. The sequence goes on along the minus strand of NW_022158718.1, from coordinate 324,257 downwards.
CTGCTGAATGGGAATTAGATCAATGGAAATTGAAGGCTTTTCAGTTTTATGTCATCGTCTGCGTCAATGTCTCTCCCCAACTCTACGGCAGCAACGGCGGTGTGATCTTTGAGCAACGTAACACCATGGCGGTGTCAAGGAACACACATTGCAAATCCACCGAAATACCCGAAGCAAACGATCACAATCGCTATATTTGCCTCTTTTTTTTCGTCATGAGTAATGCAAACACAACCAAGTCTTGAAATGATCAACTACCGACTGGGTCCCGCAGGAGGCCTCGGGCCCCAGTAGGCAATTTGAGTTTATCTACAAGAAACTTAACGAATGCCGGGGTAAAACGCGTTTAAGATTAAAGATCTGAATAAGCACAAAACGCCAATAAAACCACCGACCGTGGAGTGACAGCAGATCGGAATTGAGGCTTGGTCAAGCACACGACACTTGCCGCGTGGCTGCCAACCTTTTCTATACATGTATTCCAAAATAGTAGCACACCAACACTGAAACAAGTTTAAGTCCCAGGTACAGCACAGCAAACAGGTGCCTCTAGCCGGAATGGCATCGCCACAGAGAGTCAGTGAAACAGTTGGAGTGGATCTGAGGGTTACACCTGAGAGGTCGATGATGGAATTGCGGCTGGTGATGACAAGTAAAGATGGCGCAGACCTTGGAAGGGCCTAAGATCAGCGCAGGGATGAGCTGAATAGCGGGTTGTGGTTGGGTAGCGCAGGGGTTCAGGCGGTGGGATATGACGCAGTGCGCTATGATTCTTCATGCAGGGCCTGAAATGACAGGAGAGAAATCAAGCAATCAAGCTGAGGGAGGCAGGGGAGCTGAGAGCTATATCAAGGAGAGGTCCTGCTCCCGTTTCTCTCCTCCATCATTCATCAATCCCTCACCTAAACAACTACTTTTCTCTACACTCAACCAACTCACAAATACAAACATCTTCATCACATAACTCCACTTACACCTACACACAACAACAACACTCAAGATGCTCTTCACACAAGTCGCCCTCCTCGCAGCCGCAACCCTCGTCGCCGGCAACGCAGCCCCCCAGCCCGAAATCACCCAACCCGCTGTCCTCCCCCGCGACATCATCCCCGACGACGTCAAGTCCTGGGCCGAAGGCAAAGCCTCCGCCGCCGGCCAGGACGTCGACGACTGGGTCAAGAGCCACTACTCCGAAGCCGAGCAATGGGCCTCCGACAAGGGCGGCGACGCCAAGACCTGGGTTGAAGGTCAAGCCTCCGAGGCACGCGACAAGGGCTCCGAGATTGCTTCTCGCGCCAGCACTGCTTTCGACGGCGTGAGCTCCCGGGTTCGCACTGCTATCGATGAGGCTAGCGCTAGTGCCTCTGCTGCGTCGAATAACGACAATGCTGCTGCTACTGTTGGCGGCGGTCAAGCTGGCGTTGTTGCTTTGATGGCTGCTGTTGGTGCTGCTGTCTTCGCCTTCATGGCTTAAACGCTTCATAGCCTGAACGACTTGTTTTACTTGCGACACCTTGATACCTTATGCGGCATGGACTTCAAATTGCATCGGAGTTTACGGAACACTGGAGCATAGAGAACGGCAACATTTAGAATGTTTGGTCGGGAATGGCTCGGTTAGGGAATAGGAATGGATTGACGCTGAATCATGAGAGCGGCAAAGACCTACTTAGAAACAATTCAACGCTTACGAACTTTTAATCGCTTTGGCATGGTGATGACTGTATGGAATTTCTCATGTTGAGTGGCTTGTCCAACTCGGCAAACCGCCTGTGACCTGATGCATTTGTTCTATGATACATACCTGTCTACAATAATATACAATTCTATACCCAGTATCCAAACAAACAATGAGTCGCGATTCTATCCATCATCACTTTTATACAACATCATCCACATGTTCATCACTGCTTACCCCTCAACTGCAACCCATACGGCGCAAGCTGTTCCGCCGTAACCCTCGTCGGCGCCTTGACAAATGGATCATCACCCTTCATCGTCTTCGGAAACGCAATGACATCCCTCACAGTAGTCGTATCCGTCAACAGCGCAACCAACCGATCAAAGCCCAGCGCGAATCCCGCATGCGGCGGACACCCCGCCCTCAACGCATCAAACAAATGCGCAAAGTCCTCAATCCTACTATCCTTCATCTTGAGAATATCCCGCATGATGAACTCCTGCACGGTAGGTATGTGGATACGCTCGCTACCGCCGCCGACTTCTACGCCGTTGAGGACGAGATCGTATGCTGCGCTCTTGGCCTGTAACGGGTCTGTGAAGAGAAGTTCGAGATCGTATTTCGATTTAGGGGCTGTGAAGGGGTGGTGCGCTGCTGCGATACCGGCAGAGCCTTCTTGGCCTGGATCGTTGTCCTCGCCGGTGGGCTTGAACATGGGAAAGTCGGTTACCCAGACGAATTGCATTGACTCGGGTGTACCAGGTGCGGGCAGGTCTTCTACGAGACCGTCGCCAAGAAGCTTCCTGTACAACTCATTGCGGATTTCACCAATTGCGGTAGAAGCACGGTAATACTGACCCTTTGGCTTCTCACGCGCTTGGAAGACGAGAATGTCACCCTCAAGAACACCCTTTCCGCCAGTTGCGATATTGACAATCTCGTCGCACTCTACACCGAGTGAAGAGAAGCCGCCGCGAGGTTGCCTGGAGTCGCAGACTAGTATCACTGGCATTCCGTCTTTATTCTCGCGGAGATGTTTCGGTAGTGATTCAATGAACTGTTCGGTGAAGCGTTTTGGTCTTGGAATGTCGTCGTCAACATCTTTAACGGGGATATGGAAGGCTTCGATCAGGGGATCTTGGAGGTATGTCATCATGCTGGCGAATTGTTCGCACATTTCGTTTGGTATCGCGTAAATCTGGAAATGTTAGGAGGAGATCGGCGAAGGGAGGATGCAGCGTACTCTTCCTGGGAGGCGCAAGTCTGGCTTGTCAGTTCCGTACATCGAAATGCAATCCTGGAACGTAAGTGTCGTGACCTTGTGCTGAACCGGTTCATCAGCAGGACGAGAACCTTCAGGAATGTCCGAAACTACAGGCACACGGCTTCCTCGGATGGTCTTGTAGCTATGCGCAGGTCGCAAAGCCTCAAGCGACCGTAGCACAATATCCGTAACATCCTTCCTCACCACCTCAGCATTCGCAAACGCCCACTCCATATCAAGTTGTGTAAACTCTGGCTGCCGATCCGTACGAGCGTCCTCATCACGATAACAGCGCGCCCACTGCATGTATCGCGAAACTCCACTCGCCATAAGAACCTGTTTGTACTGCTGAGGACTTTGTGTGAGAGCATATGCGTAACCGGGTCGGCGGGTTGGTACGAGGAATTCTCGTGCGCCTTCGGGCGTTGACTTGAATAGTGTCGGCGTCTCGATATCTGTAAAGCCCTTGTCTTGCAGGCCAGCTGTCAATTGTCCCTTGAGCCACGATCGGAATTGAAGTCTTGCTAGCAACTCTGGGTGATGGCGCAGTTGGTAATGGCGCTTGGTATCGGGGAATATGACGTCGGGCGTTACGATGAGATTTTGCTGCACATCGTTCAATGGTCGAATGTCCTTAACGTAAAAGGTTCGCTTGGAGGATTGCTTCTCGGCGTCTGGGCTTGTATTCGCTTCGCTCTCGGTGCTAACGACGACTGGACTTGTTGCGCGAATACTTCGAAAGAGCGCAGAGGCTTCGGGATATTTCGTTGAGTCGGCGCATAGCTGAATAACCTCGCCTGACGGTAGAACGAGATCGGCGAACGAGAGCTTCGAAGACATGTTCCTCCTCTTATTCATGAACCCCGCGTATTGCCCATTGGCACCAGGTGTAGTCGGTATACCCGCATTGCTATCTGGCGCAAGTTAGCACCGACCATAGCGGGCATTGAAGTCGTCGTACACTGATCCCAGAGGTTGAGAACGTCATCTTTCGTGGGCTGGGTTTTTGAGTAGGCGATGGAGGATTGGCTGAAGCTTCGGGGGAGGATTGGCCGGGCGCGAAGGGGAATTAAAGATCGAGTGCGTATGCTGAGGCGCATAGAGGCGCGACAACGAGAGAGAGGGAGTGCCATGGTTATTGTTGCGTCAATTGAGGCATTGTTTGGAGGATGGTGGGCCGATTGACATCGAATTTCGTGGTGAGCTCGGTGAGAGGGGCTTATCGATAAGGAAATTGTTCACCTTCCCCGGTACCGGCTGTCATCAGACGACAGCAGCATGGTTAGTTACACTGCCCGACCCTCGAGACGGAGAACAGCGCTTTGTCAATGGATATTTCATGGTCGGAGGCGTTTCATCTGGCATTCTCTCACGTGCGCCAACTTTCTTCACGTGGACTAGAACGCCAGCACCAACAATGTCATGAAACGATCCATCAGCCATCAAATCCCTGACGATGAGCGCTCAATTGGTCGCGCCTCAATTGGCGATGATGCTTGAATATTCAAATGGTATTGTGCCAGGCTTGCTAAGCTTTCCCTATGATACAAATCCCCAACTCGAGCGTAAGTTATCTGGGCCCAAGATCAATCTTCCCTTGGTGTAACGATACTTCGTCACCTGATCCTCGATCACTCGGATCAATATGCGGTATGCTTCCATCACTTGTAGCAAGTCCCCTTTGACTTGAGTTGGGTTCATATGCATCATCTATCCGATGAAAATGCCCTGTCTTTCCACCCGTTCCTCCAATTGTGACAAGTTCTGCTTGCATTCCGGTGTGAGCAGCTGCATCTTTTCTGGATGTGATGCTTTCGAACTTGGATGAGATCATAAGCATTAGTGGTCGGAGTGTTGGGAGACAGAGGGCGATGGTTCCGCAGGCTACTTCGACGACACACCAGGTGCAAGCTGTAGCGAGGGTCCCTGTTCAAGTTAGTTGAGAGTCGCACGCGTGTCGCTCGAGTTCTTACATGTTGTATCCACTGGATCGAATTGCATGATTGTCGTGAATCGGTATATACTGGCGAACAGGACACTAAACGGATCAATACCAAGCGCTCACAGGCGGGTGGACGAGGACTTACAAGCTGCCGAGCAAAAAGATAACTAACAGCGACAACTTTTGCGCCATGTTCACCTGCAACTTCACAATCTGCCCGACCGGCAGACACAAAATCGCAACATCTGTTGCGATATTCGGAATCGCATTGCCGATAAACGACGCCTTGAGGTTGATGCAAGTCCCATCAATCCAGGGCATCCAAGCCTTTTTGATCGGATGGCACTGGAAGATACACACAGCGCAAATTGCAATCCACCATCCAATTACAACAGCAGCGATGAGGGCAGACGCCAATCGGAAGTTTCGAGATGGGAAGATGCGCAGGTACATCGATAGAAGGGCGAGTTTGATGAGCATCACCGCCGTGACGTAGATGTTTTCGAAGGCGAGGAGGATCTTGAAGAAGATGATTTGATCTTCTGTCGACACGCGCTTCGCATGCTTTCCGAGACCATGCGCAATCACTACTCGACTGTTAGCGGCGACGATATAACCCAATTGTATTACTTACTGCCATAATTGAGTCCACCAGTGATGAAAACAAAGACCTAGCCCAATGTCAGAATTGTACAACTCTTGGCACCCAATCAAACCCACCAGCGCTACCAGAGTCAACCAGTCATCAGTTCCATATCCAATCCTCACATATCGCGCCCAGAAGCGCAAAGCGACAAACACAACGGACAGCACGAGAACAATTGTCGTCGTGGCACTGAGCTCGCTGCTCCGATCGGCGTTCACGTCACGGCCATACAACGAGGCCATACTGAAGAAACGATGATGCTGAAACGGAAGGGAGACGAGTTCACATGAGGGGATGTCGAAGGGATAAAGTAACAGAGCACCACAGTACGAAGGAAGAAAAATGGTATTCCAGAACCAGCGGGCTCTAAAGTTAGTTCGCATCTCGAACCCGCCCCGGATATTTCTCACAACATAAAGCTCCCGTCCGTTCTCACTAGCGAGAAACGCTAGCTGGGCGTTGCGAGGTAGGGGTTCTGGATTACTGGGTGGCTTTACGACGCCACCGGGGAAGACTCCCTAACTTTGTGGGCGATCATCCCATCGGCCAGTCAGACACTCGCGGGTTCATCTAGCGTTGTCAGATGTCAATTTCGGTCGAGTCAAGCCTAACGAGTCGCCGTTTGTTGTATTGTTGCCCAATCTAAACCTGCGAGAATGAAGATCTTCTTTGCTCGCAGAAGCAAAAAAAAGAAGCAAAAAATACACAACGAGTCAGAGCAGCCGATCATTGTGAAAAAATTGCAGCGTTGCACTCGTACTGTACCAACTCGGCTCTAATATGGCCCGGTACCTATTTAGAAGTCTGAACTAGACAAGGGACGTGGCTGTTTTTGGATCCGTTGAAACGCGGCACCGCGAAGAACAATTGAGGCCTTACCGTCTTAGGAACTCGGCTCACAGCCTTATCATCTTAAAATGCACCTAATGCGCCCTGTCGAGTGCTTCGGCGACGGGCGGAACCAGTGCCCCGTGTGCTGATCAGTCTCAGTTAGGCCGCTCACTATTCTTTCCGAAATCAACGGTTTTAACTGGTCCCCTATTAGCTCTTTGACCTTATTATGAGCAGTCATAATCACATAATGCAATAATGGCTTTCACAATCATCCGAGTCTGAGCTCGACGGACGTCGAGTCGAGTCTTGATGTTTGAATCAGATGAAACAATTCACCCGGCATTTCGGCACCTCATGCCCAGCAGCGTGGTATCGGCACTGGAACACGCAATCCTTGCCCCATGCTAGGCGAACAAGGTTCGATATCCTCTGGCGTTCTTTCTAAGCCTGGTTTGGCTTCACCTCCTGAATTCACCAAATTCCCGGGAAAACTGAAACAAAGAATACCATTGTTCAAACTTGACTAAAAGCGATCTGCCATATAATTCCTCTATTTGATCTGTGCAATCAAGGTATCGAAATCAACCAGGTCCCAGACTTGGGCAAATTTTCCATCGACGACATGGTACAGCGTGAATTGATTCGTCTCCATTCTGCGGCCGGTGGCTTTGTAGCCTCGAAAGTCCCCCTTGTGAGTTCCCGTGACTTTGAAAAGAAGGGAAAGATAGTCGCCTTCGATGGTGAGGTTTCGCAGGTTCCAGTGCCAGTCGGGAAATGCGTCGATCATGGGTTGGAAGGAAGACGTTGCTTCTTCTGGGGTTATTGGTTTGTCGTTGACGACAAGAGGGGACGCGTAGAATGATCTCATCGCTTCAAAGTTGTGAGCGTTGCAGTGTTCCAGATATGTTTTGTATAACGCTCGATACTCGTCAATTGATTTGGATTGGCTGGGTGCTTGTTGACTGGCCATTGTGTTGGTATGACTGGGGCAAACTAGCTTGTTTGGAAATAGGTAGTGATGAACCGTTGACGGGGAGCTTGCAAGGGATATCCGAGGCTAAACGAGAGTGGAACTGTTACTAAATCTTCAGACAACCGTACAGACGCTAGCAATTTATATTTGAATCGTGAGCAAGAGGATTATGTGTTGATATTATCCAAGGCTTACATTGCCGCTTACTGATCTTTGTCATGACTGAGCATGTGTGATGATAGGCCAGAAGGATGGTCAGCGCAGCATGTTGCCCGAAACAGACAGCATTATATGCGGCCAAGATATCTGCAGGAGTATCTGCAAGCTGAGGAGGTCCATCTTGCTGGAATGATTATATACATATATGGAATCCTTCCCGGGTCAGTCAACACAGCTTTAGAGGTAACGAGGGGAAATCTCTTGTTCCGAGATAAATCTCAAAATCACAACGCTTCAGGCCGCCAGCTGAAGTTAGATGTGATGGACAAGGCCAAGTCTGACGATGTGAGTTTCGTGAAATCAAGAGCGACTGACCATACTTCTGAAACAAGCGCCATGATCTTAATATCCAGATCGAATTCTCTAGGATTGTTCCTATTCATGTCAGCCTCTACAGAGAGAACACTGCCCGAGGAAAATTTAGGCAGTGCCTGCAATCTCTGCTTACGCCTACCACAATGAGGCTATCATTCTTCTAGAAGGATAGACCTAGCTGGTATGTCAAGCTGCATTTAACTTTGCTAGGCCAGGCTAACCAAGATCCAGATTGAACTTTATCGACTTCTTTGGAGTTTGGGTGCTGTTTTGACCAGCAGAACCCTGATCGGCCAAATGTTAGCCGCGTTTGACGCATGCCATATCCAACTAAGCCCAATTCAAATCTAGTCCAAACCCACAGCTTTATCAAAATTGACTCGCGCTCTGCAGCGTAAACCCTGCGCGCGTCGCAACGAGATATGACGGACCCTGCAATTGAGTGGATTCAACTGAAACTGGACCCCTCAACGAGCGAGGCGCTGCTAGTCCGCAGACTAACTTAAGACATTACTTATTCTATCGTGTTTCCTCTCCAGATTCTCTCCAGTTTACTATCTTCAAGTCTATTTGAACCTCATCATGTCTAACCCTACTATCGTCTTCGCTCCTGGTGCGTGGCACACAGCTGATTGCTACGATGTCGTGCGAAAAGAACTCCATGCCAAGGGCTGGGAGACCGAGGCTGTTGATTATCCCTCTGTGGGCGCTGAGCCTCCTACCAAAGGCTTGAGCGACGATGTCGCCGCTGTGCGAGCTGTTGTTGAGAAGTTGGTTGAGGAAGGCAAGAAGGTCATGGTTGTTGTGCACTCGTACGGTGGTCTTGTTGGTGCTGAGGCTGTCAAAGGCTTGGGCTTGAAGCAGCGCGCACAGGAGGGTAAGACAGGCGGTGTGATTCAGCTTGTTTACCTGAGTGCTTTCGTCATGCCAAAGGGAGCTAGTATTCTCGGGGCCCTTGGAGGACAGTATCTTCCCTGGATGCGAGTCGAGGTAAGTTGTATATCGCTCATATCAAGATGATTTCCTAACAACGAACAGGGAGATTATGTCTATGCTGAGACCCCCGACAACGTCTTCTACCACGACGTTGATCCTGAAACTCAAACCAAGGCCATTGCTGCCTTGAAGCATCAATCTCGTCGCGTGTACACCGATAACGTCGAGTACGAACCATGGCACGACGTTCCCTGCTTCTTCATTTTCTGCAACGAAGACCGTGCTATTCCTTTGGCTATTCAAGAGAATCTGGCTTCTACGCTTGGCCCTGATGCTGGAAGCTTCCACATCAAGAGCTCTCACTCGCCGTTCCTCTCGCTACCAAAGGAGACGGTTGAGGGGTTGGAGAAAGCTGCTCAGGATGGTTTGACCAAGAGCTCAAGCTAGATGTGCTGGCGGCTTTTATACCATAAATTCAACGTTAGCGTATTGAAATCATGATTTGATGGGAATATCAATCGCTGTGCATGAGATGTGACGAGCCTATACTATTCTGACCGCATGCGGGGGTCATCTCGTGATTAGATTCAAATCATCCGCCGGTACTTCCTTGCCTGTGTTACACAAGGAGTAAATATGTAGTTGCCTCCATTTGTATATTCATTCCTCAAGATGGTTCCGTACACAAGACCTACTCGGTATAACGAATCGTGAGCTGCGAAACATCTTGTCACACGTGGTCACTTGAACTTTGTATAGAGTCACGTGTGTTTAGGCACCGAGTCCAGGCAGCCATCATGTCTCTCGACTTTCACTTTCTCTCATCTCGAGACCCAATCACGAACCGAAACCTTGTTCAAAAGATCCTATCGGCGCTTTTTCTTCCTCTAAGATGATATCATGGAAAGCCTTGATTTACCGCCCTTCTATAAAAAGCCCAAGTACCCCCGCTGCTTCACTCCTGGACCGATCTGGTGCAAAACATATCTTCTTAGCCATGCCGTCTGACATTTTCAACTGGCTCCCGCCTGAAGTTCATCTCAAAATTGTGGACAATCTCCAGTCGCTTCACAACACTCGATCTTTTACCTCGGCTTCCCCAACCGCAAGACGCTATTTTCATGCTAACCAACGCACTTCTTTTCTATGGCCTTACATCCTAGACATACAAGCAAATTTCGGGGATGAAGCACTTGTACCACTGGCATTGATTCTCCTGCAAGTGCGAAAGGTACGTGCCCAGACTCGTGGGTTAACGTCACTCCAGATCGAGCAACGCATCAGACCCTACCTCGACGCCGTAGCTCGCTTCGATAAATCAGAACCCGCCGAGGAATGGAAAACGAACTTGGGCTGTATTTCAGCCGTAATGAATATGATTCGGGAATTTGGCCCCATAACAGCAGGCTCGGTGAACGGATTCCGAAACCACTTATCGGGGATAGCAAGATATGACATAAACATATTTGCAAATCGGGGCCACACCATTAATGTTTTTCTCCGTTACGATCTCTACTGCCAGTTAGCCTGTAACGGAGAAGAAAGGCTTTTCACACAAAGAGAAGCAGAAAGAGAACAGGTCAATGAACTCGAATCTTATCTCCATAAGCGTTTAAAACACCCACACCAAGCTCATCACCCGTGGATCCCCGACACCATGATGAAGCTAATTAAACAGCGACACAGTGACATTCTACTTTCCGTTGACGACACGTTCGGGATTTCTAGGAGCGCACGGAGAGAGCGTAACCAGGTGGAGGATATCATACGCCTTGGAGGCCCAGGCCCTTCCGTCTTGAGACGCCTTCAACAATGCCGGTTTGTTACGAGACAACGGGATGATGAGACCACATACCTCGATTACGTGTCTCTGCAGGGATTTTCTTTTCTCCACCACTTGGAACAACTTGAAGCAGAGGCCCAGAAACCGTACGTTCTCGACATCTTTTTCAAAGTGACCACAAAGAGATTACAAGAGCTGGCTGGGATAAGGGTAGCTACTCGATCTGCCGCGAGGCGAGAGAGTATCTACCAGACTTATGCTTTCAGTTGGGGATGAGAGGTGAGTTGAGAGCTGGCGAGATTGAGAAGCACAAAAGCCAGATTGCGCCTGGCTTTGCATAACATATATATACTCCAATAAACAACAGAGATCACTCCAAATACAACCTTTAGAGCGTGGTCTGAATAGAGCTAGCAAGGTGAAACTTTAAGTATTGCGTGCTCCAAGATGCACCTAAATAAAGCACAAGAAAGAAGAAACTTTCTTTGAACCACCAGATCTCTGTATCAAATCAGAAGCCCTATAAAACATCATAAATGTAGGTACTTATGGAGCTTGAGAGTATATATAATATAAGCTGTTAATTTTATACATCGCCTTGATCTGGTTTAATGAGATATTGACAACGTTTGCACATACTAAAGAAGTTTAAAATTCAAAGCTGAGCATATAAATTGCGCAATTACATGTTTGTGTCGGGGCTGAAGCCTCTTTCAACCTCATAACCTTATCACAGTATGTTGAAACACAAACATATTGCAAGCGTGGTTATGAACGCTTAATCGACAAGAATACAAGCACGCTGATTCGAACGTTGAGTCGTATGTCCGTCAATAGCAGTTCTTGATCGATTATACTTTATGGCCGAACACGCTGCCCCCTATCACAAAAGTCTACGCCGCCATTGCTTTCCACGCGTGACTATCCTCAATTTAACCTCTATTTGGAAAATTATAATGCAAATGCTACTATAAGAGAAATGGTTCTGCCCCTTTTGACACTTCTTGCATTCTAGTCTTCAGCTGTACAACTACTCGAGTCTTGCTGGCCACAAGGTCAAACCCCAGACTGCTAGCACAGATGATAAGAACACGATATTGTTCTTTCTTCAAGACATACCGTTCATCATTCATCTTTATGGAAATGTCCCGCAACGTGAGCAATTTCCCCCTCTTTCTTGGTGCCGCCGCATCCTTCGCTTTAGGCTTTCTAGCTGTCCACCTATTAAAAGACAAGGGGGTAGAATCTAAGAAAATCGATTGCTTTGACAAGCTATCAGCGGAACTCAAATTCCAAATCTTCGAGCAGTGCGACTCAATGAGCGATGTGGCATCACTCATCGCGGCTTCTCCGTCAGTACGAGTTTGCTTCCGAGCAAACCAAGATAAGCTCCTTCGATATCGCATTTCCTATATCCGAGAAATATTCTATAATGATGAGCTTATCCCTTTGGCTTTGATGGTTGCGAGGATGCGACGTCGCTTGAAAAGGCGCTATGACATGTATCAACTTGTGGGACTCCTGGAACACTTTGTTCGTGGGGGCAGGTCTAAACTGTTTCAGCGGAAGTTTGACCACTGGCAAGAGAACCTCATACAGATCCAAGATCTCGTCAAAATCTGCACAGAGATTCAAGAGCTTTCTCCAAGGGCATGCTACAACTCATCAGCAGCATATGCAAAGCCCCTTCTATCCAAGCTGTGGCACCACAGATTCGTGGAAACCTATCTGCGTGAAGAGATCAGTACCGCTATGAAATACTATGGTAGCAGACTCATGTTTCCGCCCAGAAATAATCTCAGCCCTGAACTATATGTGTTCTTGTTCACGCGTAACTATGTGGGAAGCAGGCTGCCTGATAGTAAGTCCAACCAATCTACTACGCTATTAAATTGTGCGAAGCTAACATTCACGAGAACATACTGCTGATATAGTAGACACACATGTCTCTATTGGTCGGCTTGGTGCTAGAAGCTTCGGAGAGATGATTTCTATTGCTGGCGACCCCTTGAAAAGCCAGGGGATTTCGAAAAGAAGGAAGGCTGAGATACAAAGTTGGAGAGATATGCGAAAAAAAACCTGGAAGGAGGAGGATAAGAAGGTTCAGAATGGGCAAATGGTGGTTCAAAACGGCTTTGCACGGCCCCTGCGAGCCGATGAATTTGTTCAAACCTGAGCAACGACCATGACATCAAGGTATTTAGTACTGGATGATCATTGGCTATAGCGTTTTGCAATTTGAAGCTAGCCAAAGTCTCTTATGGAAGGAATTCCTTGAAATGCTTTCAGCATTTCTCCTAGACGGTGCCCATTCTTAATCTGACACCCTTCAACAACACTGGATATGAGAAACTCAAAAAGCAACACTCCATACTCAGCTAAATGTGAATTTATGCATAGTGCATCTAGCGATATAATAGAAGAATAAAACTCCCGCCTCAACTTTTATACATGCAGTCTACACGAATTATGATGATCCTTGGCTCTAACTACAGATGGCTCCGCTCGGAAAGGCTTGAACGAACAGCCATGGCAGCTCGTGTTCCTTCTTCAATGGCACCATCGATGAAACTACGCCATCCAAGAGCCCAGTCAGAGCAGGCAAAGATGATGTTGCCCTGTGTGGCTCGCATGTCGCCAAGATGATCGGTCAGCAGACCAGGTCGAGAGAAGAACCTGAAATTGTTAGCTTTATCATATCGAGGGCATGGGATTGACTTACCAAGCTCCCTTGGCAAACTCATCCTTGGACCAGTTGTGAAAGACCAAGCGCTTGATATCCATCGGAGCAAAGCCCTGAAAGGCAGCTTTGGTCTTTTCAATATCCTCCTCAGGATGGAAGTGGTTATGCTGGCCGCCAAATGCAACGATATGAGTGTTACCAGCAGGAGTAGTACCATCACCAAAACCATAAGAAAGCTTGTTGTGAGGGTAGCTGATACTAGTCATCGACCGAAGGTCTCGATCAGAAACCTCGGCATGAACCTTGGTGCACTGGTTGACATGGCCAATATCCGCCGCTGCCTTCTTCCCAGGCATCAGAGGAGGATCGAAATGCACATCGTTAAGAATGTTAAGAGGCATAGCGCTAATCATCTTCAACGCTCTGAACTTCTGACCACTTCTAGCAGTGACCTCAACGCCAGCAGGGCCGCTCTTCACTGAAGCAACAGGCGTGTTGAAAGAGTACGTCAAGTTTCCACTCGCCAAAGCCTCTTTGAAGAAACGAATAGAAAAGCTCGACTGGCCGCCCTTGAACTTGTACTTGACGAGATACTCGATGCAGCCTTGGTATGTATAACCGCTGAGAGCCCACCAGTGCAAGAACTCGTAGAAGCTAGTGGTTTCGAGGGTACCGCCGCTGCAGAGAAGAACGAAAGCTTCTAGGCATATACGCTCGTTGGGAGTGAGGTCGTTTTGAATCTCCGCGAGACGCTCTGCGATGGACATGCGGTCGTATTTGGCGGCCGTTGGGCCGAGATTTGCGCTGTGGGGGAAGACCAATGCTTCTCGACCGCCTTGGCCGTCAATGTTGACGAGCTTCTCAAGGCCACTTTGCATCAGTTGATCCTGGTTTCGTTAGTCTTGAGCTTTCCAAAAGCTTTTGGCAAAACATACCTCTTCCTCATGAGTGAACTTTTGAGTGCCCTCTGGTGTCACAAGAAGATACTTGTTGACGCCTCTTGAGAAGTCATATGAGATCTCAAGTTCATCTTGCATACCATATCTGGAGATCTCACGCCATACATTGGGTTGTCCCCAGTATACCCAGGTGCCACCCATTTCATATGGATAACCCTCTATGTTTGAGCTCCATGACCGGCCTCCAATTCGATCACGAGCTTCAATGAGCAACACTTTGAGGCCTGATGTTTGTTAGTAATGTGTTATGAGTTTAGAAGGTCTTGATACTCACCAGCAACGGCTGCATCACGAGCTGCAGTCAGACCACAGTAACCCGCACCAACAACAATCACATCAAACTTTGTGTTCTTGTCTGAGAGATTGGTAGGAGGATTGATAGCTCCAATGCATGGAACACCAGCCTTGAGTCCTTGGGACTCAGTCCATGAGAAGCCGTCTCGAGAAGACATTGTGAAGCTTCCTGGTCAAGTATGATATCAAAGACTGAATTACACGTCTTTCGAGTCAAGATAGCTCAATTGACTAAGCTCAAGAAGACACTGACACAAACAAAAACAAGAATGATAGGCAGAATCAATAGAAGTATCGTCGAGGACGGCTACTCATTTTATCCTCGGTCCGTGTTCTCATCTTCGCCCCAGTCCCCATTTCCACAAACGGCAATTTCGCGAGAAGATAACGACGATCCTCTATCTAGTCCAAAACCTCACGATACGAAGATATCGACCCATCGCGATATCAGCTATCTTTGAGGCGAATTACCGTATCCGGTAATTTCGCGAGAGACCCAAACAATCTAGATCTCCCCCGCAATCCGCTAAGACCCAGCATCAAGGTTGGCACTAGCAAACCCAGTTGCTTGGCTATCCCGGAAACCAATGAACTATGTCAATTTTCTCGTAATTCTGCCGGATGTGGTATATTCAGTGGAGATGCCTGATATCATAAAACCTGGGGTAATGGACCAGGCTTATCAGGATATCTCGGCAGATTGGAAGCCTTTGTATGATAACATGCCAATCAAGGCAGTGTAGATTGACGTTTTGTTGGAGATTTGTGCAACGGTGGCCCCCTTTCCCTGATACGTCTTATCAACGCAAGTGGCTCGGCCGTGTGACCTTGGAAACGAGTATATGAGTCAAGCGTTTTCTCCCTCAGATACTCCAACGAGAACACTTCATCATAACATAACACGATAACAGCCAAGATGACTTCTTCAACGCAGGAGGGCGCTTTGCAGCAGCGTCTCTCGACTTTGACAATGGTTGCTATGGCCTTTGCCATTCTCAAGTTCGTCATCCCCTGTGCTCTCTTGGCATTTGCTAACCCCTCGTCAGCACATGGATCGCACTCGCCGGCACCATGGCTTACATTCTCCCGTCTGGGGGTTCGGTTTCGTTCATCTATGGATTCATAGTCTGCGTTCTTTGTAACTTGGCTCTTGCTGCTAGCCTTGGAGAGATGGCTGCACTTTGGCCAACTGCAGGTAGGACTGGACTCGAGTATGTCCCAGGAACAATGGCTAATTGCTCTTAGGTGGACAGTATCACTTCATGTACGCCATTTGTACACCGCGATGGAAACGACCTATGGTACGTTCACCCAGCTATCCCACGAACAAAGACTAACACTTGATAGAGTTTCTTCATTGGATGGACCAACATTGCTGGTTGGTTGACTGTTGTCACAACACAAGCCTTCTTTGCTGGTAAGACATTCCCAAATTGGCATCTTTAAGCCATATACTAACTGTCGGGATATAGCTCAGTTAGTATCCGCCGCAGCCGTCGTCGCTTCGAATAACGCATACGAGGCAACTCAATGGAAGACATATCTCTTCTTCCTTGCCATTCTTACCTTCGGAACGGTCGGCAACGTCTGGGGAAACAAGATCCTTGGCCGTTGGAATGACATGGCTCGTAAGTGCCCTGTTAATATATCCTGTCCCACCAACTGACGCAATTGACAGTATATTGGTCTGTGCTCTCGGTCGTTATTATGAGCATCATCCTCCTTTCCATGTCTCCCAAGACAGATGCTCGGCAAGTCTTTACAGAGTTTAGAAACGAGACTGGTTGGTCAGATGGTGTCGCTTGGATCCTTGGCTTACTTCAATCTGCCCTGTCCCTCATCGGCTTTGATGTTGTCTTGCATCTAACTGAAGAGATGCCCAACCCTTCGAGGGATGCACCTCGAGCTATGATGCTAGCTATAGTCATTGGCGGTGTCACGCAAGTTGCCCCATCTCTTCAGCTCTATGGCCGTTGCTAACCTGGTTCAGTGGCTTCCTCTTCATCCTAGTTATCCTCTTCTGCCTTACAGACCCAGCAACAATCCTCGCCTCCAACACAGGCATGCCCATCGTTGAACTCTTCCTCCAAAGCACAAAGAGTCGCGCCGCAGCAACCATCTTGGCCCTGATGCTAAGCGTCTGTTTCATCAATGGCACATCAGCCAGCATCACCAGTGCGAGTCGTCTTCTCTACGCCATGGCTAGAGACAAGGGTATCATCTGCCATAACTACTTTGCACACATTGAACCGAAACTCGATGTCCCCGTCCGCACAATTACCTTGTGTTTCATTTTCAACGTCCTCTTTGGGCTCTTGTATCTTGGTCCTGCTGTGGCTTTCAGTGCTTACATTGCTTCGTGCACTATCTTCCTCAACGTCTCTTATGCCGGACCTGTCGTTGCGTTATTGGTCAGAGGCAGAGGTATTCTCAAGGAGTACCAGACAAGAAAGACACCAGCCAGGATGGGCTTGAGGACTGGTGCTGTTGTCAATGTAATTGCGAGTGTCTTTGTCATCGTCATCACCATCGTAAGCACAAGATATCTTGACTCTTTCAACTCCTCGCTGACTCTGCACAGTTTTTCTGTTTTCCGACTGCCCTTCCTGTATCAGCTAACACCATGAGTAAGCATATCTGCCCTTAGTATCAAGAAGTTTACTAACCTGGATAGACTACGTTTCCGCTGTCGTTGGCGTTTTCTACTTACTTCTTGCTTTATACTGGATGGTCTATGGTAAGACCTTCGAAGGCCCTGTAAGTCAAACTCACAACCCAAGGAAGAGTCTCGTCAGCTTCTAACATAACTTCCAGAACTTTGAGGCCATCATTGGGCAACCTTTGCAGATAAAAGGGGAGCATGAGCCGGAAGCAGTGCATGAGAAATCTTCAACTTCAACAAAGGCCTGACTCTTAATACGATATTTATTGCGACTCAGAGGACAGTTATTTTAATAAGACATATGTTCAGATCAATGTTACGATGAGAAATGAGGAGAAAGCAATGACTTGCAAGCTTGCGAACAAACAGTAGACGATTGTTTGCAAGACAAATCCGTCGGGATCTTTCCATCCCAATGACTCTTAGGGCAAGAAATCGTTTGAATATCAAGGAATTAGTCTAAAGATCCACTAAATTACACTAAACTTACCTAAATCTTTTCTCCGCTCAGGATATGCTGAGGCCCTCAGTTTGCACCTTCGAAACGACTGAGATGAGGACGGGTATTGGGTAGAACTCAACATGCAGGTTGCCTCGTTTCTGTATCGTGCTTGTAGCGTTCCTCCTTGGACCCTTGGTTGAGAACGATAGTGCTGCAGTATACCTAGGTCTTCGTTTGCCAGACCCCAAGTCTTTTGAAAGGAAGATGTGTCGCCATTCTCACGTTCAGGTCAAAGTACAACACCATACTTCTTACATGACACCTGTAGCTCTTCCTAAGACCGTGTTGGCTGAAGGGACAAGTTCGAGAGCGCACTGCTGGTGACTAAGCTGGCCGCAACTCCGCTTCCTTGTCCGGATTCGCGCGTCAAAACTCGGTGACGACTTCGGACTCTTCTTGGCTACGGATGAAGTCATTTATCTGGTTTTCAGGGATAAACTTTTCAACATGAGTGATTGTTGCAGCCGAGCCAAGTTGGCTTCGAAGTCTAGGAGATCATGTACACGTGCCAGAGTTCGCATGACCGCTTTGAAGGGGTTTCTGGATATGGGTGCCATGCCGTCGATCTTGGCTGCCGCGAGTTTTCTGGCAACGTGGAGTTTGGGCCGTGTTGTTTGGGCAGGCTCCAGAAGTGCTGTACAGACATGGACATTGTGATTTCCAGTGGCGACAGGCAAGGCATCAGATAGTCGTCCAGCAGGTCAGAAGCCCTGCCTTTCTTTTGTCGTTCCCGGAACGTCTTTTCCACTTCATATTGAATTTACTTCGCTCCTGCTATGTCGTCTCGGCAGCTTCTCTGAATATAGCATCCGCAGTGCGAGAGCTGTCCAGAACTATGTCGCCGACCTCTGGAACGGCCGCCCTCTCCGCTGCAAGTGGATCTTCGTAACTTTTGAACTCGATTTCTTCATTCTATTTCGGATACGGTCGCGAGCGAGATACAAGCTGTTGGCTAAGACCCGACGGCCGATGTGGAAGTAGAACATCGAAATGGTGCGATGGAGGTCTTCATAGAAAACAAGTCTGCTGCCTCCGCTCCAGTGCCACCACCACATGTCGCAGGGGTTGGAAAACGATGAGCATACTGTTGATCGTCTCGAGAGTATGAGCGGTCTCTGTCCCAATACATCGGTGGGAAAAGAGGGATCTGAACAGCATGGACAAAAACAAACGCTTTGGCGGATACCTTCGTCTTCCTGTCGATCAGTTTTCTGGTATCCCCATGTTTGTTTAGGGCCGGAATCAAGGTTGGTCTTGGACAAAGCTTGACGGTCTGATCAACAAAAAGTCCTTCTCTTCGTCTTCGTCGTAAACTCTCAGGAGTTCGGTTGGCGTTGGCTTGGTAATCGACGCAGCCTGATCTTCTTCCTCACGGACTCTGTAGTCGTCGCAGATTGGCTGAATGAAGTTCTGAAACTCCAACCCGTCTCCTTCAGCGTGGACATTTCATTAGTTTTCTAAACCATTGGAACTGGTGGATCTACCAAATATACTTAAATTCTTCTCCCCCTCCCCCTCCCCCCCAGTAACATACACTGTTCTGATTAAACAGTGTAGCTAGAGTTTGTGAGCATATTGTGTCTGACGAGACATCGAAGCCTGTTTGAGGTACCAGTGAAACAGAAAGGCTTTTTTAAAAAATCAGAAGGAACTACGAACTGTTTGGTTGTATGAGGTACTGTCACAAAATGAAACCGTCATAGAACTTTGAAGATCAAGTGGGTATATTCATATAGCAAAGCTAGCTATTTGATCGTTGTAACATCCTCCGCCAATCGCTTCAACAAACACTCATGACACATTAACTATTTGGGTAATTACCACTCAGCACCGGGCAGAGCAATCTCGGTTCCCTTGAAAGAACCGCTGACCTTTCCAAGCTCGAGGGCGGCGTTGATGACACCACCGAATCCTTCGCCAGCGATCAAACCAGCGGCGATCGCGAAAGCATACATTTCAAAGTGGTTGTTGAACCACTTGCGCCACCACCAAGCAGTGATAGAGCCAACTGCGTTATTTGTTAGTTAAAAACTCGTAAATTGATAGTAAGATGACTTACAGAGAATGGCGTTGGCATATCCGGAGTCGGGGCCGAGAACCCAGGCAACACCAACGGACATCCAGTTGGGGAGCCAGTCACGGTACTTCTCGCGAGAACCGACGAGCCAAAAGTGCTTGACGATAGCCTGGACAGCGCAGAGAATACCCATGGCAATGGAGAAGTAGGCGGAGGACTTGGGGATAGGGATGCTGGGCATGGTGACAGCAGTAGCGACAGCTTGCCAAGCAGCGACGGAGGGAGCAGCGAAGGGGCAGATATCAGCGGGATCGTCGCTGGGTCGGTAGACGCAGGGGTAGGCAGACATGAAGAGGACGAAGATACCGGGGGCAAGGAAGACGGAGACGACAGTACCCATGGCCTGGGCGTAGAACTGCAGCTTAGGGGGAGTCTTGAGGAGGAAACCAACTCGGAAGTCGCTGACGAGAGAGTTGGCAACATCAGCAGTACCGGAAGCAATGTTACCGGCAACAAGGTTGATTCGCTGGGCGTCCTTGATGGCGAAGTGGTTCTTGGTGATACCACCGTAGACAAGCTGGGAAGCCTTGGCGGAAGCAGTAAGAGGAGCACAGTCGGTGACAGCGCCACCATAGATGGACATGAAAGCGAAGATGACACCGAGGATACAGGCGAGGAGAGCAAGACCAGCGTTCATGTGGAACTGAACCTCACTGACGATCATGGCGAGAACGAGAGCAGCGAGAGTACCGGCGACCCAGACCCAAGTAGGAACCTGGTCCTGAGCGGAAGCAAAGTCCTCAACACCACCATCGGCATCAGCCTTGGCAGCCTGCTTAGCGAACCAAGCGT
Organism: Fusarium odoratissimum NRRL 54006; assembly: GCF_000260195.1. Classification (NCBI taxonomy): domain Eukaryota; kingdom Fungi; phylum Ascomycota; class Sordariomycetes; order Hypocreales; family Nectriaceae; genus Fusarium; species Fusarium odoratissimum. The sequence continues at coordinate 303,695 of NW_022158718.1, read as the reverse complement.
TGCTGTGACCACGAGCCTGGAGTCTGTTGTTGATGGAGCGAGCGGACTCGTGGACGGCGAACTTGATACCATCCCAGACGACCTTTCCGTGGAGGAAGAACTCAATGAGAGAGTAGACCATGAGGACCATGACACCGGGCCAGAGCATCCAGTATCGGGGAGAGGGAACGTAGTCGGGGTTGTCGACACCAGTCATGACGCTGAATCGAGTGATGCCTTCCCACTTACCCTCACCGACGGCAATACCAATGCACTCACCATAGTGAACGAGAAGAGGACCGATGAGACCCCAGGCGACGACGGTACCACCCCACCAAGAGACAGCGGCGTTGAGACCGACGAGGATACCAGAGCCGAAGAAAGCGGGAGTGAGCTGGATGTACCAACCCCAGTTCTCAGGCTCAAGAAGACCGCTGGCGGTGTATCCAGACCAGACGTAGAACCAGGTGAAGATGTGCCAGTTGTGAAGAATACCATCGGCATACTGCCCAACACAGATGATGAGCAGAGCAATGATGAAAGCAATACCCAGAGCCTTGATCTTTCGGAGCGCATCAGCCGCACCGGATCCAACAGCGTGCATGGATCGAATAGTCATAGCGGTAGCAGTTGGCGTAGGGAAGACGAGGTTAAGCTCCCTGGCGACGTTGATGATGAAGAATCGTCGGAGAGGAACAGCAGCGAAGAGACCGAAGAAGGCGCAGACGAAGGTGATGGTGAGGATACGGCCAAAGTCCTTCTTGGGGTCGTCGGAGAGGAGGTCGAGACGGTACATGGCGGGGAGACCGGCGACGAAGACACCGGACATACCACCAGCGCCAGTGGCAGCGGCTTGGATGATGGAGTTCTCTTGGGGACCGAATTTGCCGCCGAGGATGGGGACGTGAGGGAGGGACTTTGTCAACATGAGGATGAAGCCATAACCGAAGATGGCACCAAACATGGTAGCGGGGAAAGTGAAACCAGTCTTGAGGCCTATAGTTCGTTAGTATTATGAGATTGTTGTTGATATGTTGAGGGTGGCATACCGAGATAGACGTTGGAGGCGTTGACGAGAGAGCCGAGAATGATACCGACAATGACAGCACGAGCAGTCAAAGGGTTAGGCTCATGCTCGACACCCTTTGCAGGAGGGAAGCTGGAGAACAGGTCGATAATACGATCATCTTCGCTGTCGGCCTCGGACTTGAGGTCCATGTCGAAATGAGGCTCCTTCTCATCGTAGCGAGGCTGGAGGGTATCCTCAGGCACACGATCAGGGACGACTGTTTCGGCGACCATGATGGGCAATCAGTTGAAGAGTCAAAGAGGAGGAGACTTGAACTGGCTGGTACGACTGGAAACATGAACCGAAGAACCGGGGAACGACGATCTATTTATCTCTGCTTGCTCCCCAACGTCGTACAACAGCTGGCGTACAGATATTCAGTGGTGGCACTTTTGAAACCCGCCCAATCGAGTAAGTGGCTGCCCATCTTCAAATCAATTCCGCACATCGGGGGGGGGAGGCAAAGGGACTTTTTGCAACGTCCCAGAAGAAGAAGCGAGACAAACGATCTTTTGGTGATTGCCAAATAAAGAGCCCAGCATCCACAGATTGGCGGACCTTATCTTGGTGAGAGAACCAATTAGAGGGGAGCGGTTGTATTTGGAGCTGCCAAAATGGGAGCAGCATTTTTATCGTGTGCTTGAACTTTTGTGCATGAGTCCCTGGTAAATCTAGCCTCAAAGGGTCAGGGATTGGTAGGGGGATGGCTCCACCCCCAGATAGAGGAGAGCGGGTGGCACCGAGGGAGGGAAACGGGCGATACGCGCCGCATGTTACTTGTGTGTGCTACAGGGGATTAAAGGTTTTATGGTTGTTATGGTTGTTATGGTTATCGGGGGTTACTCTGCATTAGACTGTGAATGGTCAAAGTCGTCTGCCACTCGCAATATCATTGCCTCACTAAGTTAGCAGAGCCATCACTGAATCACCCGCTAAATCACCAGATACTTACCTTACTTTACTTACTCACTCACTCACTCGCTCGCTCTCCGTCCTCGGCGCATCATATTCAATTCTAGAACATGATCCGAAAACCCGCTTCAATTGCTCATACCTCTAAATCTCCTGACATTTCCTCCGATAGCGCAGTGTTCCATATCAATTTCTCGCAATGAATAATAAATCGGTATTACACTCCAAACAGCTATCAGCACGCGCTAAACCCAAATGGTGAGTGTGCTCCGTCTGCTGGCCAATGGCTCGGGGAACCTTTGTTGCTCTTGGCGCATTTTGCGGGACCTTTGTTAGTTGGAGAAGGGCCTTTTTGTTGGAGATGCAACAGGGCATCAAACAGCGGAATGGAATAACCTGTGTATCTGTAGATAAGCCTAAATGGAGATCTGATGTTGGACCGAGGGCCCGGTCTTGTGCAACTGAACAGCGTCATGGATATTAACAATACACCATAGTAGTACAGTGATTAATTTACTGGACACTGCACTCTGTAAGTGAAACGGCCTCTCATCTACAGCGCATCGCCTCCCCCGCATTCACTACAGCGCCTGTATTCCGCTGTCGAGTGCCGAGCTCAGGATTGCCAAGGCCAAAGGGACCACTGCTCGCATTTCTGGGATGATCTACCCTTGCCCTGTGCTATCTCGGCCCCCATACTCGCACTGCAGGAATCACCTGGTGTTCCCAAGCCAACATACAAAATGTACTTTTGTCTAGCTTGACATGACGACTATACCCAATTCTACATATCATTCGACCCACTGCGTAACCAACAACCGAGTACCAACAGACGATAGCAAGATCCACGATCGTGATGCTATCTCAGGGAGAAATGCCTACCCTATTGCCACTGAATTAATCTGTAACGTTTGATACTGTTGCATGCACCATCTTTCATCCCAGTAAATCATCGGCCTCGCCATTGTCGATCAGTGTGCCTGGAAAGAATTCTGGAAGATTGAAAATGGTGGCTGATCGTCTTGGCCACAGATACCAAGACCGTTATACCTGTAGCCAAGAATGCGGCGACATGCACAATCCGATGCCCAGAATTTTTGACATTCATGGATAACCTCAACACCAACTCGGTCGCGACGTTATCAATCGCTCGCCACGCGAGCATCTATTTTCGTGTTCCATGCGGATGCGGATCGGAATCCCTGCACTTTTTGTACTCCACGTCAGATCGCGACAAGATTACAGGTCAATACCGATTTATTAGTGAGGTCTTAGTAATATCTATCACTTCAATCGAATTTGGACATATCTCGCGATTTTGAAGACATGCTTGAAGTCATGCCAGCAATTATTACGCTGGGGATGACGTTGAAAGCGCGAGCAATTCTTTTCGTCGCCTGTCGCGTTGTAATCGAATGTATCATTTGTATCAAAAGGTGCCATTGAAGGCCAAAAATATCGAGTGCACAATGCCTGCACGATTGCCACTTGGCACTCAACACCACCAAATAAACATGCTGGTCACCCTAGTAAGTTGTATCAATCGTCAATTCAAGGTTAAAACCTCTATTTTCCTGTTTCTCTCCGGCGCCAGGCTACTTCACATGCTAATGCAACCTCCCAACCACCAAAATCAACCAGGAAACCTTCCAAACGACCTAGATAAACCCTTCCCCATATCAATTGGCCACTATCAAACAAGCATATCACTCAGCTCCGACCCAAGAGTTAGGAAAAGTGCCCCAATCCGGGTTTTCGCCGGGGTCACCCTGACTTACCCCAGCCTGTCAAAGGTTCCTGGGGGGTCTAGGGAGCTTCCACTTCGGGACACACACTGCGCTTCCCCGTGAATATCGCCCCCACAATCGGGATAGATTACATATGCACAGGAGGCGAGAGGTCGGTTGGTACGATATTCGGTTGGTTACCAGAGGGTGATCCTTCAGGCGGGTTGTGGCGGGTTTTGAAAACGGTGTTTTGGGCCTTGATAAACCGATATCTGCTATGCTGATTTTGTAATGAGATGTTTGGAGTGACCGCGTGATGAGGGGATTGCCACAGAAGTTCCAGGAGAAGTCGGTATACGAGGGGTAGAGGTGTTGTTGTTTGATAATGGATTGCGGCACAGGCGACTATCAAGGTCCTTTTTGAGAGACCTGCCCCAAAGCGTAACTTGTCAGCTTCACTAGTTCAGTCATCGGACAACCTCGTGCAGTATCTTTTCAGAAACATCGATCGAATATGGTTTACAAGATATCTGGAGAAACTTCACTTCGACGTTTGTCTATGGCCTGGATAAGCTACCTGATAACGTGAACAAATCATGATGCAGGTGTGAACAAACCATCGCGAACGACCATGATATACGACGCTTATCAAATCGACGACAAGATAAGAAATCGGCTGCAAATCATGTCGCTAGAAACAGATATTGTTGTTGAGTTGACAACCCATTGTCTACACATGAGCTAATGTTCTGATGACTGAACTCAAAGGAATATTGGACAACTCAAGACATGATACGAAGTGAAGCCTGTTCGCAATCCCAGAGAAACCTGTACGGAAGATGGAAATTATCGAACGTTCTGATAACCTCACTCAAACTCAGATCTGCCTTTCTGCCGACGTCGTCCCCAAACTAACCTCATGGCTCAGTGATCCCAAGACCTGAGAACACAACATCTTTACAACGCTCTAGATACTCTTTCGCATCCGTCTCTGTGTGCCAAGCATCATTATACGCAGCACTCAAACAAAGCTCTCCCTGGAATGTACCGAGAAACAAACCCAACCCATTTCCCAGTTCCTCACCCGTCACCCACGGGTCTCTCGCTTCGAACGCCCCCGCCTCCGGTGCCACGATAGCGTCAGTACGCCCCATACTTGAGATCGATACGGACGGATGAGCATTTGGCTCCGGCACAGGCAGGGGACGAGGGCCAGAGGGTAGAGATGGGGTAGCTTGGGAGAACATCGTCGGGGCGAGGACGTAGAATTCCTCGTCTTGTTTGACTGTGAGATAGAAGTCTTTGACGATTTCAAGAATCGAAAGAAACTCTTTCTTGCGAGTTTGTGCGTCTGGTTTGATGGAAGCTGGATGGAGATCCATGTCAACGACAAGGCTTTGGCCAGAGACAGAATGGTAGACAGTTGCAGGATGTCGAGCCGTGTTGTATGGCTCTTGGCAACTTGAGCGCTCGTTGCGTAGGATGTAGTTGATGTACCGAACTCGCTTGACCGTGATAGGTTTATTCTGAAGGTCTCGCACGACCATAGCAGCTGCAGCATGGAAGACATGTGTTGGCGTAGCTCCAGCCATCCTGCACGCCTTCAGTAGCTGTTGCGTTTCCTCTCTGGTCAGAGTGAGTGCCAAGCGCTGGTGTCGACCCGGAAGTAAATCGCCCTCTCGATAAGGAAGCGCAAGAATCTCCACGTTGGGATCAGAAGCGGCAGCGGCCTTTTGAGCAGCCATCTCCTTAAGTCTATCCAGTTGAGCCTGATCGGGGGTTTCGGGGATTTGAGCGGCGACTCGGTAGGACGGGCTAAGGTTTGAAGTCTCACTGCCGTCGAGGGCTGGGGGGTCATAGGCATTGCCCTTCTCGTAAGCGTCTGAGGCGAGGGATATGAAGTTGTTGAGCATCATGAGAGTTCCAATGCCGTCGATGACATCGTGAGGAGAGCGGAAGACAAGGTCTCGGCGAATGGTCATCGAACCATCAGCGCTTTGCTCAGCAGGAAGATGTAAATCAAACATGGTCGGGAGGTTTGGAGCAGGCGGATCTGAGTTAGCCCACTGATTACCAGTCTGTCCGTTGGAGATACGGACAAGAGTCCTCTCCAGCCAGGCGTCCTTATCTGCTTCTCCCTGCAGCTCTCTATAAGTCTTGACCCACTCTCCCGACTCAACGTCCTGAGTAACTTGAGATGCAAGTGTAGGGTGAGCGTATCTGAGTGCAAGCCATGCTTTGCTCAAAGCTTTGTCAACTTCAAGCTCAGCGTCATCTTGCGACAAGCCTCTGGTGTTCTTGATGGAGAGTGAAACATGTCCTGTCATTCCAAAGAACATGCGACCACTTCCTTCGTAGAGAACAACCATCGTCGAGTAGAATTGTTCGATTTCGTCGATATGGCGTTGCCATACTCCAGGCTTGACTTGATGCCAGTTGTAGTTCCGAGTCGTAGTCATTTTGTTCGCTAAAACGAGATGATGCTGAATAATCCTTTGTCGTTGAATCGGTATTTAGATAAACAAGCTACTTTAGAAATTTCAAGGAGCGCAAACCGCATTGATATATGTCGCCCCCTCAAGGTTGATGTCGAGGACGAACCCGTTCACCTGGCGGGGTCACGGGCCGTCTTCCGGGCTGCTCATCTCAACACTCACTGGTCCATCTGGTAAACCAAGGCAAAACCCTGGTTAAACGACTTAGTGATCCGAGAGTTGTGATGCGAGACGCATATGCCGCTTTCATGAAGCCAATAAGCTGACATCTTGTTAAAAGACCTCGGGTGTTGGTGGGGTCCTGATTACAAGGATACAACAAGTGGACTATCGATATTGCCAAATACGGATATTGAATGGAAAACACGCTATCCAAGCTAGGTATTAGAAACAGCGCGCTTGTCTAAACTGAGAAATCTAGCCAGCGTTTTATATCAGATGATATACAGAATCAAACCACTCCCATGCGGCCAAGAGAATGGTTTTGTTGGTGTACACTCCTTCCTCTTCTCCTAAGAAGTCAAGCACGGAGCAACTCTCAGGGCCTGGTGATAGGCTCAGGACGCAAGCAAGGAAAGATGAGGTTTCTCAAAGCAAGCTTGATCATCTTATTTCCCAACCTCTTACCCCTCTCCGCATACTCCTTCGAATCATTGACATGCGGAAACGGCACATCAGGAACTTCCTTTCCCAGAAACTGACACAACGGCTCCCAACCATCTGAAAGCTTGAAGTCCAAAAGCTGCTCCTTTGGTACGGTATCTCTGATGTACTTATTATGCCTGACATATGCTGGCTTGAGGTATTCGATCACGTCGTTGGGAGAAGGAGCTCTCGTCCAGCCCTGATGAAGTTTGTTGCATGGTCTTGGACTCAAAAATCCCGAAAGATCACCAATCTTGGCTCCAAGCTTTCGTCGGATAGGACTTGTAGAGCTCTTGACAACGGCGTGCATGCTGGGAAACCACTTCTCGATATCGCGCTCGACAAGAATGACTTTGGCGTCGGGATAAGCTGGGATCAGCGACTCAGCGAAGAAAGAAGCGACATCCGATACGGCATCGTATTCTCCGAACACTTCATCCCACTCAGCGCGGGAGAATGGTTTGCCGCGGTATGTTGGAATATTGGTAAACGTCGCGTCGCACGCTCTGTCGAAAATGGGCCATTGCCATTGAAGTTCCTCAAGCTCAGCAGCTTCCCAGCCATGGTGCACGTTGGGATATCCAAGAATTTGCAGCGCTTTCATAAGTGACGCTGAACCAGTGCGGGGGGCGCCAAGGCATAGAATTGGCGGAGGTCGAGGCGTCGCTTTCGGCGAAGTCGTCGACTCCTTGTCCTTCTCGCTCTGCGACGACGAGTCGACGGTCTTTTCTTGGTTATCCATGTTCAGTTGTATACTACAGAAGAATGAGTAGAGAAAGCTGACAGAGGGGGGGAAAGTGGCCAGCTCATCTCTTTATTAGATCCTGCGTAACGCTAATTTCCCCGATGCTCGTCTGAGACACGGAAATCTTACGCCCAGACGGACGGCATGGATGATCATTAATTTCGCCCAATTGCCATGTCAGACATGGCGCCAATGTCGATTCTCATACGCTGACGGGTAAGCACTTGTTCTAGCGGGCGTGGATCAAGCCCCATCGTATTCGTAGATGAGAAGGATCTGCGGCAGAAAGACCCCTGGTAAGCAAAGAAAAAAGGTTATTCGGGATCCCGAGGGCCCGTAAGCTGACGCGACATCCGATGCTACAGTGGTGCTTATGGCAGGCATTTGGGTCCGCACTGAACATGGTAAATAGAATAGTTTATTAGAGTATTCTTCGGCGTGAACATGTCGAACACGACGAAAGCAGTCTCTTTGTTGCAGGTGTTCGGCTACCGACGAAATATCCCGACTGATCCTGGTCAGTGATCTCGGAACTGTCGGCATATACCCAGGATCCTGCGTAACCTTAAATCCATGTTTGCGACAACTACCGAGCTTTCGATTGAGTGGGCGAAAACTTGAATGCCTCGGCTTCTTGTCCACACGCGGTCATTGAACGGATATGGAGCTTTGTTGTCACGGATCTACTGAATTTGTTAATGGACCGGCAAATATACTAATGGATAGATATCATACTTCGCTTTCTGGGGGAGCCTCGTCGGGAGTGGTTGTACAGCGCTCTTATTCTGCGAAATGAATGGCCCGCTGTTCTCGGGGGCTTTGTCGAGCCGCAAGCCACCGGGCTTCCCATATGTGACCTCTAGCAATGACACATAGTCGCTGTACAAAGAAGAGACTGAATCTGCACTTTGTGCATTGCCCGGCTTGATTCGACCAGTACCACGCAAGACCGATATTTGGAGCTTTGAGAACTTCCTCTTGAATCCTTCCTCAGACACTACTTCACCGCCATATTTGACGACTCTCCACCGAAGATAACGTCTCAGATACTCTTCAACCCCTTCAAATGAGTGATCTGGAACGTAGTCTCTGATTCTGTGAAGCAGATGAATCGTCAAAGTTACCTGAGCGCATGAGAGAACCTGTGCTTCAGCTTGTCTCTTGCAGTTCCTACAAGAGCCTTCAGATGTACTCTGTCTTCCGCCAAAGGAGTACACATGGCCGACGTAATTGTGCTTTTCGAAATTAGTCGTGTCTTCGCCCGGTGGTCCACCTATAAAAAACTGGATTGTGTAGGACAGGCCGTCTAGGGCGTATCGGTCATACACCACGTTGATGATGTAATCTTTCCATAATCCGTTCTGGTGCTGACTAGGTCGTAGGCCATCGGGAGTGTTACTGGACGTTTCCATCGATTCAATGAGATGCCCTGTGCCTGGGTAGATCGTGTCGATATGTGATCGAAGCTCTCGTTGGAACTCCCCCGATATAAATCTGCCATACTTTCGTATCGTTCTTTCAGCTACCTCGGCTAGGTCATCATACTGATAGTTCAACTCTGTCCAATCCCTGCACGCCTGTGCAGTCCAGACTTCCTTTTCAGGATCGTTGTCCTTTTTGTGAAACGGTTCAAGAGGATCTGTCTCTTTGTCGTCGGTGACACTAGAAGCTGTCATGCCAGCCGTATCAGAATCGCCAGATTGTCCGTTATCAAACCATAACTTTGGGTTGAGGCATTGCCATACAGCCAACAAGCGGTCTATCTGCCTGCTCCCTGTCAGTCAAACTGTGAAGCTAGGTCGAGAAGGGAGACTGACACGTGGTGAAGCCAAAAGATAGGATCAAACGCTGCAACTGGCACGTCGCTCATGTGTCCCATGCCAGTAGCATAGTCACTCCCTCCTGTCAGGTTCTGTGCTCATGTCAGCTAAATTCAAAAGATTCGTCTGCCATCTTACGTGAATATTGTTGTGGATATACTCCAAAGATATATATCCTGTCTTTGGACAGCCTTTTTCTTCCGCTATCCACTTCGTCGAAGCAAACTGTCCCCAGTTCGGGTTATAGCCCTTGGAAAACATACGATTGACTGCATCTGAAAGACTCCCGGGATTCCATGTATAGTCTTTCGAATGCTGGTCCATTGTACTCCACCTGGGCTTGTCATCGAGGCCATTCTCGTGAACTCTTGCAAGGCTGGCGTTAGCTTTCCCGCAGTTATTCACCCCTTCAAGGCCCGTGAAATATTTCGCGGGATCCTTCTCTTCTTCTTCTCCCTTGAATATTCCATATCGACTGGTTGCAGATGTCTTGCTCCACTAGGCGCAAGTCAGTAAGCGATAAACTGGAATTGCCGTTGGTAGACTCACTGGAGCCCAGTCACAGTCCTTCTTCAGTGGAAGCTCATCGTGAACTATTGGGTTGTCTTGGATATTCCATTTAGCCTTGTTTCCTAGCATGCTACCAAACGGCAACGGCTTCCCTGTCTTTGGATCATTTTCTGGATTTTCGAATCCCAACAGCGGGTTAGGATAGAGACCGCTTCGAGGAAATTGGTTTTTTATCGTAGCGGGTGGATAAATCCGGACGGCTCCTTGAGTAAGAACTGGAGGGCAAACCAATTCTTCATGGTACCTTTGTCGCCTAGCCCAGTCCCAGTATGGCATCCGCCAATGCTTCGCTGCCGTGTACCACTCGTCTGTCTCGGAGATTGGCAGCCCATGCTCGCTCGTCCAGTCGTTGATGATTAGCTTCATATTCTCCCAGACACGTTGCTACTTATGTTAGGGATAAGTGGGAGCTGGCGAACATAAACCGTACCTCGAAGAGGAGCATATAAGGTCTGTGCCATGCAGGAAAGTTTAGGCTGTTGTGATTACAGTACCCGCCGAAATGTTGATCGCCAGCCTTTTTGGTCTTGTCCGGCGCGTGTTTTGGCTCAGGTGCCCCATCCCAGGCAACCTCCGGATATCCATGCTAACCAATGTTCAGTAACGGACCAGCGATACGGGGAGATAGTTACTTACGATGCCGGCAATTTGGAAGTAAGATAGTTTATCATCAACAGGCATGGACTTGAACCGTTCCAAAGCTAACACAAATAGCGTCCACTGTTTCCTCTCTTTTGGGTCGTCTGAGTTGGCAAGAGACGATATCTCCTTACGGACTGGAAGGCCCTTCACGTAGGGAATCTTCCCAGGGTATCTCACGGCATTCGGTGGTCGAGGAAGGCCCTTGATGCCGTATGTTCCGCCTTCCGGTGGCAAGGAGTCACCCATAATGGTGGGCTTAACTCTGTCAATACGCATTGTGAGGGAACCCGGCAGTAGATGGTAGAAAGTGGGCTGGTAGTGCAGAAGGCTTCTTATGCCTACAAAATGTCTAAAGTCTCACAAGTACATTTATCTGCAATCATGACGCAGAGTGAAACTCTCATAGATAACCAAAGAAGTCAATTCCAGATCCGCCGACCTGGATCTACAAAGCTACTCACAAATGCAAAGCCCGATAACCCGGCTGCGCGCGGCTCGCTACCGTAGTGACAAAACATCAGCTCCAAAGTTCAGCCAATATGACGAAAGGACAAGAGTAATCACAAATCTCAGAGGTCAAAGCTCAACCATTCTTGGAACTGAGTGTCTCACACTACCCATTCCACATGCATTAGACCAAGACATAAACTGTAGCAAAGCCAACGAATGAGCCTAGCACCAGCCGCCAACGTCACAAGCTGAGGAGGCCCTAAGATCTACGACACTAGCATCAGGCGAGTTGCTGATTGGCCACTAAACCGGGAATGTGTAGCGCTACCGAGCCAGGCTAGCCAGCTCATAATTGTGGATGAGCTGAACTTGGCAAAGATCAATGGAAAATGTCAAGATCGTCAATGGTAACGCAGCGCAACGGACGGATCAGCCCGGCTAGTCGAGAAACTGAACGACAAACAACAAGGCCGGCTAAGGCAATCAAGACCCAACCAAGTATCTGTAGATAACAGCTTTCCTTTCAGCCACCAAACTCCTCTTATCCATACCGCCATACTCACATGAACGCCAGCAGTAAATGATAGCAAGTATAAGTAAATCTAAAATCGCTTTTATACTAGTATAAAAATACCTATTATCTATTCCACCTCAGCTACTGAAACTCCCCAATCAAGCAGATGACCTTTTATGATCCTCAACTGTCTGATGAAGCGAGACACCAACATCTGCGACTAAGCGTTCAAGAAACTCCGGGAGCCTTAATGGGACTAGATCCTCAAGCTCTGCTGCAATGCTGTTGCTACCAGAAGAGGTAACTTTCTCGAGTTCTCTTCCCACAGCCTTGATGATTTCAGGAGTAATCCTTTTGGATATATCTCGAACAATCTGGAAGAAACCGCATTAATCACTTGTAGCAGTCGATGTAAGTGGTTTATACTTACACGAGTTTTGATCTGGGGTTTGCAGCGCTTCTTCAACACAGCGAAGCGCTTGACTAACACGTTCTTGTTCCTAGTCCACCCAAATTCCTTTCTCATCTCATCTTGAATAGCGGAATATCCAAGACCTTGGCTTTTGACATTCATGAGAAAATTGTCCTGCTCCTTGGTCCAGCCACTATTACTAGAAGGCGCGCTCGCAATTGATTGTGTAGTAGAGTCTCCTCCATCAAAACTTGGAGAGGCCCCGTTGGCATCGATACCCAGGAGAGATGGGCCTCGGTTAGTGGTGGGAGTGTTATCGAGCATCTTCATACCATAATTGCCATTTGGGTGTACAGAAGGCATGTAGCTCGTGAACTCTTGATTGTAGTTTCCAACCTCTCCCATGGCACTTGGGTGCCCAGTGGGAACGGGTGCATTGAGGTTGAAGCTGTTGAGTCGCTGGGCGTAGTTGAAGTCGCCAACCTTAGCCATGATGTCTGGAGTAGACACAGGCAAGGCGGCAGCCGGGCCTAAGAACTGGGGCCAGCCGTCGGACTCTGCCAGGGCGTTCGATTGCAGAGCAGGCATAGGGAGAGAAGGAACTGGGTTCCACTCGGTGTTATAACCCGGTGTAAACAAAGCCTGGTTGGCGGAGGGGTAGTCGTCGCGCGGCATGGTGCTTGGCTCTGAAGATTCAGATCAATGCAGCAACAAAAGACGAAACTTGAGCAAATAGTTGTCCTATCTGCTGTTATTTAAGAAAAGTTTGTCGCGATAAAGTTGGGTGTATGGTTCATTTGTTTTATTATTTCCCTGTAGCTGTTCCCCCAGCGCATAAGCAGGGCTTAGCTATGACCTGGCTGGGTTGAAAATTGGCTTGCAGGTTGGCTTGGCACTCGGCTTCAACCCTGGCTATGTTCCTGGTTGCACATTTGATTGCCCCTCTATGTTCTATAAAAATAATACGAGCAAGCTTGTAGGTGTTGATAGAGGCCTCTTCACGGCATTCATACGTAGGCTCTGAAGTTCATACGTAATAAAACCTGACAGTTCGTTTGTTGTTTGGCTGCGCTGGCTGTGTACCCGACCTTGTGCTTATTTCAGACTCGCCTGTACGCCTGGCTTCGAGCCCAGCTTTATGCCTAGCTCCGCGCCTGGTCTGATGCACAATATAACGATCTCATTTGTCGACAAACGCCACCGGCATAATGCGTGATTTTCAACCCACCTTTTCTCAACCCATCAACATCTAGCTAGCGCGTTGTTATAAAGTCAGGGCCTATTGACTTAAAAATCCAACTTGCAAGCAACATCACTTTTGATACTCAAGGCTTTGACATAGATTCAAAGATACTCTTCAATATCCCGCCATGTCCTTCCACTTTGATAGTGCTCTTCGATACCAATCCACCATGAGCACCCAGGCATCGGCTAGCAAAACACCACCAGAGGATACCGTAAGTTTCAGCATCCACCATTGAGAGCTTGTGATAACCCAAATGCTTCTGTAGGCTATGCAGGTTGCTTTTAGAAACGCTACTCCATATATTATTCAGCTATTTCTGGCCGAGATTGAGAGACTAGATGTTTCCAGAGATGGGCAGGCTGACGAGGCCTATCTCGAAAGCCTGGCTGAACTGAAACATGCTGTCGAGCTGATAAGCAAGCCAAGAGGCAACAAACATGTGGCGAGGTTATAAAGCCAACAAGACGATGATACCTGAATGGCAAATTTCGAGAAGAGCAATGGATTATCTTCTATGGAAGATTCGCAAACTGAAAGACCTTCGGTGCATTGTGCGGGCTTAATAATGGGTTATATAGATTGAAGCCAGTACACATTAAACTCTTTCATAACTTGTCGTTTGCCAAATAGTGTTTTGTAATCCATGAAAGACGGTTGCGTTCATGCCAAAAGCCCTGCCCAAATTATCATCCATCCTCTGCCTAGGTACTCGCTGCCTATGTCCCAGTCCTCTGTCAGTAGACTCAGTACCTAAGCCTGACCCCAGCCCACCTCGTTTCCGATCCACCGCAGACAACGCTTTAGATTAGTCTGCATATCTTTTAAATGTCTACACGTTCTGGCCAAAGTCTAGCGGCCATGGAAGACGGGGGCGTTTTTGTTTGATGTGAGCTATGGATATTGATTCGAATCTTGGTGGTCGAGTATTGATCCATTTGAGAAAGCGATTATGCAACCCTTGGACATCTTGTTGAATCGAATGATCATAGTTAGCAGTCTTAAGAGAGGCTGTGTATAGTTGCCAAACGCTCTTTATATCGTGGTGGAGGCTGTCGAGGCTTTCGTCACAATCTTTCAAAGCTGGTACGGAGAATATTCCATGTGTCTGAGATGATAGCACTGCATAGATACCTACCCGAATTCAGTTTTAGAAATGCCATGATCTACTCGTAGCAGGACCAAAGAGGAGGTTTCAGTCCTTTGGCATGAGCTTGATGGTTGCGGACTGGCTGCTGCCGTCTGTAATGCGGTTTCTTCCAGATTGCTCGAGATATATCCAAAAGGATTACTCGTGGAAGATGAGAGTGCTCCAATCACCAAGACAGTCTCCGAAATATTAGCATCCAGAATGTCGCGTATTAAAACTTACGAAGAGCTTATCTTATCTAAAACTTGACTTCGGGTTATTATGCTTAGCCTTAAGTATCTTTCCTTGGCCCACTTTGGGATCGCTAAAATTGACAAGACTCCAAGTGATTTTAATTGACCAGTGCTATGGCGTTCTAGACCGCAATAGACTGACATAGCAGCCCGAATTGAATAATAACGTGGAAAATGGAGCTAGTACCTGCACTTCTGGCGCAGCTGAGGCTGCTTTTTGTCAATAGTGCCAAGCCTCAAAAAAGAAAACAGCCCCTTTGTTAAATACTTAAAAATTTCATATATCCCTGATTTCTTCATCGTTCCTTCCTCTTTGTTATTCCTTCACTTAGTCTAACCCTTGTCACTCTTTTTCACTGCGAAAATGCGTTTCGCTGCTTTTCTCTCTCTGGGCCTCGGCGCCAATATCGCAATCGCAAGTGTATGCAAGCCTCGAAGTCGAACATTGAGTGACTCCAGTAAGTAAATTTTTCTGATACAGCATCAAGTTCTTTACTGATTCATGTTCAGGCAGTGTATCTACCGAGCCTGTGTCTGCATCCTCAACGGAATCCGATGCTGTCTCTACTACAAGTACAAATATCGTGACAACGACTACAACCTCTGTCAAATTGTCTATCAGTGCCACATCTACAGACGACGGTAAAACTTCTACCAAGGCGACAGAGTCAGGAAGCGCTAGCGTTGAGCTCTCAGCTTCCACTGCTACAGAGACCACTACAGCTGCAATCTCTACTACAACTGCCGAGACTCCTGCAACCGCTGAGACCACGACATCTGCTGAAGCATCCACGACGTACATGACTACCACCACTGAAGACACATTTGTGCCAATTCCCACCTTCGATCTCAGGGCTCTCGGCTCAGCAGTCGACGGCCAATGGCTGCGAGGAGATCCAGTTCAATATGCTTACATCGGATGGTACACGCCGTCTCCCCCAATTCTGACTTTCTCCATCGAAGCCGGCACCAACTATGTACGAGAGATAAACACCGGGAAATACTTGTGTGTTTCATTCGGGGGCGATGGTTTCCCTCCCGCCAATATGCTCTGCGACCCTATTAACCCCCCGGCTGGATTAGTACCCCTCACATGTGAACAAACTCGCGATCGAAAGCTCAAGTGCTCTGCACCAGCTGGTGAATGCCACATGGACGAGATGTCAGGTGATTCCGTTTGCTATTCGATTCCTGGTACCTGGGATAAGTTCTATATGATACCTGATAGGCTAGTCAACTCTCCTGCTCTTGTCATGGCATCGGATAGCAATCCTCCCACGATTGGCGGTTTGGAAGCCATCGAGCTTCAACTCTTTCCCCATGCGGATTAGTTTCTGTCGCCTCTAGCTAGCATCAAATCTACACTTCTCTTCAACTTATGTATAAAAGTTGTATTATATCCAACTTTCTAATTTAAATAATTCTTGACTGTATTAATTTCGCCGCTCGCTCATGATAGTTAATTGATGTTGCGCTGTACATCATCTTCTTAGTTGGTATTATGTTTCAAAATTAAAGCATTTAGGTTAACTTTAGTAGAGATCCCAGAAGTGAGAAGCACAAGATATTGCACCTTGGCGCAGTATTGTTACGTGGTACGAGAAGAATTCGACACACACGATAGACGAACCGCAGAGCGACTGAAGTTGAGCCAGAAGAAAATATAGAGAGAACGTAGCTACTAAAGCCATACGAATACGATATCTAACGAAAGCTCTAATATTTTCCTATTAGGTGAGATATCAAGCCTAGGTCAATGCACAAGGTCGAGTTAGTTTCGGTGCATACCAGTATATGTTCAGCGCCTACTAGCAAATTCCAGCCAACCTCGTTTAAGCTTATACAGCCACATTTCTGCAAGCGTTTAGTATAATGGTATGATGTGAACGCTTTTGGAAGAATGTGGCGCAGGAGCTAAGTGTTCTCTGTGGTGGTATAAGTTCTACGAGTATTTTCTCCTTAGAATCCAGACCTTATTACTAACGCAAGCATAACGCCTAGTGTTTCCAAGTCCTCTTTAGCAATTTTAAGGCTTGTCAGCTAACGCCAAACCCGAAATTTCAGATATGCAAAGCAAATAGTTTCAGAAATGTTGGTGAACAAAATACGCTACCAAAAGTCCAGCATTCTAGATAAATAAAGTCTATTCTTCCTAATTCACTCACTTTTGTGCCGCAACAGCATTCATAACATTCACAACACTACACTAGCAGATAAGATGAGATTACAAAGTTTTCTTCCTCAGCTGCTTCCATGGTTCCTTCTCGCAGAGGCAGCACCTGCACAAAATACTCTCCAACAGACATGCGCAGGCTTGAAGAACTTGTCAACCTGCAAGTTCGAGTTTTCTGTGCCTTATGGTGTCAATGTTACCATGAAGACAGTCCCTGATAAAAAGGTACCCATCTCGACCATCTTAACAGCCAAGGGCTCGCTGATTATCTGGCTTTAGTACGACGAATGCAAGTCCAAGGAGAAATACAAGAAGCCTTGTCCTACTCCAACAAAGCCGAAGCTCATGTGTGATGCATGGAGATGTGTTCCAGGTAGGGTTCTTCCCCTAA
This sequence comes from Fusarium odoratissimum NRRL 54006, assembly GCF_000260195.1. Taxonomy (NCBI): domain Eukaryota; kingdom Fungi; phylum Ascomycota; class Sordariomycetes; order Hypocreales; family Nectriaceae; genus Fusarium; species Fusarium odoratissimum. Next base: position 286,525 of record NW_022158718.1, on the reverse strand, counting down.
CTAGTAGACATACCCATTGACGCTGAGGAGGATGGATTGATACGACCAAGCAAGTCATTACAGGCTTGGAAGTTCTCACCAAAAAGGTCAACCTCTGCGATACTGTGCGAAAGATCTTGGGTCAGCCCCAAGGCGACAACTTCATTCAGTCCTCCTCTGCAATCTGCCAATGTTTTCCCCGTATTGGTAAATTAAGTGCAACATCAGGCTTCAAGTCGTTCGAGAAGGGAGTTTTGTCGCCCGCAGATTCAAAGGATGTTGGCCAAGTTGTGGAGGTCCAAAAAGTAAGCTCTCCTAAGTTCAATATCTGGATATTTATTAATCAGCATTTGCTGGTAGTGTATGAATGAGTCGGGCTTCCAGACAGCTGATGACCGGGACAAAGTCAAAAAGACACTCCAGTCCAAGGCAAAGCAGAAAGTGCTTATCATCGAGGGGCCTGAGGTATGTTCAGTTTACATCAGCTTCCCCGTTATTCCATCGCTCTAACAGACTTTCAGATCAACGAAGACAGCTATTCTAAGCTTATGGCTATAAGCAAATCCTGTAAGCCAGGGTCCTCTTGTACCGGCATGCAGATTCAAGAGACCATTCAAAATCTTTTCACCCCATACATGGCCGAGATTGCCCGGCAGTTCCGAAAGGGGCTCTTCGTTCCGTGGGTTCCCTTTCTCCAAAACCTACTGCTTATCTCCAACGACTTTAATCTGGCGTCTCAAAAGCTCGGGTCGCCTTTCCTCGGCTTCAAATCCAGATTTGAATATGCCAACCAAACCTCTTGTGTTGAGCTCGGCAGCTGTGATGGACCTGCTGTGTCCTCCTTTTTCAAGCAAGGTAGGCTTACGAGAGTTCACTTAGCACTCACAGCAACTAACAGTATCTTACAGTAGGCGATATAGTGAATAACACTCAGCTTATTTATTACATGAGTGTTCCGGAAACATCGAACAACCTACTTACAACATACATTAAGGAGGCACAGGATGCTAACAAAACCGCCGAAGAACTCCCAGAAGAGTCTGAAAGTGCTGATCTGTTCAGAGGAGGCGAAATTCAAACTGTTCAAGATCTTTTCAAGTTCGTACCCACCGTCGACCGCACATTCCTCCTTCAAAGAAAAATAGGGTGGATAGTTGACTTTTACGCGGGCTATTCGGCCGAAAACCGAGATTTTGTTACCTCAACATTCAAATCATTGGTGGATGTGAGCGATTCAAGTTCCGACGCTATAGAAAAAGAACTCAACATCAAGGAACGTCCCGAAAACGACGGCTTGCTGCGGCAGATAATCATGATGAAGACTGTCATGAAGAGGGATATTTATGAACATCTTTCTGCTATGAAGCAAGCTTTTGAGCGGTACGATGACCAAATCGTCAAGTCATCGTTTGGCCCTGGCAAGTCTGGCGTTGTCATGGAGCCGAGTGCCATTGGCTACCAGCGATGGACCAAGATTCCGAAGATGGCCATGCCTTGCTCGAAGCAAGTCACCAAGACCTTCAATAAGTCGGGGTTCACTAAGACCTTTTCGTTCACGGAGTATTTCAAGTGTATGGTTGACGGCGCAACTGCATATTACCCGAAGCTTCAGATTCCTTACATTCGGTTGACGTTGTAGGTATTGGCAACTAAGACAGCCCAGACATGGGTCGTCGCAGCAGCTGAAAGGTAAGCTGCATGCAGAACCCGCCATAAATATTTCAAGATTAGCAGGACGTGTAATGTTCAAATATTTGCTTCACGATCGTATGAAAACACTTGAGCTTCAAAGAGTTTCCGGCATTATTATGAGACCTCATTTTTTCCACACGGCTTGGTGCTCATGCATCAACTAATGGTGTAAAATGACTTCAACCGGCCAATTGAGAAGATCCTCCCACGGTGAACCTTTGACCTTTTCCACGATGGCAGAGATCAAAGTTTCTGCCCAGTTCTCAAAGAACCAATACTCCGTTTCGCCCCAGTACAGTAGAATATCGTAGTACGCCAGAATGACAAGAGCCAACGGGTGTCCCGACACAGCCAGATCCAAGAAATCTCGAGACACAGACATGGGCCACGAGAAGATGACCCTCAGCTCTGGCGGTGATACTTTGTACAAATTCGAAAACGCGTCATTGACGCAACCAGTGATGGATACGACGGCGGAAGTCAGCACAGCTCTGGACTGATCTTCCATCGAGTCTGACGATATCCGCCGTGCAAGCTCGGGCAATCTTGCATGAAGACCGCGAAGAAGGTAGCTATTGACATGCTGATGCGGAGTCTCACAGAAAAGCTCTTTCAAAGGACCGTTTCTGAGATCCGCGGCTCCTGGTGAATGAAGAACGGCCTCCATGCCGTTGACGAGAGAAAAGATCTCCATCAGACTCTGAACAGGTTGGGAGCACCCATGACTTCGAAAGTCGTCGCAGTTTGGAAATGCCGCGAATTTGTTGACTACTATAAACGTGGTGCTGGCGTATAGAGCGTGGCAGTTCGATGAAGTGACTGGTTCGGATAGTGCTTCTCTGAGTCCATGCAGAGAAGCATTCTGATGTTTTGATGCTTGTAGGAGGTAGAATTGTCTCTTCTCGGGGCGGAGGTGAGCGAGGTGATAGCCTGAGAAGGCCAATATTTGTCGAAGAAACCAAGGATATCCTAAAGCGACTTGGGGTACTGATTGCTGAAAGGTCGGGATCGTTCTGTCGTTGAAGACCATGGTTTTGTACGTGACGGTAGTGTAGTGAAGCATGAGCTCGGCGGTGGAAACCCAGCAGTCAGGTTCATCAAGAGGACTTGAGAATAAAGAGCCGGATAATAGAGATGCTGGACTACCAGCTGGGAGGCTGCGGCTGGGTGTTTGGAGAGAGCGATTGGTCAGAGGTTTTTGTTCTTGGTAGTCATCCGATTTGACAAGCTCCAAGCTACACCGAACTCTATGCCTAACACACGCAGAGCAAGGGACCTCTTCGTCACACTATTACTCAGTTAGACAGGTGTCACTAGTCATGACAGCCGACTCTAATCGCATACCTTGACTCGCCGCTTCTTGCAACGTATGCATCCATTTCGGGACTTTTTGTACCCCACGCGAGTGGATTTGACCTGGTCCGTTTCCCCGTCCATTGAAAAGACGACCTTGAAACGCACAAGGCAGTAAAGGAACAGTGAAACGTTGATTCTGGAAGAAGTGGGATCTCGCACTCGTTCCGAGTGGAACTTGGTGAAAACTCGGTGGTTCTGGTGAACGAGGAGTTTGTTTGATTACCAGAGGAAATCGGATAGTTAATCTGCCCGATCCCGAGCTTATGACGAACGCGAACGCGAAGCCGAGGTAAGACTGTCCAATAGAAGTTCATAAACTGGAAGAATTACGGGGGGGATTAAATGCTGACAGGGAGCGCCATTATTAGCAATTTATTGTTTCTATTTTAACTGCACACGCGACAACACGATAATGTTTCTGTGAAGCACTCATAGATTCACAACTACCTTAACTTCTATGTACACAAAAAATATGTTCACTGAATTTCATCCATTTCCACCATCTATCATCGCTTAGTAAAGCGATCGTCGTCGAAAGTCCATGGGAACACGAGCAGCGCGACGACGACGAAGACCTCGCTTGCACTTTGATCCAGGAGTAGGAACGGGGGTGGGAGCAGAGCCGATAGGCTCAGGGACAGTAGAGTTGCTACCGCCGACCTTGAGAGCGGCAATCTTCTCGGCAGCGTGCTCAGCGGCGACCATGATGATGGCCTGAGTGTTACCGGTGGGAAGATCAGGGTGCATGGAAGCATCGACGACGAAGAGGTTATCGGTGCCGTAGACCTTGGTGTTGAGATCAACGACAGCGCTACCGTTGGCCTTTCGACCGTCGTCAACGCCCATCTTGGCGCTGCCCATCCAGTGATCGCCGCTGATCATCTTGGTAGCCAGGATGTCATCAACGGTAGCACCGGGGGTGATGTAGGAGAGGGTAGAGTTGCTACCGCTGGTGAGGTCAAGCCAGTACTGAACAAAGTCAGCCATGGCCTTGCGATCCTCCTGGTCGATCAACCAGGGCTTGGTGTTGAGGACGGTGTTTCCACCAGCGGTGATACCAAGCTCGCCGACAGTGCTGGTACCGTGTGTCAAGAATGTGCGGACAGTGATGATGCCGTCGGCCATAGCACTAGCGGTACCCTGAAGGTAACGAACGCGACCATCGGCGCCCTTGGCAGAAGTCCAGAGGTGCATGCGCTGAGCAGCCTGGGTGATGGGGCCAGAGCCCTGGTAGTAAAGCTCCAAGTCAGACTTGACAGGTTCAGTAGCGATGTTGTTGAACTTGTAAGCGGTGAAGTTGCTCTTCGTCTTGAACTGAAGCATAACCTGAGCGTGGTCCTGAAGATGATGACCAACAGGGAGGTCAATGAAGTCAGAAGCAGCGGGGAGAGTCACACCAGTCTTGGAAGAACCCTGCTTGACGATAGCGAGAGCATCAGACTTGCCGATACCAGCGTTCCAGAGAAGACGAGGAGTCGACATGGCACCTGCAGCGAGGACGACCTTACCACCAGCCTTGACATTGATGATCTGCTTGCTACCGTTGGCACCTTGGGTAAGAACACCAGTGATCTTGCTGCCGGATCGAATGGGCTGGATGACCTTTGTCTCAAGCTTGAGAGTAAAGTTGGGAAGGTTCTTGGCGAAGGGCATGTAAGTGCGAGCAGGACCAGCACGCATGTTGTTCTTGATAGACCACGAAGGACGAGAGTACACAAGGTGCTTCTCGTTTGGCTCCTCAATAGAGTCAACCTCCTTCCAGCCCTTGGCGCTCAAGTATCCAGAGAGGATAGTGTAGGTACGATCATCATAGTACTTTCCATCGTCGGAGGGAGAAGTAGTACCGGGGTTGCGCTCGTACAGACGATCAGCGGCCTTGGAGAGGTCAGCCCAGCTCCAGCCCTTGGGCCAGCGCTGGAAGTCACGCTCAGGAGGGTGGATGAAGTTGAGGCCGTTGATGGAGCTTGATCCACCGAGGAGACAACCAGCGGTGGAAGCGGTGTCGCTGCAGAACTTGGTGCCAGACATGCTGGTCATGCTGCTGCCGAGAGCGGGGATGTCGTAGGGAGTGAGGGTGTTGTTCCATGGGAGGGCCTGGGCAGCGTTACCGAGAGCGACGGTGTTAGCGGGACCGCGCTCGATGAGTAGCACACTAGCACCAGACTCGGCGAGACGTTCAGCAGCGATGATACCAGCGGGGCCACCACCAACGACAATAACATCGTAGGTGACGTTAGAAGTAGTGGGAGGCAGAGTGGTGGAGTTTCCAGGGACGCCGGGTGTGCCAGTTCCAGGAGCAGGAGTAGTCTCCTTCGCCATATCAGCCCAGGTAGCAAACTTGGCAGAAGCAGCCTTCTTGATATCAAGACCGAACTGTCCAAAACCAGCACCGTGGTAGCTCAGAGCGCTCTCGGGATCAGATGGGGTATCGACATCAATAGACGACCAGGCATATCCAACAACAGGAGACTCGCCAGTCAACGAAGTAGTCTTCTCAACAACACAACCCTCGCAGAGGAAAGTATACGAGACGTGAGTGCTGTTGATAAAGGTACCATCAGGAATGGGCGTAGCCTTGACGGTAGTGTTGGTGTAAACATCAGGATTAGCGTACGAGTTCGCCATACGAAAGCTCGTAACGATATCATCGCCATTTGGCCAAGCGACGAAGAGCAGACCACCAACCATACCGCCTCTGAACGAAATACCACCCCAACCCTCCTTCTCACGAGGAAACACCATCTGAGCAATGAGATCTTTACCCAGAGTCTCAGGGACAGCGATACCAAGACTGTAGCCATCGTCGACGAAGCGCTGGAAGTCAATGCCCGTCTTGGGATCGGTGTAGGCGGAGGATCGAAGACCTTGGGCGGAGGCGAGGCCCAGAAGGCCTGCCATGCTGGAGAGCGTGAGGCGCATGGTGAAAAATGAATGGATGTGTTTAAAGAATCAAGAGAGTGAGGATAGACCACCAGGGTCTAGTTGAAAGAATGGAATGTACCGCGAGCGGTAGGAAAGAGAAAACACCGTACTGGCGGTGGGAAAGAAAGAAAGGCAGCGACAAAGAGCGTAGCTTGAACACAATCACTTCACAGCGAACATTGTGATACTATATATCTTTTACATCCCGATGATCAGCGGATCCAGTGCAATACGCCTTAATGTCCGATAAACAGGAACATACGTACACCAACCGGGAAAATTCCCTCCAAAAGCAAGGAACATCTACAAGGGTACTGGCACCTCAGACCTTTTGTGTTACAAGACCTGCGAGTGAAGTTATCCATCAACGTTCATTCCTTCCGTGGATCTAGACAATCCCTGTAAAACCAAGCGCGCCAACGGAAAAGGATGGTGGTCGGTGGGTTTGTTTCAAATATCGAGGCTGCTATTGGCGGGGTATTTAATCTTTGCGAAAAGTGCTCGTTTCGTTTCATGGAGGTTTATTAAGGGGTCTGGGCGGAAGAGGCTCTTTCATGCTTGTGATGATTGAAATGGTAGGGATTTTATTGGATGGGATTGGTGAGCGTGTTTGGGATTGATTGTGATGGAAGCTGGCGAACGGGGATGATGAGCCAGTTTTCGGATCTTGTCAGCTCTTATTGAACCAGAACTGCGGCACCTTCTCATATTTAGCATTTCATTTAAAGCAAAACTTTATCATGCAAGTCTCGGCTTTATCTCTCTCGAATGCCTTCCAATGGTAAATGCTGTCCTCTATCCTGTGTAATCAATTTGAAGGATAGATTCGGTGTTCCCATGGAGTCTCCATCACCATTAGCGACGTGGGCCGAGTGTAGACGAAAACAAGCTTTCTAGAACCGGAAGCTATCTCCTGATCATGACGGCCCCGTTGATAACGAGCTCGGACAAATCTGACGGTACAGTGGGCTGCTCGCGGTACCTGAAACCATTGTCGATCGTTACCTTCTTATCACTTATCACCGGTATCATGACGATAAGGAAGGTATGACGTGGTTGTCATGATTCCTTATCGATAGCAGACTGTTCAAGAAAGTGAACGACTCTAGGGTGAGCTCGTACTGGCAAAATGGTATAAAGAGCCATACCATTTCATAGTGGAAACCAGCAATTTTTTTTCAGCTTTCTCGCTGCTTATTTACATCATATGTGTTAGAAACTGATTTCTTTTCATTGTTTTGTTTAAAAAAGCTTGAGATCTCTCAGTCCGGTTCACCGCTCAGACTTCCACAAATTTGTCAAGGGTATTGTCTCTCGTGTCCCAGCTATCACAAGTTCGTAGTCAATTTTTATTTGAAGTCTGCGAAACCTCAATACCCATCAATGTCCATATGAGTGCAAAACCAATAAGCTAGGTATTAACCCAACGATGTGCAAGGAGACCATGACGTCGCCATTCAACACAACTTCCTTCTGTCCGGTTCATCTCACCGCTTCACCAAGGACCTAAAGTGTTCTGCATTTTCCATGACACTTTCCTATAGAAAGCAGCCTTACTCGAAAGCCGAGGTCCCAATTAGCATCGTACTGTCACCTTCCAAGCTTAAATCTCCCCCAATGTTCTTATGATCAAAAAGGAAATGATATGCCACTATCCCCGCGTTCGGTCCCCATTCCCCCGAGACACCTTCCCCTACCCTTCCGTACCTCAACGAATGATTTTAAACTTTGACACTAAAAATCGCTGAAACAATGCCGAGATCACCGAGTGCACCGCTCCTCGTGGCATCAATCCCAAACAAAATGGCATCTTTTCCAATAGCGGAACTTTAATACCTCGATTCCATCAATCGGCTTACTCGACCTGCATTCCAAGTGCCGGCCCAATCCTGGCGGCTGTCTGGGGTTGATATGTTTTCTGAATGGTGGGAAAAGGCTTCATATCCCTGTTTCATCAGGCTTGGCACAGACGGAGAGCCGCCAGAATAGGTAAACGCGGAGTCTAGATCGCGAACCTTGTTTTGTAAAACGAATGATCAGCTGGATTGTCAGTTTGGGGGTTTAATTGATGCAATTCCATGGCTTGAAGTAGATATATACGGCTCTGGGCACTTCTTGGGTTTCATCATCCTCTCGTCAGTGTGTTTTATCTGAAACTCAAGTCATCATGAAGCTGTCTCTTTCGCTTGCGGCGCTCGCCGCTGGAGCTTTCCAGGTCGTGTCTGGTCAGACAGTGTACTTTGCTGGTAAGTGGATTAACAAGCGACGGTCTCGGAATAGACGCTGATCAGATGAAAAGGTGACTCCACCATGGCAAAGAATGGAGCCAACGACGGTGTAACCGACGGCTGGGGTAACTACATCGGCAAATACCTCACGGTCACAGCCGTCAACAAAGCCATCGGCGGCCGCTCAGCCCGCTCCTACACCAACGAGGGCCGCTTCACCGAGATCGTGAACCTCGTCAAGAAAGGCGACATCGTCGTCATTGAATTCGGCCACAACGACGGCGGCTCTCCCGAGAAGAACGACAACAACCGTTCCGACTGTCCCGGCGCCGGCACAGAAGTCTGCATCTCTGACAAGACGGGCGAGAAGGTGTACACATTCGTATTCTACGTCTCACAAGCCGCCAAAGCCCTCGTCGCCAAGGGCGCTACTGTGATTCTCAGCTCCCAGACTCCCAACAACCAATGGGAGACTGGAACGTTTGAGCCTGGTGCTCCTCGCTTCGTGGGATATGTTCCTACCGCTGCCAAGGCTTTGAACAGCCCTAGCGTTACTTACGTTGATCACTTTGCTGCTGTTACAAAGATGTACCAGAAGCTGGGTAATGCAAAGGTTAACTCTTTGTATCCTAAGGATCACACTCATACTAGTCCCGAGGCTGCTGACCTCATTGCCAAGGCTTTTGTTCAGGCTATTGATGAGGAGTTGAATGGAAAGACTAGCCTGAAGCCTTATATCAAGACTCCTGTTACCAAGGTGTACTGAGAGTTGAGTTTTTCGAGTGTCTGAAGTTGGATGATATGGGAAATTGTATAACTTTGTATATAATGGTCATGATCATGATACATAAAGACAGCGTATGAGATATTTGCTCAGTGACATAACTCTCGATCTTGACATTATTATCGTGAATCTTGTGTTAAACCTTGGTTGCTCTCGATCGCGATAGACCAAACCTTCGTCATACTCTTCAGTTCCGGAGAACAACAGCCTCCTTAACGAATGATCCCTCAACTGCGACCTTGACCAAGAACCTTGCCACGCTATTCGGCGTGGCACTATCAGACATACCCATTCCTTCACCAACACTGCCCAGCGTCTCAACATCCTTGTCCGTCTCCTTCCCAAATTCTAGCCTCACAGGTCTCACGAGAGTCCAGTCCATTTCCGTCGACCGAATTTCCTTATCCAGCAGATTGTGATCCTCCAGAGCATACTTGATGTTAGTCCATCCCATGAACGCTCTGCTCACCCACGGAAGCTTACTCCACGAGTCTCCAACACCTGCTGTTGACATGACGACAATGCGCTTGATGCCAGCATCTTTCAGAACTTCACATGCATTGTCGCACGAGTCTGCCAGAAAGCGAGGTGGCGAAACTTGAGCTGCGAAGGGACTGTCTGATTTTCGGACCGTGTTGAGAGTCATGATCGCCGCAGACGGTATCAAGCCTGGAGCAGCTGTAAGAGCACGGCGGATATCGTCTTTGGAGAGCGGTGAGCCGGTGACGACAGTGAGGCCAGGCTGAGAAGAAATTTTGCTGGCGTCGCGTACAAGTGCTACAGCAGTGTGGTTTTGAGAATGAAGTTCGGAGACGACGTATTTGCCTGTTCGGCCTGTTGCGCCTAGGAGGAGGAAATGCATGACTGAAGAAGGAGGGTTTGTGTGATGGGGCTTGTGGATATGTCGGCGACAAGTTGCAGAGAAACAGTATTTTCTGATAGAAATTGAATGATGAGAAGAAGTTGATTGTGATGAAACAGGTATTAATGGTTCAATGACTAGTTTATAAACTTGGAGCTGCATGTTGGGCTAAACAGCGGAGTCAGCCTGTAATTGGCCGGTTCGGTCAGCATGCTTCTCTGGGATGAGCCGCATCTCACGCACAGATGCAACTCGCGTCTCGGGCTTCCGAATTCGTGACGGACTTAGCAACAGAATATCGCGATATTTAATGACTCATACATCTATTGAGATTACTCTGCTAAGCTACTATCAATTCCCCGTCGCATATCATAGTTCTTCAGTCGTTTGTTGACGAGATTCGCCAACTCTTGCAGTTGCTTGCTATCCTCCCTAAGCCTGGCATCAAGATTTGGTGAAGTCTCTAAAGTTCCCAGAAGAATGATCTTCAAGCTTAAATACAAAATGCGCAAGAAGTTGTCGGAGATTGACTCAGGCTCTCCTGGTTGCGTCTTCTTCTGAAGACTTTCAAGAGCACCAAGCCATGAGTCCAAGCCATCGAGTAGGTCCTGTTTTTCGGAAAGAAGTGGATGAGCCTGTTCGTCCGATTGGATTTTTGTAACTCTTTCAAGAAGCGCAATAGTTGACGTCGCGACTTTTGTAAGTTCCGCTCGCATGTTTGGCGCCAATTTTCGATCGCTCCTCGTCTCAACCGGCGGCGTCATTATGCTCGAAGATTCTGAGGGTTGCTGTTCTGTGAACTTGCAAGGCGCAGCGAACAACTTTATAATAAAGATGTCCAAGGAAGGCAGACCACTGTGACGTGGTGGCATCAGGCCATTCACGGTGAGGTACGGTCTGGCGCGGTACTCGCGCAGGATGTTCAGTCCACGAATTATATGCAGTCCCATGGCAGCAAAGTTCCCCCGGACTTGCTCAACGCTGATCAGGACTTGACAACAAAGGAGTGCGGACTTCAAACTGTCGGGGCTAGGGTACGCGAGATTGGATGCAAGACTCGTTAAAGCCTTGCTATACTGTTGCAGGCCGAAGTTGTAGCTCAATCTCTGCTGCTCGTCGGTCTCAAATCCGTCTCCTTCTTTCTTTGACTCGAGATTTCCACGAAGGGCCCTGAGAGACAGCAGAGCATGGCGTATTGAATCGTTAGTCAAGCTAGCTTCGAGGACTTGCTCTGCTTCCTCATTGCAGCTCAGCTCAACGTCGAATATCGTCTTAGTCGAGAAATAACGATTGAGGTCGCCCGTACTCAGTGGAGGTTCTCCCACAACGTTATTATGCCCTGAAGCTGCAGCATCTGGCTTGCCGATCGGCTGCGGTGTGCTGGGAACCTGGCTGGAGAAGGGTCTAAAGACAGACTCATAACCGTCGCATTTCCGACCAGTCTTGACACACTTCTCACAGAAGGGCTTAGCTTCGTCGCACTTGATCTTTCTGATTCTATTTTTGGTAAGTATGAACCTTGCAAGCATGAGATGGTGGAGTCTTGACTGACCGGCATGTTGCGCAGCCCGTCTTCACCTTGGTTCGGCCTCGGGACGCTGGTTTTGGAGCATTCATGGCGCAAATCGTGATGTAGCTGAAGACCTGCGAGGTTTGAAAGAGGAAGAATGCCGAACAGACGAATGAACAGCTAAAGAGGTGACTTGTTCGAACCGCTTCGTACTAGTGATCGATCCAAGGTGAGGGCGGAAGGTCAGCGCTAACCGTATTGGGAAGCAACAGCGAACAAGCCAATCGCTGTTGAGCAACTGCTCACTTCCACTCACGAGATCACTTCCGTAGGCGCCTCATGCCTAGCTGGAATTGATTAAAACGTTACCAGTTACGCAAGGCCAGAGAATGTAATGGAGCAAGTTGGTTCACAGAATACCGAGGTCATACTCATCAATCTTCGCTTTGGTGAGGCTCTCGAATAGTCGGGACATACAAACTTAACTTCGGTTTATGAACATGAGACTAAGGGCGGATCATTCTATTCACAGCTATGATTCTGTCATACGAATTCGTTGATACCATGCTAAACCCTTATGATTCCTGCCCACAGCAGACCGCGATGCCACTCCAAAGACTGTGTCTGCGTCCAAAAGATTCCCAAGTCTCTGACTCAACCCCCCGCTGGCCCATCACTCTCTGATGTCCAAAGTAGTCGTCCATGAAGGTGATTTACTGGCGGAAAAGCTCTTCAGCCTCCGCCAAGGGAAGTTCCTTAACCTCCACAGCCCCGGTGATACAAGTCGCCTTGATAGACTCCTCAAATCTAGTGCGGTCGACATTCCCGTAAGACTGGATCCAGTCGTTGACAGTGGGAAAATCTGTGCCGCATCAAAGTTGTGCCCAATACAGTTGAAGGTCAGTGGAGTGCCAGGGTCAGCTGGGTCAACGGTAATCGGTTCACCGATATCATCAATTGAGTTGCGATTATAGATCAGCCAGACAGGATGTCCAGGCGCTCAGTGGGCTCCAAGGATGAGGTGTAAGTCTTGTCCTTACGTCGTTCCACCACCTGTCCAACAGTAAAGGCTAGGGTAGGAAGAGAGTCTCCGGTTCCATGAACGGAAGAAGCCTTGAGGGAAAGGGGTATCGGATGAAAGTCGCTGTCAATTGGTTGTCCATGGGCCCAGAACGTCAGGATATGGTGCCACGGTATAAGTGGCCTCATCATTGATGAGTAGATCAAAATAACCGATGTTGTTAACGACCAAGTCGAGATCAAGACGGCAGACAGCTCTGACGCTTACAAAGTCCGCGGTGGCGAGCTTCTCGAGCCACGACTTGTGTGACTGACGAGGGGTGGTGTCGACCCTAGATACCTTGCTCAAAAATGGAACCAAGCTGTTATCGCGCTTCGTTTCTTCCTCGAGTCTCTGCATGTAGACTGATGGGGGAACTGGAGTAACGAGATTAGCACGGTTCGGCGGCATATCGGGGAAAAGTTCTTACACTCGAAAGGGCTACCGACAGCCGCCATGATCCCGGCGAAGCGAGCTTCAGTAATCTCGTTGTTCTCCATTATATCGGTCACCGCTTGCAATAGAGTTTGTGAGGACGGTGTCGACAACTTCGATGACAACGATGAGAGTGTTTACCTGATGGATACTCTGCAAGTTAGTAGTGTCCTCCGATGTTGCTGTCTTTATGGAAGTCCATACCGAGATTGCTGTGAGCAACTGAGTGGGTAATGGATGTTGTTTATTCATTTAGATAGTCGGTTTGGAATTAAAGTCTAAGGCGCTGGGTTGTGTTTCGTAGTGTTTGAGGCAAGGCAAGGTTGGGTTGTCTTTGATCCCTCTCAAAGACTAATGTGGTAGAATGGAGGGGAAATGATGGGATGAGAATGCAGAAGGAAGAAAGGAAGAAGATCAAAGCAAAGAGGGAGAGGAGCAATTTACCATCTGGTTTGGCGCTAGTAGATTCCTCTTAATCACTGTCACTGGTTTCAGTGTGACATCTGCTGGTGCCAGAGCTTGCCAGTGCCAAAGCATTCCCTACCGCCTAGAAACAAAAGTGAGAAAACAACAGTCAGCGATACTGATTAATTCCACTCTTATTCTTCTGCTACGCACTGGGTATCGATGTTTACTTGTGATCTCGCACAAGCGTGATGGACCAAGCGCAATGCCCGACCCCTTGTCCTTCCCCTGTACTTGAAGTTCAAGCGGCGATATCACCAAGATAAAGAGTCTGTAAGATCATTTGTTGTTTTTGAATGCCAGTATCGAGCGTAATTATTCTGTCAATTGATGCCCCGAAGCGTAAAAGCTCTCATTCGGGGTCAGGCGCGCGGTGCAAGCATCAGCCGTCAAAGTCTATCAACTCATGGTAGCACTCTCAAACACAGACCTCAGGCAGCACACAAAAGACTCCCATTCCTTCGGTTGCACGTCAGCCTTCCCAACATCTGATATTTCTATCCAACGGCAACTACATGGCTATGTTCTCTCGCTAGCGTGAATAAAGGTATCTACTTGAAAGACTTTCAATCTCTTCGGTGGAGCTTGTCGAGACAAGGCACGGGTTCAGTTACGAGGGCATCGAACTTGACGCTGGTTGGAACACGCGAATGTAGAGTCAAGGCTATGACCCTGAAAACGCAAGGTCTTCAAGTCAAAACCGCACGTTACGCAGGCATTCTCGAAGTATACTTACCTCATTATTATCGGATCATAGTTCTTCCCTGAACTTCTGCATAGTGTTAAAGAGCTTTTTTTTTGTGATTTTGTGTGAGAATTTGAGAGGAGGTTTTTGGTATTCTGCTTCTAGCAATGAAGGATTAGGTCTTAAGACGACTTCTTATACCCTAAGTAACTGTAAATAAGGTTACTAATTAAGTTATTATAAAAGCTGATTATTATATTCAAATTAGGAGACTTATTTTTATTATGGCTATATATACATGACCTTCCAAAAGCTGAAATTAATTAGGACCTTTTAGTTTAGCGTAGTATATCTCATTGAGATATTATAAGTTTTAACCATCAATCAAAGGCTGAACAGGGATCGAACACCCGCACAGCGTCTTTGAGCTACTTCCAAGAGCAGAATGGCGCCTCAATGATGGGATATAATGGGTGTATTTCCGAACATGAGCATGGAAAAGATACAGGACTAATCAAGCCGATGGTCACGCAAACAAAAATACTTGGTGGTGCCAAGTGCCAGAAGGAATTGGGAATGTGTGCTAGACGCCAGATTCGTTGGTGGAGGCGCCTGGAAAACCCGAGACATGCCATATCAAGTTCTCAACTTCAGCAATCCATCATTGATACAATGAACACACTTGTCGCAATAGCTCACAATGACCGTCGTGATGCCCCAGCCCTTAGAAACACCCAGAAGGTCTCAAGGGACATTTGGCTCATTAAGATGACTTCTAGCACCTCTTGAATGTCGCTTTATCTAGCTCGTGGCCGGGTGTATGCACTTCCAGGCGCTCTCCATACACAAGGTCAATTTGTACATCACAAAGAGAGAGGAGGGAGCAAATATAAGAGTGCACAGAAGAGATTTGAAGCAAGCCTTACCCTCACAGAGCCTGATGTATGTTCCCCTCTGAAATAGTCATGAAGAAATGGATACCTGGGATGTAAAGACTGGGACACGATGTGATGTAGGAAGGCTACTCCAGTAAGAACGTGAAGGTAAATTTTTGGAAAATTTCAAGTACAGCGCAATGCTTCTTCTTCCTCTTCTTATGAATGAGCAAAAAAGAGTACCTGAAGCTATTTCCAAGTTGCAATTGGTGTGTTATATTAACAGATCTGAAAGAGGGTAGGAAGTGCTGTTGCTGCCAACGTACCTCTTCTCTTCGACTCCTTCTGGTCTCGCTGTCAGTACAGTTTGCAATCTGCATCAAAAAGAAAACCCCATTGCATCGCATCAGTGATTCCAGGCTTTGAAGTTCCCCGTGAAAAAGCGGAGGTTGAGGCCTGAGGGTCATGCTTGTGTAAGGATGACGGGCACGGCATAAAGCCTCTGCAGAAGCTGAACTGTGTGGTGTTCCGGTGAGAGCGCCTCCCTGCACGCGCCATCAATATTCTGTGAACATCACTTACTGTGATTTGGTGATTCTGCCGCACTTGATACCACCTTTGCCTGTAGTCAACGCCAGGCTGAATCCGTTTTGCTTGTTTGTACGGTTATGTGTGTACGCAGAAGCTGCCGCCAAAGTTTTATTCCCCTCACACCAACAAGGGTTTGAATCACAACGTTTAGGTATCGGCGGTTGCCGCTTCTGCAAACCCCGACGGCATTTACGCACTTTATTCGCCAGACCGTTAATTATCCATAATTTAGCCTTCTTTCTCTGTTGGGGCACAGCTTCCATGTTCTGAGATGTCGCAAAATGATGTCGGGCAGAGGGTGCTGAACAGCAGGTTCGCCAGCAGAATACCAATCAAACGAACACCAGAGTTGCGAAGGATAACCAAAGAAACAAGCGGAACTCACTGGGGAGAATAAAATCTTGTTCGGCGCCAACCTCTTGGTCAACCAGGCACGCCGTATCAAACCCGGACTGCCACATCCAACCTGCAGTCGGCATCCATTGTGCCCCGAACCAGGACGATCTGTCCGGCTTGCGCCATTTCGAGTGCCACTTTCAATAGCTTTGGATGGGAGACACCCTTCATTCAGAGATCCCTTGTTAGCTCTAATACGCTATCACCATCTAGATCACCCAACGGCGCCAACTTCCCCTCAGATGTGCAGAGCCTGGTCCCTACCCGAAAGTTAGAAGGAGGCTCAAAAGGATGAGACTCCCGCTGTTGTGCGGAGTCGAGTCTCCATGCCGTGAAGCCTCCCCATTCCATCTGTAAATCTACTACAATAGGCCATGGGGACCTTCATAAAGAAGCACATCAGGTTCATATGGACTGAAGCTATACTTGCCCTGCTTCTTACCGTTAACTGGGCTACCGGCAAGAACCCCAAGGACGACTTTTGTCGAAGATTCGCACACCAAACAACCGTCATTGACGACAAGCTTTACATCGACGGCGGATGGGTCAACTTTGATGACTTCCAGCAAACTCACGAGAACTACTCCAGTATGTAGACCCAGCAGTTTGCAGACAAGTCCTCAGATCACTGATCACCACTCCAGATACCTGGCTCGCATACCATGACCTCAACAACCTCGTCAAACGAGGCGGCGATCTTTGGCCAGACCTGAATATCAGCCTAAGCAAGAATGACAGGTAAGATGACCCTTACGCTTCTCGTTCGTCTTCCTTTGAGACCGGCTAACGCCAATGCAACAGTATTCCGAGCGTAAATGGTGGTATCCTCTGGGGCGACAGCGTCAACAAGCGATTCTATCTCTACGGTGGCGAATGGAACAACGGTTTCTCACAAGAACCTTACAGCCTACTGAGCTACGACATCATCTACGACAAGTGGGACGACTTTGGAACGCCTGACATAACCCCTCCGCCAAAGATCGCCTCATACGGCGCGGGTGTTGGTGTTTCGGAAACCGGCATGGGCTACTACCTTGGAGGTTGGATAAGCAACGCCTCGATGAGCGGATGGACCGACGATCGAACCATGAGCTCCAACTTCTACACGTACTCCTATGACTCTGGGAAGTTCACACAGGCGGCTAGTCTCAGCAAACAGCCGAGAGCTGAAGGTGGCATGGTCTGGATACCAGCTGGCGACTCTCTTGGCCTACTTGTTTACCTTGGAGGTATTGTCGACCCTTTTGGCAACAACACGGAAGCTCCTCAGGCATTTGACGAAGTTTTCGTCTTTGATGCCAAGGGAAACTCGTGGTCAACTCAGAAGACGACTGGAGAGATACCGCAGAACAGGCGTCAATTCTGCGTAGACGTGGCGTGGGCACCGGACAAGTCTTCTTTCAACATGTAAGTCAGCTGAATGCTTAGTGCTAAGACTGAAATTGTGTACTAATCTCGTCAAAGATACCTCTGGGGAGGACTGAGCGTGCAGCCACCAGTCGTCAATGCCACCTCATTTAACGATATCTACATCCTGACCCTCCCATCGTTCATCTGGGTGAAAGCTTACCCGGATCATCACGGAAATGCAACCCTTCCTCCAGAATACGACCACTACAGCGCATCTTGCAACATGGTTAAACACATGTCGCAGCTTTTCGTCATCGGAGGCACCTACACCGATACTGATGCGTGCGACCTAGCGTATGATGCTTGGTCAATGCATAATTTCTGGACCGGAACAAATAACAACGCTGGCAATAACAAGACGTACTGGGCTATCTATAACCCTAATATCACTGAGAACGTTGTACCTGCTGATGTGTACAACGTTACTGGTGGAAACAAGAAAGGTGGTGCGAAACTGGCGGCACCCAAGGACGGGTTTGATGAGGGAAATAAGCCACTTCAAGATTTGCTGGGACGCAGGCCAGAAATAGCAGAGCGTTCACCAACACGCTCTATCCCCTCTACGACAGGTACATCAACAGCGTCACCAAAGCCAACCGAGACAAGCAACCCCGATTCCAAGCTATCTACTGGTGCTATTGTTGGCATCGCCATCGGCGGCGCTGCAGGAGTGGCCCTTCTGCTACTTGTATGGTTCTGTATCGGCAAGAAAATCAACCGCCGCCGTGAAGAGAGACGCCAATCTTCAATGACACAGAATCAGTATCAGGGCAATGGAGGAAACTTGATACATCCTCCCAGCACGGTCAGTCCACTCACAGCGACGGGATATTGGGGGCATGGATCTGAGCCCGTAAGCCCGCATCACATGAGTCCTCACCAGTCTATCTCGGCTTCGCAAGCACCACCTACAGAACTTCCTGCAGAACAACACGGGGATGGACATGGGGTGAGCGAGCTCCCTCAGGATGCAGTTGGTAGAAAGACACCTGTCTCGCCTGGAGTGTCTTCTCAGAGTTGGTCTCCTGGCCCTCCTTCAAGCTACACACCGGACAGACGCAACTAGCGGGTTCTCCAGTCGAAGCTGTTAGATATGGTTCTTGGCATATGGTATTGGGATTTTATGCTATGGTCCTGGGTAATACACATTGTAACAATAATACTGAGCTTTCAATTGCAACTGTTCTCGACTGTAGCATTATTCTCACGGGTATTCACATTCTCACGGCAAAGATACAAGCCTTCCACATTCAGTCTTTGAAAGTAAGTCTCGTTGATGCAAGTATCTAATCAACGGATACGATGTGCTCATGAAACTCTAGCAAAGTTGGCCAACACGTCTAGCGGTTCACTCGACATTAAATCGGAGACTGTCTTGAATAGGCACTGAATGGCAATCATCTAAACTCTACTTAATAAGTAGATGTGTTGTGAGTAGGTGTGCTTTTCCGATTTTGTTGGCATGTTCATGGCTAAAGTATGGTCGGAAAAGTCGCTTATAGGATGTATATGTCTCACAGGAGCTGGTACAAGTGCGTAAATTGGCCGCCGGTTCAAAAGAAGCCTCACTCGTGTATCTAAATTCTTCTCAAGACATTACGTATCCCAAGCGCACCTATCTCCGTCAAAGAATATCGAGTTGCTCAATAGGAACCATCCAATAAGACAACACCTGCCCGATGCAGAAATTCAATCTCTCGGAGCCTCGGAGCCTTTTCAAGCATAAAGACAAGCTTGATCGTAGCGACTTCCATCGAGGACTGACTTCCACCAATAGCAGTTCGATACTGGCACACTATCGTCTTGTGAACAGTCTCCTACTTCATTGACACTGGATATGACTGGAGGAATTACTGGCACTGATCGCCAGGATACCACCTGGAT
Organism: Fusarium odoratissimum NRRL 54006; assembly: GCF_000260195.1. Taxonomy (NCBI): domain Eukaryota; kingdom Fungi; phylum Ascomycota; class Sordariomycetes; order Hypocreales; family Nectriaceae; genus Fusarium; species Fusarium odoratissimum. The sequence goes on along the minus strand of NW_022158718.1, from coordinate 267,391 downwards.
GGTACCCCCGCTTGCAAGGCTGGGCATTGCAGGGAATAATGCATGCACTTACACTTGGCATCATGGAACATTGAGAGAGCATTTTGAGAGAGACGGGTGAAAAGTATAAATGCCCGTGCTATGTCTCAATGATATCGATTAACTTTTGACACCAAAAGACCAGCTTCAACAAATTTTCATCATGCATTTCCCCAGCACAATTGCTCTTTTTACAGCCCTCCCATCAGTCTTAGCCTGCAAGGGTTATACTGGAGGACTTCCCAAGCACACAGGAACCAAGACTCTCAGTGCTCCGCAATATATCAAAAAGGGCCAGACCTTCGACGCTGGCTGGGTCAAGTATGATCGTGGCGTAAAATGCACCGGCCAGGATGAAGGAGGTAAGTCACCAGAACATCATGATGCCAACAAGGGTCACTGACTGTTTTTTATCCAGGTGAGAAAGATACTGTTTTCGTCCTCGAGGACGGAGCCAAACTTCGAAACGTCATTATCGGCGCCAACCAGCGCGAAGGCGTGTACTGCCTCGGATCATGCACTCTCGAATTCGTCTGGTTCGAGGACGTCTGCGAGGATGCCATCTCGATCAAGGGCGGCGGCACAGCCAACATCATCGGAGGTGGCGCCTACAAGGCTTCTGATAAAATCATTCAGCACAACGGCTGTGGTCATGTCAACATCATCAACTTCTACGCCAACGATTACGGAAAGGTGTACAGGTCTTGCGGTAACTGCAAAGGTAACTGCCGGCGCTCGGTGCATATGGAGGGTACCACTGCTGTGAACGGTGGTGAGTTGATGGGCATCAACACCAACCTGGGCGATAAGGTATGTATGGTGATCAATAACTGACTGCCTAGCTAATGTATAATAGGCCACATACTCCAATAACTGTTACCCCAAAGTCCAATGCCAGGGATACAACGGGTGCGACAAGGGCAATGGTGCTTGTGAGCCCACCAAGGCTGGTCTTTGTTGAGTGGATTAACAGCTTCTTGTTGATCAAGAGTTATGTATGCCTCAACTGAATTGGTAGTCAGCACTTACTGGGCTACATCTAATCCCCTAGATAAGTTGGAAGGGTCATATTTAATGCACCTTAACGTTACGTGTTGTCACCGTGACTGTCTGTTTCTAAGTTGTGTCACTCTACTAAAGGAAAAGAATAACAAATCATTTTTTACTCTTTTCTTGTTTATACTTATAATAACAATTATTCACTGCGAAGACCGCCACTCAGGGTCTGGTCACAACATGTCAACTTCCAACCCGTCTAGCCACAGAATCTCATGCCAACCAGATCGTCACTCCATCAGTTCCGTAGATAGTCAGTCCATACAAGACGGGACCGTAGGAAGGGCAAAAGCTTGCTTCACCAATGCGTTCCATGTTCCTTTCGAAGCAATATCTATCTCTGACAGAGGCTGCAAGGGCAATCGTCAGGTGAGTCCTGAATGGTTTTCACCGTGCAGCGCACAGCGTTTCATGTCTTAAACAGTTGTTGTCTCCAGATGTCGCCATATGGGCCTGCATATTGCACCTTGATCCATCCTTTCTTCCGATATACGGGATGCTCCCAGGACGGTCGGAAGGGTCACTACCGTCGAGGTGGTTATTGTCACAAAAGTTTGGCGGAACGCCTATTAGCTATCCCTCTGGGATTTCAGTGTCGAGTTTCTCAATACTGTAATAGCGATAAAAGTTGAATTGCCACTTGGTGCCAATATGCACTGTAGCTCCATTGTCGGCTTGGGGCCTGACTTGCGAAAGTCCGTCCATCTTCCACTCCTGTTTCACTGCTGGAAGTATTAAAAAATACTCGTCTAGCTTCGGAAAGTTTGTCAAGCATCAAACCAGGAGAGCAGTAAACGCTGGAGTTACAAAAAGACTGAAGGGCATCCTGAGGATGATAACAATTATGATTGGCCTCTGTCAAGAGAAGCTTACGCACAGGGAGTGGCGCACAAAAGCCAAGTTTATCATAAAAGACTGGAATGCCCTGGTTCATTTTGAATATTCGCAATGTGTCAACCTCCAATTTCATTCGAAACGCCACTGTCCGCGGAGGAAGGCTAAAAGATTCGCTGGTAGCTTGAACTGGATTCGCAGTCTTAACCAAGTGATACATGCTCCGAGACGTCAATTTAAGAGCTAGAATTGAGTCTTCGGATGTGCAGCGGATCTTGCGGAACGCTCGTAGCCATCTATTCTCCCTTTGAATAGTCGGTGTGACCTTATGCAAAGTTACAAGTTCGATAATCCGGAGCTGTATTTCTCGAGGGAGCTTCTGAAATGCAAAGGGTTCCACTGATGAAGGGTTGAGAGCATCATACCAGGGATAGTGAGAGCGGGCCGTGGTGTATCCTAACCAAACCTCTGAACTTTGAGAGATATGCGGGTCTGCACCTTTGCCGGGCCGCTGTTGGAGAAGGAAGAACACAAGAAGGAGAGCTCGGTAGAGGTCATCGAGACTTTACTTGCCACAGGCCCTTCAAATCATCAGGGCCTGACTCGGGATATCCAAGCGGAAAGCGACGCAGGTATGAGTCTGTGGATGTGTAGGACACATCCTCACGCACCTGCATAGGGGGCAAACAGAAGGATCTGAACGGCATGAGCAAGGATAAATATTTCTATGCGAAGTCCGGCCGACGATCCTAGGTAGCCTGTCCTAATACTTAGAGTTTAGAGACGTTCTGTTCGCTCGCTCGCTCACACGAAAATTTTCCCAATTACGTCGGCCCTCATATGGCTTTGACGAACGCGGGCTCTTTTGCCACCTTCTCTTTCACGGTAGATTCCGGTCATGGGAACAGGCGATCAGGGGGTTACTGCGGAAGGGTTCTCTTATTTAATACGTCCCTGATCTGAATGATATCTTGGGGATCCGTATGAAACCTGTATGTGTTTCACTTAGCTTTATCATATGCTTGTTAAAATGGAACAGCTTCAGTTCATATACTGTGCCCCTCCAGTTCATCTAACACCACTGAAGCGTCTAAACGAATCTCATGATTGAGTTAAGCTGATTTAAACCCATATAAATATCTACGATCTTTTTCAATTAACTAAAGTGCTCTTTACACTTCTGATACCACCAGCAGACTCGTTATCTGCTTCCCCACAGCGCATATAGCTGAGTCTATGTTATAAGTAACATCAGATATGGGAAGCTCACGGCGTCGTACGAAGACGTACAGGAGGATTATCGAGCTTCTTACCTTCGCCATCAGATTGAGGGCTTTATGCAATGCCACTGTGCTAGGGCCAGTTAGAAGGGCAATAGTCGGGAAATTCAACCCCGTATTGTATATCTTGTCCTGACTTTCGAATGTTGAGTTCATTATGCGCTTTGGAGATGTTATCATCTGCAAATCAATTCATGCTATCATGGTGTCCCTAACAGCAATTTGTGTCAAAGAGTGTCCTGCTACCGACCTCAAGTAAAAAGAAACGCCGATCTCATCTGTAACGCGCCTGATTCCCCCTCACTCAAACTGAACTGGCTCGACCCGATCGATATTTCTCTTAGTGAAGGGCTCACAAATAACATAAACCTTCTTCTTCGCTACCCTCAATCCCTCCCCATTGTAAGCAACCTTTCGCGCATAAACATTCAGCTCTCTATGAGAGATGACTCCAGAGGGAGGCCTCAGATGCACCATCATGACATCCGAGCTTTTCTGGCCGTGTTCGCGCAACAACTTCGCACGCGCGATCGCATCAGCACGATCTTGGTACCCTGGTATGAAGGGTGCACGGGAGCCTGGGTGGTCAAAGATCTCCTCCAGGCCTTCTCGAACATCCTCGAGAAGGTCATCGTATATTACTCCCGGCATGTCGATCTTGTCCGGGATTTGGAAGTATTTGGGAGTAGCTCGGCGAGGGGTGACGCTCTGTCTGTGCATCTCGACGTCACCGGTTGCTACCCAGCAAGGTGTTCCGATCTCCAAGTCCCATGCCATGATTGATCCTAAGGGATACCTTGAGGCTGACAGATGATATGATAATGTTGACGTGAAGATGGGAAAACAATAGACAAAGTGTCTTTAGTTGCAGCCACAAAACTATAGATTCTGTTCAAAGGGTACTCTGTAGCGCTGAGTATTTTTGGCGATGTGCAGAGATTAAAAGAAAGTAAGTTCCCGAGAGATTGCCGGGCATCACTCGATACTTATGCGCAATTACAAGTTGTTACGTCGAATTATGGAGCCACCTACGCGCATCGCTCTCCATCGATTCCGTAGACTTTTGGCTAATACAAGAAGAGTACAAGATCACACGATCAATGCAGGTTTGCGTTTTGGCTGACTAAAGTTTCACGATTGTCACCCAACATTATCCGGAGGTTACCGGGTGCATCAAAAGAGGGTGAACCCGAAGAGAAACGCGGCCTCAATCTGACGAACATTATGTAGGTTTGTTAGCAATTGGGTGTGCTTGGTGTCTTCGGCCTTTGTGATAGCGCAAAGAGGATATACTTACAATAGCGCGAGTATCGCCAATTTTGATGATCTCGGAGGGAAGTCAACCTACAATGTCTAATTTTCATCGCGATTGACAGGTCTTGCCGGGGACTTACCCCAGAGTAACGGCTATAACGGGAAATGCGAACAGTTGTCAGCCGAGTGCTCATATCAGGAGACGAACGCGGAGAACTGCGGGGTATCTCAACACCACTGCCCCAAGATTGAGTCTGGAAGAGCCGAAAGAACAAGTTGGATGGCACGTGAAGTATCATATCATATTTGTTACCATTGTCTGCTTAGTCTTTTGTGGCCAGCTAATTCGGTAATTGCGAGCTGACTTCTAATGCAGCCTTTATGAAATGATTTAGCTCCTTCTTTTCTTCTTCTGAATTCATTCTACGAGAATTTAGCTAAAGGGAGCCTCAGAGCTGACATGGGACCGCCGGTAAGAGAACTTTGCGTGAGGAGTCGGCTCAAACTCCTCAAAGTTTATTTGAGTCAAGTATCATAAGCCACACGAGTAATCCAATCCCGAGAAGATGTCGTTGGTGACGCGAGATGCGGCTAGTCTATCAGATCCAGACAAGCCCAAAAAGGATCTCCGGATCAACAATAGCAGAGTCACCAAATCAAGACCACAATCGAGTCGAGAGTGCTCCAAAGGTTAACGGAGAGGACTTATCCTTTAGTCAAAAGCTTTCAGGCTTCGCAGATGATAACATCGGAGATGCCATTGGTCACCGAGTCCAATCACTTGATTCGTAAAAGCGCCGGCTTCACAGCTACAAAACACGCGAGGGCATCGCCATGGAACTTGTCTTCAAGCCCGTCACTCAACAAGACAGTGATACTCGCATTAACACTGCTCTCGATACAGAGGAAAACAGTGCCAGTAAGAAAGTCATCGCAGTACTGGCCGTAATCTCTCTACCAGCGGCGGTTACGGCAAGCTTCTTTAGTATCTCTCAGATAAAAGGAACTTTCAATCATCTGCTGAGGTTTGGATATTTTCTTTGGCTAGCTCTTGTTATGTTTCGTATCTGGATCCTTTAGTGTCAGACAATTGAAAGTTTCTAGACAAGGCACTGGGGAAGTGCGTTCAGGATCCTGTAAGACGACCAGGGGTTTGTTAGTCGGAGAGCAATAATCGCTTAGAAAAAATATGAGAGTCACGGAATGGAATGATGAAGTATGAGTGCGTCTGTGGACTTTACTTCAACACCAGAGGCCTTGAATTTTACGCCGCCGGATGGTAATACCCTTACTTTTTCAAAGCAATTACCAAAACCATGTTCTCACGTAACCACAGCTGGATGTATAATCCCTTCTCCTCGATTTCAACTTCTCTTTCCTATCTTTCTTCTTTCTCTATCCTCACTTCTCTTGCGTTGCTGTGGGTCGTGTTCACGCATGCCTGCTCGGAATTGTGACCAGCCGCCCCCTTTCAAGCAGACCCGTTTGGAATCGTTTGCTCGACGGCCCTCACCATCTCAAGTAACCCCTTGAGAGATTTCAACTTGCAAATTCAACGATTCCAAGCAGCCGTGTTCGAAAGTTATCGCGCTCTCTTCGCCCTTTCTACTTACGGCGATTCTCGAAGATTCGAGCAGAGGTGCTCGGAATGATCTTGGTTCAACACTACTCTTGCACATCCAGCCTACAGCAATTCCTTGAGCCGCAACCCGCTTCTTCTTTAGAAATGGCTAGAGGACTAAGTAACCCTTGTTTCTCAAATGACGATGATCATTTTATCAGCTTGATGCGCATGTTTGACGGAAACAAAGAGTATTATGTGGATGACTACAGAATCTCCTTTCCGAAATGGATTGAGAAATATCGCGACTATTCTCATATCAAACATACACAAGCTGGTATCCATCAGAATCAACACCTTGCTTCTGGAACCTCTTACAACTACATGTCCATCGGAGAGCCTCTCCCAGCGCCTCCGGGACTTGAGCGAGCTTAAAGTACCTCCTATCTCGTCAAATAAGCTCAAGGCAGAGCTCTGTTTCCTCTCTCAACATCATATGCAGTCCGAATTCGAGTCCTCAATGTCGACGTCCACAAAGGACGAGACACATGTCCCTTTAGATCTTGGGATAACGGACATGAAACATCTGATCAAGCGTCCATCCAACGGTAAGTTACTTGATCGTCGCAGTACTACTTCGAGGCATTGCTGAGCGGCGACAAGAAGCAAACATGTTGCATGCTATCATGAGATCTGCTTGGAAATGTTCCTTTGCGATGTACTGAACACTATTTAACTCGTCGTAGCCTCAGCAAACTCGGAGATGAACCAGCCATCACCCATGATCCTCGTCGAAGAGTGCCGCTTCCAGTGGGATATCCCTCACTACCCTGAGATCGACGACTTGGGCCATGCCCAATCACCAGGGCACGAGAATCATCCGACATCGAAATCTCTGGAACACCGCAAGGCTGTCTTGAATTCGTTCGACTGGCGGAACAAGATACTTCTCGAGCTGGAGGAACCCCCCTTCCTGGCTACTGTCGCTACCGCAAAGTCTGTCATGAAACAGCTTCTCGATCTGGAAATTGAGGAACACTGTATCGAGGGTTTCGGGAGTTCGGAAGTAGTCCAACTTGTCGACACGTACAAACTGCTTCGCGATGACCAGACTTGTGGCCTACGTTTGCTCTATGACCAGGCCATAGATGAAAAGAACCGACATGCACCAACTGACAGGATTGACTGCATTCGCTGGGTTTGCTACTATAATCCAATCATGACTCGAGCTCTTGAGTTGGCATACAAGTACTGCAGGGATGACAAGGAACGTCTTGTTGTATATGTCGAAGATCCATGGATTCAGTGGTAAGTACACATCTTTCCCTCGTTTCAGGCAGCCCTGCTTGGAACTGCGTGAATGCTCCGAGATTGCTGACCTTTTCAAGTATCGCTGTGGCCTTGTTCGTCGTAGCCGGCTTCAATGTTGGCAGTATCCGGTTCAGACACTGGCGAGGAGCAATTCAAGATCATGGACCAATGGAAGAACAAAGCCTCCGGTTTGGAGATCCTCGTTGCCAACGTGGATACCAAGGTCAGGGATGTCAACGCGCATACAGACTGTACCAAAGGGCTGCTGTTGAACTGGACTCTTGAACCAGAGCGCATGCTCAAGTTCATCAACAATATGGGTAGCACCAACCAGAAGAAGCAGTCCATCTTTCACATGCTCAAGGTCGCCGATACCTACCACGATGTCATTGAGAGGGTCTGTTGCACAAAGTGGGTCGATGCAGCTTTCCAAGGACATCAAGCTCCTGGAATGGATGACTGGTGTCGTCCGCGAGATCTGCATCTTTGAGCTGATCAAGTCAACTTGGCACCAGCAATTCAACCGTTACGCCTGGATGGCGGCATATGATCTGAAAGGCCACGACTTCGAGTATCATGATCCCGAATGGTGTCAACTTGGCCATGTCTTCTCGATCGTGGCGAAGTTGATGCTTCACCATCCCGAAGACAAAGACTTCTGGGTCGAGAGCATGCCTATCCTCATGGAACTTTGTTTCCACTTCAAGGATGCATTCGATAAGTCCGATGGTCTTGAATGCCGGTTGAGTCTTACACCTAAAGAGATGAGAAAGTCGTTCCTCCCGGTATTCAAGGGGATGAAAAACGCATGGGCAGCGCTTGATGATGAACAGGCCTCTGAGCGACGAGAGATGCTGCAACGTGGTCTTGAAACCAGAGCTAAAGGGCACGGGACAGTCGCTCAGGATGGTGAGAAGCGCAAGGCTGGTGATGGTGAGGGTGGTGCAAAGAAGCAGAAGACCAGCAAGCTGGATGCGATTTTGGACGGTACAGTTGAGAAGTGAGGCAGACATCAGTGCGCGATTGCGACTCGGGATTTCACGATAGCCCTTAGTAAGGAACTCAAAAAAAGAAAATTCACTAGTTTTAGATGAATGGATTAAGAAAATAGTGGATATATTGCTGTTTTCCTAATGAGTGAAGTAAAGTTGTTGAGGCTGGTCAACTGAGCTTGTTGTGAGTGAGAACCAGTTCCAGTGGATGGTAGTGCTGATCCGCTGAACATAGCCGCTGTGCCGTCTTGTCGGATGTGAACATGCACAAAATGCACATGCGATTGGTTTATCACTTATACCGAATACCACCTTGTCAAACCTTCGGAAGTAATACATCTCCCCAATAATCTTTCCAATAACTCATATCAATTCCATCTGAAATAAGAGAGTCAGGCATTTATATAATTCCCCAGTTCTCAACCTCAAGCCAAGACTCGGAATCTCAAGCCGGCCCGAGACTGCACTAACAATTTTCCAAGTCCGAACATCCGCTTGTTTCCGCCCTCTCACCTCTGCACATCCGCTTCCGCACGCTTCACCGAAAAACCCCAATCCCAGATCACCAGAGCATGCGACCCTCAGAACCAGAACGCTACATCCGCAGCCGCATCGCCAACGCCTGCGACGGATGCAAATCCCGCAAAGTCAAGTGCGACGGTAAACTACCATGCAGCTACTGCACGCGTCGCCAAAAGCCCCACGACTGCCACTACTCTCCCCAGCGGCGGCGTAAAGCGCTCTCTGTGCGCTCACCGCAGACTTCAGAGCGGGCTCAGTCTACGAGACACACTACGCCTTCTACGCCTGCTGCTGAGCCTGTGAGGGAAAATGGAGCGCAGGTCGACAGAGATGATGGAGGACAGATTGATGCGGAGGATGAGACGGAGGTTCCGAGGGAGGCGAGGTTGGTGTGCGATGCGCAGGGAAAGTTAATCTTTGTGGGCGATTGTGCGCCGCTTTCGTTTTTTCAGAGCGTGAGACAACTTGTCACTACACGAGTTGGGCAGAATGCTTTTGCGCCGCAGTCGAGTCGGTATTCTGTTCTGGAAAATGCAACGGCGCATCAGTCGAGACGGATACCGGGTGATAACCGCATACCAATCGTTCATCCAGATGATATTCCCCTAGCGGTGACGAATTACTTGTCCATTGCGACTGGACTCGTGGATCTGTTTGATAATCGACGACTTCAAGATGACCTTATCCTCTGGGCGAACATGGACCAGAAGCAAGATGACGCTACAACAATTGTCAACTTCCTCGTCCTCGCCATCGGAATGAAGATCAACGATGAGGAGCGATCACAGGATTACTTTGAATATGCACGCGACAAAGCATACTCCAACCTCACTGGCAATCTCAGCGTCTCAACAGTCCAGATGTTTACGCTAATCACACTATACATGCTATGTTCATGTCAGATCAACGGCGCGTTTCTCTTCTTCGGAACAGCTGTACGCGCAGCTTACTCGATTGGCATTCACAGAACGGAAGTCAACGCGCGTTTTGGGCCGGATATTCACAGACAGCGCGATCGTCTTTGGAAGAGTATACGCGTCGTTGATCTTTTTCTGAGTTCTTCTATGGGTAGACCGCCTGCTACGTCGGATGTTGATTGTACGGTTCCGTATCAAAGTCCTGATGAGAACGTTGAGGAACCGGTGGACTTGCTCAATGCATCTGTGCAGATATTCTTGGTGCTTGAGGGTGTCGTAACGGAGATTTACTCACGACGAAAAGTGTCGCTGCAACTTACGGAGGGGATATCACTCCAACTACGAGATTGGTCTTCGCGCTGGTTGAAACAACTCAAGGATATAGTTGCAAATCCGGAGGCTCAGGATAGAGCTCAGGCGAGTGGTGCTTGTCAGATATTGGCTACGTATTATTACGCCGTCATGCTGGTGTCGAGGCCATTTCTCATGTATGAGCTTTGTCGGCGATTATCGGATGGTTCGCTCAACTCGAATGGAAGATCTGCTTTGACGAGTGGAAAGTCGAAACTCGCTGATGCTTGTATTGACGCGGCGAGTCTCATGGTTGATCCGATACTAGATCTCATACAGAAGGGGATTCTTGTTGGTCATGTTCCCATTCTTGTGTAAGTCACCCAAACTCATGCTTTCACGGATATCTAGACTAACACGCTCCAGGTCATGGTTATTTGCCAGCTCTCTTGTCCTAGGCGTCGGCCTCCTCGGTGGTTTCGGCCGCGTCCTCGAGAAATACACCCGCATGGCCATCCACGCCCTAGACCACTGCTCCAAACACGACACCCACGCGGGCCAATACTCTCTCATAGCCCAATCCCTTCTAACAACCGCCCTCGAATACCTCGAAAAGCGTGAACTCGCCGAACGCCAACGACGCACGGAAAACTCGAGCCAACTGTTTGGTCTCATACCCTCCGACACGATGGACTCATCACCCACCTTCACAGGCCAGTCAATGACAACGCCCTCCTCTAGAGGGCGCGAATCATTGGATAGGACGTTCCTACAGCATAACGGTCTACAACATGTCGGATCACCGTTGTTTGGGGACTTGGACTCAGCCTTTCTGGGCCTGAGCGAGAGTATGATGCAGACGCCTGATCCGAGCTACTGGGGCGGACCGATGGGGAATGAGGCTGATTCGGGGTCGGCTTTGAACTTGTTTGCGCTGTTGGATGCGGGAGGTGGTATTGACCTGACGCACCATCTGTGAAACGTCAATGACGAATCGGTAGGTACGGAAGTTCGGAGGTGTCAGATCTGGCGGGTATGTTCCTGATATCAGATCCGACGAGGATTGCGCGTCGTGGTGCAAGATAACGTGGCTGGTCCTCGGTTATGGAATGCCATGTCTAGCCGAGTAAGACGATGGTATGCGGGATGTAATGTGATAGATCATATGGCGCAATGCCTGGAAAAAGTCGTCATCATGCGAATCTGGTACTGACGGCTGTTCGTTTCAAGGGAAAAGAAATCAAGATACGGTGTGAAGATAACTTCCAGCAATGGATGATTGCGCACATCAACTGGCACAATTAACAGCTCCTTCAATAGACATCACTAAACTTTCAAAGCTTAACCAAATAAACCAGGCTTTCATTAACAATCATTATCTATCTTTCCATCTAAGGCAAAGCCGTCCTCAAAATTTGCATAAACTTCCAAACATCCTCAAACCTCGTGTACAGCGGCACAGGCGCCACGCGAATAACACCAGGCTTCCTCTTATCACAAATCACAGCATTCTCCTCCAGCGCCGCACTAACATTATCCAACAGCCCATCCTTCAACAACACACTAAGCTGCGTGCCCCTCTGCAGCGGATCCCTCGGTGTAATAATGCGGAACAGCTCAGCGTCTGACGACTCGGCCAAGATCTGATCAAGCAGATACTCAGCGTAGGCTGTTAGCACTAAAGCCTTGGAGCGCAGGTCGTGCATGGTTGTTTTGTTAAACACTGATAATGCGCCGGAGAGACTGGCGAGGTCGATGGCGGACGGGTTGGAGAGCTGGAAGCCGCCTGCGCCGGAGGTGGGGATGAAGTTGTTGTCCATATTGAAGCGCACGCTCTTGTCGCCGCCGTACCAGCCCATGAGACGCGGGCGGTAGGTAGCTTTACCGGTGGCGTCGTTGAGCTCGACTTTGCCGTGGCGCTCGTGGACGTAAGCACCTGCGATGGAGCCGGGGCCTGCGTTGATGTACTTGTACGTGCACCAGCAAGCGAAATCAACGTTCCAGTCGTGGAGCTTGAGTTCGACGTTTCCAGCGGCGTGGGCGAGATCCCAACCAACCACGATACCCTTTGCTTGAGCGTATGCTGTGATACGGGGAATGTCGAAGAGTTGACCGGAGTAGTACTGAATACCAGGGAGTAAGAGAAGAGCAGTATCCTCAGCATGCTCATCAATAGTCGAAAGAATCAAATCAGTTGTAATGATGTGATCCTCATTAGGATGAATCTTAACCATGCTCTTCTCCGGATCAAGACCGTGCCAAACAACCTGACTCTCAATAGCATAGTGATCACTAGGGAACGGCTTCCACTCCAGAATAACCTTGTGTCTCTTCTCATTCGGCTTATAAAAGCTCGCCATGAGGAGGTGCAGGTTCGCTGTGAGGGTGTTCATGATGACAATCTCGTGGGGAGAAGCACCGACGAGGTCTGCCGACTTGATGGCGCAGTCCTCAGCGAGGTCTTGCCATGCTGGAAGCGGTGAGTTGCCGAGAGCGCTGAAGTGTCCGTTCACACCGATAGAAGCCCATGTCTCGAGTTGAGCGTTGAGATATTCTCGAACAGCTTTCGGTTGAGCGCCGAGAGAGTTGCCGACGAAGTAGAGACATTGTTGATCATCATCAGCTGAGCCGTTGGTATGGCCGTTGCTGTGACCATTTGTGCCATTGGCTGCGCCAGCTAAAACAATTAGTCTAGATCTTCATTGAGAGGAAAGGCGTACTCACGAAGTGAACCGTCGAGGGCTTTCTTCTTGAGGGACTTCTTGGTAGGCAGGACAAACTCATCCCGAAGATGGCTTAGCTTATCCTGCGAGTCCAAATGGCGGGCAAAGTCGAGAGAATTAGCATCGCTGGGAAACTTGGCGGCAGCACCGCTCCTCAGACGCTCGACAAATCCAGAAAGCTCCATTGTGTGTAATTCAAATTATAATAAGAAAAGAAAGTGATGTAATGATTATGAACTGATGTGATTGAACTCGTATGATCCGTTTGTGAGTGGGATTGCGAAATCACTTTATGTTCCGTGAAGCCTCCACCAATTTTTAGCGGAAGCACGGAAGTTGGTTGGTCCATCCGCACATCCGCATTCCGACATCCGCATAGTGGACGTCATTATCCATTTTAGATATAGCGACAAACAGCGATTGGTCACGCGGGCACAACACGGATCGGATGAGACTTTATTTTCACGGAGACCGGAGACGGAGGTCAAGTACACGGAAGACGGAAGTAAGAAAAACAAGAAATAACCCATGGGCTTTACAATTGTATTTTAGACTGATGCTCTTCTGAACAATTGAGATTATACATCTTCTCTACCAATTCCATCAAGCTTCTCTGCATTTATCTATTTTTAAAAAAAGAATTAAAGTTCAATATGTCGCCACACGCTGTTACGTACCAACTCCCGCGCATCAAGCTCACGGCCGAACTAAAAGAGTTCGCCGTGACAAGCAACGCTTTCCTCCCTGAGCACAGTCCCCTCAAACAACTACCCGATTCTTACTATGAGCCGTGGGAGCTTGTTATTCAGCATCTCCCTGCTCTGATCAAGTATTTTGATATAAGACGTGCTGTTGATACTCTTCCTGTTCTGTCGACGGAGAGGTTAAGGTCTGAGGCGGAGTGGAGGAGGGCGTATTCGATCTTGGCGTTCTTGACGCATGCTTATGTTTGGGGTGGAGAGAAGCCTGCGCAGGTAAGCTAACCTACTGATACTTTAATTCGATGTGGATGTTGACTGTGTTAGATTCTACCCCCACAAATCACTGTTCCGTTCCTCGCTGTCTCAAAACATCTCGAACTCCCTCCCGTTCTCTCATACGCCGCTGCAAACCTCTGGAACTTCTCCAGTTCAAGCAACGACTTCACTGATCTCGACCACCTCGACACCCTACACACCTTCACCGGCACAGAGTCAGAAAAATGGTTCCTCCTCATCAGTGTCGCCATGGAAGCTCGCGCCGGAACCATCATTCCCAAAATGATGGAAGCGCTCGAAGCCGTCAAGACACGAGACTACGACGTTATAATCTCTGCTCTCGAACAACTCAAGTCTTGCATCGACAGTGTTGGCGTTTTGCTAGAGCGCATGTATGAGAAGTGCGATCCTATGACGTTCTACTACAAGATCAGACCGTTCTTGGCGGGGAGCAAAAACATGGAAGCAGCTGGTCTGCCAAAAGGTGTTTTCTACGATGAAGGTGACGGAAAAGGCGAGTGGCGCCATCTCCGCGGTGGAAGTAACGGCCAAAGCTCCCTGATCCAATTCTTCGATGTTGTTCTCGGCGTAGAGCACATAACCAGCGGTAACAACACCGAGAAAGCCGGCGAGAGGAGCTATCACGACATAGTAAAAGACTACATGCCGGGTCCTCACCGCCGGTTCCTGACACACGTCGCTCGCAAGGGCAGTATCCGCGAACTAGCCTCCCAAACACCCAGCAGTCCTGCGCAAGAACGTCTTCAGGCTGCATTCACAGCAGCGACAGAGGCGCTCACGGTGTTTAGGAACAAGCACATCCAGATTGTGACGCGGTACATCATTCTGCCTGCCAGGAGCGGGAGGAAGGATGGGCCGCAGAACCTGGCGAGTAGTTCGTCGAAAAAGAATGGGGAGGAGTTGACGGGGACGGGGGGCACGACGCTGGTGCCGTTTCTGAAGCAGTCGAGGGATGAGACTAGTGAGGCTGGGCGGTTGGAGTAATCAATGATGGATTGTTTGTGATTATAGAGCATAGCGATAGATGAGCGCGAAAAGCGCCTGTGTTTCTTTGAACGAATACATTTTATGAATATCCACTGTGCCCAGCGCATCGCGTTTGATGTCCGCTTCAATTGAACACATCCACTCAAATGAGCGCAACAACTCACTGACATTTACTGAAAGAGCCTCACTTCTTTGGCAGTCTCAGTTTCTTCTAGAAAAATTCCATGCGCCAAGGCCGTAGAATTGTCTTCCGCGTGCCGTCGGACTGCTCTTGGCATCCGCATCTCCAACACCAAGCCCAACGATCACCAGACGTCAATTACCGACCATGGGGGTAACTGTCACCCTCTTATTGCCGAGCTCCACAACCATGTCCCTGGAATTGGGTCTATCATTACCCGTAACTCCAATCCTGACCGACAATTCCCGTGCCTGAGCGTTGTTGAGCCCCATCCAAACCCCGTCAATTAATAACAGTCGAAAACTCTGTTCCTCGGAACCCCATCCAGCCTCCTTACTCCGTTCTCCAGACGTTTATTCCCCAATGACAAGACCCCCCACGCGTTTCCCCACGGGCAGGAATTTTAATGCTGCTGCCTTGCGAGTCAGTCGATTTTCAGCAGTAATTCCGGGTGTGTTTACTGGAAAAGCATTCGGGCCTTTTTTTACTGGTATTGTCGGGGTTTGCACGGGCTTTGGGTTGGCTAATTCCCCTCACTTGACTGTGGTTTTTTGCGGAGTCTCCGCATTCTCTCCAACGTTGCAATGTTTGGAGGCGTGTGGAGGACAGAATTGTGAGATGGGCTGTATTTGCTGGAGTAGTCACCGCGACGCCATATCAATTCTTGAGTCTTTAATAGTGGTTATGCCACTTATCACTTTATTGGTGAATTACCTCTACCTTTTCTGTATCATTTTAAATTTCTGTAGATTTGTCGCCGTCTCCCTAATTCCCATCTCTATCTGCCATTTCTGTCGCCCTTCCGTCCCCCTCTCCAAAAAGCAAAGATCTACACCACCACTCCACCATCAAAACCATTGGGCCCTTGCGCACCCATCCAGTGACACTCAAATTTGCAATACCCAGCACCGGTTCAGAAAATCCTGCCTCAAGCGAGGGTGACTGTCAACCTCTGGGGAACCCGTGATAGTCGCCTAATCAGGCTTAACCTACGCGGATAAACCCTTACCTCTTCCCCATATTCTCCATACTCTCAGAACTCTTCTCCGCGCTACACCATACTTGCTGCTCGATGATGTAACGGGTTGTCACAACAGCCGGTATTTTGCCAGCGCCTGTTTCATTTCTTAAAAAGGGTTCATCATGCCCAGGTAGGTCAGTTCTTCTCCAGGTGTTGTCGCTTTGCGTGAGACTGGTCGCTCACTGTTGTTTTACCATACAGATAGCCCACCCAAGTCTTGATCAAATCACCATCATCATGGCGGATCAAGCAAAGCCAGACGACCACGTCGCCTCGGCCAAACTCAGCGTCGAGTCGCACCCCGAATCCCGCGCCGCAGCCGCCTTCGCCATGGACTCTCAGCACCGGCAAGCCGTCGAGAAGTCGATGAAGCGCAAGCTCGACACGCGCTGCGCCCTGTTCGTGCTCATCTACATCATGAACTACCTCGACCGCAACAACATGGCCGCCGCTCGTCTAAAGGGTCTGCAAGAGGACTTGAACCTGAGTTACAACCAGTATGCGACGTGCTTGAGTATCTTGTACGTCGGGTATATCCTCATGCAGGTACCCTCCAACATGTTCATCAACCGCATCCAGCGCCCGTCGCTGTATATTTCTGCGGCGATGCTGCTGTGGGGTCTTATCTCGACGCTGTCGGGTAGTGTTCACAACTTCGCTGGCATGGTCTGCATTCGATTCTTTCTAGGCTTCGTCGAAGCTGCTTTTCTGCCCGGTGCTCTTCTGATTCTGTCGAAATGGTACACGCGACGCGAATTGACCAAGCGCAATGCCATTCTGTTCTGCGGCAACCTCATCTCCAACGCCTTCTCCGCGCTCGTCGGTGCAGGCGTCTTGTCCAACATGCAGGGCGTTCTGGGCCACGCAGCATGGCGATGGCTGTTCTGGATCGAAGGCGCTATTACCATGAGCATCGCCATCTCCGCTGCGTTTATTCTTCCCGATCTACCTCATAACTCGCGGGGCTTTACGGAGGAGGAGCGACAGGTTGCGCAGCTTCGTATGATTGAGGATGTCGGCGAGGCAGACGAGGATTCTTCTGAGGAGAGCGCTTTCTACGGTCTTAAGCTTGCGGTCAAAGATCTCAAGATCTACATCATGATGTTGACCTTTACTGCTTATGTGGTTGGTCTTTCGTTCAATGCTTTCTTCGTAAGTCAATTGATGTCAATCGCATGCGCGTCGCTAACAGCTCAACAGCCCAGTTTGACAGAGACTCTTGGCTTCGGATACGTGCCTACTCTTTTGATGAGCGCTCCTCCGTGGGTGTTCTCTTGTATTGTGTCGGTCATCAACGCCTGGCACTCGGATAGAACCCAAGAAAAGGTCAGTCACAGCTCTCAATCGCGTCGCATCAATTGTACTGACATTAAACAGTTCTGGCACATTGTCGGCCCAATCGGCATCGGCACGACAGGCTTCATCATCAGCATGGCGACCGAAAACGTCGCAGCGCGCTACCTCGCCCTGTTCCTCCAAGCAGCATCCTACGCAGGCTTCATCGTCTTCTACTCGTGGATCAGCTCCTCCTTCCCCCGACCCCCCGCCAAGCGCGCCGTGGCCATCGCCATGATCAACGCCTTCAGCCAGCTCGGCAACGTCGCGGGCTCGTACGTCTGGGACCTGAAAGAGAACGGGTACCGCAAGAGCTACGGCATCGTGCTGTCCATGTTTGGCGTCACAGTGGTTGGATGCTACATCTTCCGGCTGGTGCTGATTGACCTCAACAAAAAGCTCGAGAGGGGAGAGGCCAATGCTTGGGAGACGCGCCAGGATGTGGCTGCGCATACGGCGGCCGTCGAGGTCATGGACAGCCCCGACGAAGCTCTGAGGATGAAGCGGGATTTCCGATACCTTATTTAAAGCGGCGACGTCTAGTTCTGGGCATGCATGCATGCATCAAGGGTTATATTAGACCTACTGTAAATAAGACAAGTTTTTATGATGCTCTCCATGTCCAATTGAATGTTGTTTGGGTGATATTCTCAACAAGTGGCTTCATGTGCCTTGACCTTTGTGCAACCCCTCTTTTACAACATTTTCCGTTTCTGTGTCGGTCGGTGTGATAAGCATTACATGAACAATTACACCAGCAAAAATTGATGACTCTGGCATTAATGATACGCGATAAGCATTACTCAGTATTATCTATCCCTCTATCGCAGTCCAGTCAGCATTGGTGATGCTAACTCATCATCAGCGATTTCATTCTAGGGTAGCTTTCTGTCGGACCGGGATAAGGCAATTTAATCGTCTGACACGGAACACGTTGACGCGTTACTTTGTTCAGCCAACCCAACAGGGTTGTTTCCTTTGGAACTAAACTGAATGGGGAGCGGTGAAGCCGGCCGTTCTGCGGGGTCGTTGATGCGCTCTAAGCAAGGAAGAGGGAGAGCTTGAGACGGGAGAATGACGCTCGATTTATCCACTCTCAACTCCATCCGAGTCTATTCTCGGTGGTATTTGGCAAGATATAAGATTCAATTATGGATCAATGATGAAAGAATCCAGTTACTGAATCAGTTGCTGTCGCAATTGACTGTTGTTGTTTCCAGAGGCGTTGGCAGCAGAGGCTATTCACCCCGCCTCGTCGTATGGATGTATGTCCACGTCTCACCACTCAAAAGTCTAAATACAAAGCCAATTGGTTCAAAAAAACATTCAAGCGTGGGTTCATGCGTCCCACCGAGACTTGTCCTCTGCCTAACTAAGCATGTGCTCACCCAACAGACTTTCTTACCCCTCGACGCGTCTTTTCAACACGGTTGCAGCGACAATGGAGGGGCTTGCAGGGAATCTGGAGCTTCAGACAACCCATTGAGAGTATCATAGTGGATACTCTTCTCTTTGTAATCGCCGATGCCCCTCGTTTTGCTGTTCCCTAGCTCAAGAAGCACTGCATGGTCTCTCTGCTTCCATGACATCACTGGACCCATCCCCTCCATTACAGCTCAGCTCTTTGGGCTTGCTGCTTTTATTTTGGACCACGCCATGATCTGAGAGACATAATCATACAAATAGTCTAGCATCCTCCCATCCATTTTCCCTCTTCATTCTCTACCCCTCCATCTCTCTTCTTTTTTCTTAATACCCAAAACAACATCCTTCTCAACCGTCAACATGGTTCAGCAAATCCCCAAGGCCAACCACATCCTCGACCTCCTCAGCCTCAAGGGCAAGGTGGTCGTCGTCACCGGCGCTTCCGGACCCCGCGGCATGGGCATCGAGGCTGCCCGCGGTGCTGCTGAGATGGGCGCCGACGTCGCCATCACCTACGCTTCCCGCAAGGAGGGCGCCGAGAAGAACGTCGAGGAGCTCACCAAGGAGTACGGCGTCAAGGCCAAGGCCTACAAGCTCAACGCTGCCGACTACAACGACGTTGAGCGATTTGTCGGAGAGGTTGTCAAGGACTTTGGCAAGATTGACGGTTTCGTCGCCAAGTGAGTCCCCCATTCTATAGATACTGGGTCAATTGAACTCGTGCTAACTTGTCCAGCGCCGGTGCTACCGCCAACGCTGGTGTCATCGACGGCTCTGCTGCCGACTGGGACCACGTTATCCAGATCGACCTCAACGGCACCGCCTACTGTGCCAAGGCCGTCGGCGCTCTCTTCAAGAAGCAGGGCCACGGCTCCTTCGTCATCACCTCCTCCATGTCCGGCCACATCGCCAACTACCCTCAAGAGCAGACCTCTTACAACGTCGCCAAGGCTGGCTGCATCCACATGGCGCGATCTCTCGCCAACGAGTGGCGCGACTTTGCCCGTGTCAACAGCATCTCCCCCGGATACATCGATACTGGCCTCTCCGACTTCATCGACGCCGAGACCCAGGAGCTCTGGAGGAGCATGATCCCCATGGGCCGCAACGGCGATGCCAAGGAGCTCAAGGCTGCCTATGTCTACTTCTTGTCTGATGCTAGCACTTACACTACTGGCTCTGACCTTGTCATTGACGGTGGATACACTTGCCGATAAATGGCTCATGGTCTTAATGATGTTGACGATACCAAACAAACATAGTAAAAGTAAATAAATATAATGAATGACACAATCATCAATCCACTGTGGATCTGTTCCTGGCGTGCATGTGCTTGCAGTAGCGAGTTACGGCCTTATCAGATGGCGCTAGAAAATTGACCGACCAGAAAAAACCCACTTGACACTTCACGATGCCTGCTAGTCTAGTCGATCATGGCTGTCATCTCGATGACTACATCGCGATTGATGTGAATTCTCTGTTATATTTCTCACATCGAGTCATTACTATACTAATTTTACACTTGGGTATCTCCGTCGCTTGCAAAACTGACTGACCCATATGTTTTACTATCTTTTGTCGTCGACGTTGTCCCAACTTTTGTCGCCGATGAAGCCGTCGTACAGGTATTTGCCGTCAAGAGCCCACCTTCATCGTTCAGTTCAATGGCCTGCGAGCCCCCCACCTCAATAGTCGCAAGCGATCGATCGACGAATACTTTTTTGTTCTTGTGCTTTGTCTCTGTACCCTTCCTTGCTCTTATTCGCGATGTTATATGTCTCACCAGATGCCGAATGTGCGGCATGCAAGCGACCATGACGCCGACGGAAATCTCCACGTTTGACCAGATGACGGCTGATTGTGCGTGGTCGACTGGTTGATACATTAGCTCGTGGTCTGAACAGTTGACTGAAAGTAAAAAGTATCTACCTGTTAAATCCTCTGAGAGTAGAAAAGCCACAAGTTCGCGAACTCGAATCGCAGCGACAACCGTAAGACTATGTATGCCGTCAGCCAAGATATTAACTCAGTACGCGATTTGAATCCCACTCACAATATCCCAACACTGAACATGCTAATGACACCGAGTTTCTTCCTGAGCTTCAATCCCATCCCCCAGAGCTGCGTCATGGGCAGAATGAGCATCCAGATATCCAGCAGCAGATTCATTCCCGCAAGCGGCAGAGTGAAATTAGTGAACCCCGTCAGAATAAGATGGCCTTTCTTCTGCTGCCACCCATTCCAGAACAGCGAAAATGGCTGGGTTTGGAAGAAGACGAAGATGAAAAATCCTACCCAGATAAGAGCGTTGAAGACTATGGTACACTTGACCACAATCCTGAACTTGTGGTCAGGGAAGATCCGTAGGAAGAAGCACAAGATTGCTGCTTTGACGAGGACTAGTGCGGTCAAGTACAAAACTTCGATGACGATGAACAACTGGGGAGCCAATGTCAGTTCCGTTATTATGATTCAGAGCGAGCAGCAGTCTAACCTTGAAAATCAGTATGATCTGACTATCGCTTATAAACCACATGTCAAGGCCAAGTCCCAATGCAAGCACTGAAAAGTCCCAAGTTAACAAACTGGCTTGAAGATGGGTGAAGAAAAAGCAAAACATACTGATCTGCATCACGATATAATACGGAATCATAACTGCCTATTACTGTAAGCACTTGTCCAGTCACAGCAGCCCAAGTAAATGACTTACAACGGATAGAGTCGTCAGCGTATCGTCAATCCCCCATGTTAGGCCAAGCCGAAATTTAGTTACTATCCTCAAGGCGAAGAAGACGAGTGCAAATGCAAAGACGACAGTACTGTTTAATCGATACTCGTTTGTATTGTTGGTCGGCGGGATCCCGCATGCAGCCGACAACTCTTTGATGAAGTCTTTTAACATGTTAGCATGCCCAGCAAAACAAACCTTTCTTCTCGAACCACGTACCCATAGTCTGTCTCATGGAGCACTTCGTCATCAAGCAAACACCCATCGCTTTGGAAAAGGGCTTGCTACTACACATCGCCTCCTGTCCCATCTGCGCATATTCCTTCTGGCTCAGAAGCTCGGTTAGGCAGTCGACCTAAGTACTCGTCAGTGGCATAGTCATCAAGTCCAACATCCGTAGCACTAACAGCACATTTCGGCGCGTCTGTGAGCATAGAATCAAGAGATTGAGCCGCCGTTGTATCGTACAGCAGGCATAACGTCCCCAGAATGAGAAACCGCCTGCTGACTGTCATGGTGAAATGAGGTCGCCAAAACGGAGAACTAAGGACGGGGGGAGGGTAGCACAGCGTTTTAACCATGCTGTGAAACCCGGGATACTTTGTGGCACTCCGGCAGTGGCTGCAGATTTGCATTAGGTTGTCCAACCCTGCATGCATCTGCTGCTGTGAAGCGTATGACAAGTACAACCATCCAGGCTGTTGGGTCTAGAGGAATTACGGAGATTCCGATAGGGTCTTGCCGAATACCTGGTTGGCTTCGGTTATGCTAAGACATTGAAGTTGGTGGAAGCATTACGCTAGGGCTGAAGTTGAGAATGGGTTGCATTCCCGAGCGCCTCACATTTTAGGTTTGACCAGGAACCGTCATGACAGACCGTATATTCGCCACTAATTATTCTCTTCTTATAAGTTGGTAGCTGTGATTTACTAGATTCATCTTAGACACTCGTCATATTTCTTGCTGGTTGTAGAGGTGACAGTCTTCAGCCTCACGGAGCTAAGAACAATAGTCTCTATGTTTGCCACAGGTAGTGTAACCAACCCACAGACTTTCTTGGGGACGATCGTCGCTATATGATTGGTTCCCAGTACCACGGAAAGCAAGCCAAAGTGGAAATGGAATTCGGGAATGATCGAGTCAATCTCCCTAAGGAATCGGATCTCCCACTACGATCTGACAATAGGCGATCTTATCCGCATTCTGTTTAGAGACTTGTTATTGATGTTGTCCCCAGCCACAGCTATTGTCAGGACCAACAAGTCCCTTGGCTAACGGCCTTGTACGACTCTGGAATGGCCTATGAGTTGTTTGCCTGCCCAAGACCTCGTGCCCAGGAACTAACAGCTATTGTCGACGCCACGGCGCGGGGGCAACATCACTAAGGCGATATGATCAGTCGTATGCCGGTAGAGAGGCAGATCAAAAAACTACCCAATAACTTCATCGTCGGTCCCGAAGAATTCGATCTTGACGATTGGCTAACAGCACTTGTTGGTTTGAGTGCTTAGATGTCCAGACTCAAATAAGAAACGTGAATCGGGGGTAACGCCCATTAGGAAATCAGGCACGTATGGCGAAGCCACCGGGACCCTGGCATAGATTGTATCGTTCCAGACCTCCAGCCAGACCAGCGCCGATAATTGGTTGGTGGCCACTTGCTCTCACTCAAGAAGCCGCAGAATGAAGAAGCTTTTGGACTATTGTAACGGAACAACGCTGGTGGTCTGTGGCATATCCAGATAGGAAAGAAAATAGACCGAGTGAGTTTATGATTCAGAAAATGGAGATAAGTGAATTTTTCTGGACGCGGCAATCATGATAAAATTTGGATGAAATATCCGCCAGGTAATAAGGACAGACTTAGTCTTGGTCTCAATATTACAAAGTAGATAGTAAATACCATAATTATTATTATTCAAGGAGTAAGTATTATATTGAATATTTATATTATTGTTCTAAAGGTTAAGTTTATAAATACAGTATAAATATGCCTGCTGATGACTACCCTAGACTAATTCAACTACTTTTAATAAGACTGAAATAGTTAGTTATATACTTCTCAATCACGTCAGACTGTTCTAGCAACAAGTGAATATCTGCATGCTCCCAATCTGAGATGTTAGAGGCCAAGCATATGGTTGTGGTATGGAGAAATTTCCTTTGGCTTTAACATGTCAAAAAGCCAGGTACGATCTACTCTATATCAGGAGTCTCTCTCATACACGCATTATAGCTGTTAAGACCAGCATCAAGACAGCCAGCAACATGCCTTCTTACTGTTAAAATCTTACTTAAGAACGACATACCAGAAGTCCAGTTGCTGAAGTGCTTATAAAGGGTTATTCGTTTATAAAAACTATTCACCCAAGTATAATAAATACTATGAGGCGCTGAGTGACAGTTTCATCTTATTTTCACAGTTTCATGCACTACAGCTTACCCAACTGTGCTTAATTGTAGCTGCCTTGTCGACTCAATTACATTCGTTCTTATCCCAATCTCATTGGATCTTATTACAAATGCCTCTGCCGTATTGTAGTCGAGTTTAGAATAGAGCTTTGGTGAAACACTGATGGGTTTGGTTAACAAGAAGCAATTCACTCATCACTCATCCATCCAAGCATAATTTATCACTCACGGAATAGTATCAAATTACATCATTCAACATCAGTCAACTCGAACTTCCCTCACAAAGTCTCACGTCATAGTCTCAAGTGATGAGCAAACAAACCAAGTAATTTCATGACCAAAAAGCTGGCTCGTATAGCCATATTTATGGTTCGGCCGAGTTGTCGGATGGAGCCTCGGCTTCTCATATTCCGCTTATCCGCATTGGCCGTGGTGAGGACGGAGAATACGAGCGCTAACCTCAGCAGAGTCAAGCCTCATTCGTCACTCTACGGTGGACCACCGCACATGAAACCACCCCCTGTCGATCGCAGTTCTCGTTGGTTCTGGAGACTCGAGAGAACAATTTGAATCTCCTCGGATTGTAGTGGCTCTGGTGAAATGATGAAATGCAGGAACTTCTGCAATACGGGGAAGATGGTGGTGAGCAGAAGAGAAAAGGAGGTGGAGACTTGGCAACTCAATTGGGAATGTCACATCAGCATCCATGGGCCGCACGAGACATGGTCACTTTGGGGAATACGGTTTTTGAGTTCAAAGTTGTTTGCTATACGGCGGGACGAATCCCATTCAGTGCTTTACTGTAATTTCGCCTGTGTAAAAATAGCCAGATTAAAATACAAGAAGGTTACGAGCCGGGCATTGACAGCTCAAGCTTGGACAATGGACCTCGACAGCCTTACCTTGCCTCCAGCTGACGGCAAAAAAGCACGGTATCTGAAGAAGTTCAATTCAATCCGTGTATCCCCTTTTCCGTAACCCGTATTGCCGATATACTCGATCACACCAGAGATCTTCACTGCAGTCTGCAGCCCTCATTTAGCCTTAGACTCAAGACTTCGTATTTATGAATTAGTTGCATAAAAATCAAGCAACTTGACGTCAACGATTAGATAAAAAAGCCTCATCAACAGAATATCCAAGATCTTGGAACCAGCGGACTCTCAATATCTTGGATTCGATCCGCTTTGACCGTTATAAAAACGGTCCATTTTTATCCTTGATTTTCTTTTACTGCTAGAAACTGAGGATATACCCGATCGATTGTCTTCGATTCCCGCATTCCTGTCGGGCAACGGTTCGGCTCCGCTTGTCGCGTGGAGCCAAGCAATTGCCAAAGTTTTTGTCCTCGGCAACAAACTCCGAACCTTGACAAAGACAAGGCCTGGCCATGGTACGATGTTGACAATTACTACCCTGAAGCTTAATAAGATTTCTGCTGTAAATTCAATTCGGTGATGGCGTTATTTCGAAATGCCGCCCGCTAGAAGCAGACAGAATTAATCTGCCGAATGGTTGCATCTGCGCCAGACCAAACTGGAATAATTTCATTTGAAGGTTCTACGCCAATGATTGCCGGCGTTTATGTACGTAGAGATTGTCATTTCACAATTGAACAACTCACCTCACTTGTATGCAAGCGCCAGCCGAGTGATACAGTACGTGAACGCAGGAACAGGGATGCACAGACTCCAATGGGCATTGTCGGTAATAAGAAAATACCGTATTGGACGGTGAGATGAGTGCCTCATTGTCGACATGCTTACTCGATGGAAAAGGAGTTCCCAACAGTCAAGCAAGGATAGCAATCGTAACTTTCCCGCCATTCTCTCGGCATCGTCTTGTCATCAACCGACTATGATTACCAAACCAGGATTAAACGGAACTCGCCTCGAAATGCTACCTTGATCATCCAGAGTGGATTTGCCTGATGCTACCAATAACCAACACCAACACCAACAAACATCAACAAAAGACATCGTTTGG
This sequence comes from Fusarium odoratissimum NRRL 54006, assembly GCF_000260195.1. Classification (NCBI taxonomy): domain Eukaryota; kingdom Fungi; phylum Ascomycota; class Sordariomycetes; order Hypocreales; family Nectriaceae; genus Fusarium; species Fusarium odoratissimum. Next base: position 241,559 of record NW_022158718.1, on the reverse strand, counting down.
CTGACATGCTTCTAAACAGCATCTTCTCCACTGTATTTTATGCAACAAGCCTTTCATAATTCAACGTGTTCTGCTGGCCAACCTCGAGATTCAGTGCGAGATTTTTTAGTGCAGGGTGGGGAGATAAGCAGCGATCTACAGGGAACCTTTTTCTCGTGTATGTAGGGGCGTGTCAAGCACGCCAAGGGCAACGTTTCTGTATACGAGAGCCCCACGAATCAACCAGAAGACTGAAGACACTTGGCCAGGCAACATGGCAGGGGCCGCAGATCACCAAAAAGTTCCCCCTCGGTCAGGCAAATTGATAGGTAAGGAGTCAAGGGAGTACCGGCACAACAGACCACTGAGACAGCACTACAGCCCGCGTCAGATCATAAACAGCCAAGTACAGAGCTAACGCAGGTGTGGTCAACGTTACCCCGCAGGTCGACTCCAGTGACACAGAAATTTACGGGTAATACGGTTCCTGTGCCTGAAAGGTAGTAACCAAGCGGCGTGTTTTGATTAACTCTATCTAAAAAAAAAACGGCGAAACGCTCTGGTAGCCTATCGGACCTCGAGCGGCTCAACAACCGTTTTCTGCACCGTGCACCAACCGTAATAGACGAACACGATGGCCGAGAGATTGCTCCGTCACATCCGAACTGTTCATACGGTCGCAGTCCAACATCGTGATCTTGAACATGGATGATTTTTTATGGATCCTTGTGAGCCGCCCGCAGAAAGGTCCACCGCACGCACGCTGCAAGTTTACCCAACCTTTTCTTGCTCATATTACATCACGTTACCGGGATGAACTATGGAGAAAAGCCCGTATTTTCTGGCCTTACATGCGCAGTTGGGCCGATAGGACACGAGGGAGCCAAGCATGTACAGATGATAAGATCCTGGGGTGTTGTGACCATGCATCGAGTATAAGAGTCTTGAGTGTTTCCCCCAGATATTGTTTCCGGCTTTCTTCACCCACCTTTCGTTTAACCAACCGCTTCACTCGTTTATAGCATTCGTTAAACAAATCTATCAAGATGCGAGGTCTCGTTATTCTCAGTGCGGCCGTTGGCCTGGCTAATGCTGCCGCTGTCGAGGTGCCCAACAAGAGGCACTACCCTGTTCCCGGACAGGAGGAGTATCCCGCTGTCCCTGACACCGAGTATACTCCCCCGGCGCCTGGAAACGGTGCCTACCCTCCTCCCGCCGTCGAGAAGCCTTCCAAGCCCGCCAACGAGTACCCTCCTCCCAAGGCTACTGAGCCTAGCAACGGTGGTGCCTATCCTCCCCCTCCGGTCAACACCAAGCCTACTGGCGAGTACCCTCCTCCTGAGCACACCAAGCCCGTGACTCCTCCTGCGGAGACTCAGCCTACTGGAGAGTATCCTCCCCCCGAGGAGACCAAGCCTACCCCTCCTGAGGAGACCAAGCCCACTGGTGAATACCCTCCTCCCGAGGAGACAAAGCCTACTCCTCCTGAAGAGACCAAGCCCACTGGCGAGTATCCCCCTCCTGAGGAGACCAAGCCTACTCCCCCCGAGGAGACTAAGCCTACCGGCGAGTATCCTCCTCCTGAGCACACCAAGCCCGTGACTCCTCCTGCGGAGACTCAGCCTACTGGCGTCTACCCTCCCCCCGAGGAGACCACTGGTGTCTATCCTCCCCCCGAGGAGACCACTGATGTCTATCCTCCTCCTTCTGAGACCCAGCCCGAGGAGCACAGCTCAACCGAGACTCCTTACCTGCCTCCCACCGAGACTCTTCCTTCTGTGGAGAGCTCGACTGAGACTCCTTACCAGCCTCCTACCGACACTCTCCCTGCTGAGGGCACCTCAACTGAGACTGGTTACCTGCCTCCCACTTACACGAAGCCTTCGTACACTAAGCCAACCTACACCAAGCCTTCGTACACCAAGCCTGGCTACCCCGAGACCTCTCAGTGGACCACCTCAACCATCTACACCACTCAGGTTCAGACCGTCACCAAGTGTCCTCCTGAGGTTACCAACTGCCCTGTTGGCCCTCACGTCACCACCGTGACTATCCCCATCTCGACCACCATCTGCCCTGTGACCGAGGAGCATCCTTCTTCCGTCTACCCTCCCCATGAGGAGACCACCAAGTTGACCACCTCAACCATCTACACCACCAAGGTGCACACTGTCACCAAGTGCCCTCCTGAGGTCACTGACTGCCCCGAGAAGCCTCACGTCACCACTGAGACCATCCCCGTCTCTACCACAGTCTGCCCCGTGACCGAGACTCACGTCGCTCCTCCTCCTGCCCACGAGACAACCACCAAGCTGACCACCTCAACTGTCTACACCACCAAGGTCCACACTGTCACCAAGTGTCCTCCTGAGGTTCCCAACTGCCCTGAGAAGCCCCATGTCACCACCGAGACCTACGCCGTCTCTACCACCGTCTGCCCTGTGACTGAGACCCACGTTGTCCCTGTTCCTCCCAAGGAGACTCAGCCCATCGTTGTTCCTCCTCCTCACCCCGGTAACGGAACCTGGACTCCTCCCAAGCCTCAGCCTCCTAAGGAGTCTCACCCCAGCTACCCTCAGCCTCCTGCTCCTCAGCCCCCCAAGGAGACTCACCCTGCTCAGCCTCCTGCCCCTCAACCTCCCAAGGAGACATACCCCGCTCCCCCTAAGGAGACTCAGCCTGGCGTCACTCCTCCCAAGGAGACTCACCCCGCTCAACCTCCTGCTCCTCAACCCCCCAAGGAGACCCAGCCTGGTGTCACTCCTCCCAAGGAGACTCAGCCTGCCCAGCCTCCCGCTCCTCAGCCTCCCAAGGAGTCTCACCCTAGCTACCCTCAGCCTCCTGCTCCCAGCAAGCCTGCCGAGACTGCTCCCGTTGTCCCTGCTCCTAGCACTCCCGCTGAGACCTACCCTGCTCCTGCTACCACTCCCAGCCAGGTCACTGCCGGTGCTGGACGTGTCGGAGGTAGCGTCGGAGCTGCTCTCTTTGCGGCTGGTTTTGTCGCCTTCTTCCTGTAAATAATTTGACTGCTCACACGGAGCAACGAGTATATGACGGTTTGGAGATATATACGCTGCATAGTACATGCACCTATTACCTGCACCTATTACATTCTATTAGATAATTTCTTAGATTAATATATTTACTGGCATGAAGCCAAGTAAAATGTTTACTTTACCATCCCGTGATACCATTTTAAACACTTCGAGTATGATGAATTGGCCTCAAGCTAATTCCGTGTCGGACTGGGTTCCTCCTCACAGTACCATTGAATAGGCTCCTCTGACTTGAGTGACTTACACTTTGGTGTAAGTCCCTGGAAAGTCTCTGTAATTCAGCTGGGTTTTGGAGCTCCATTTTGTTTCACCAGTTGGAGACCTAATTAATCTTCCACGCCAATATGATAGTCGGAACAGAGACGATAGCAGTTGCGCCAACTGTACCATGTTGTCAATACGCGCTGCTAACTTTGTCCAAACAGGAGACTCACAAAGAACGAGAAAAATCCACCGCCCTTGATACTTGAGGTCGCCAGATTCGTGGGGAAAACTGGAGACATCGAGGGCGAAGAGGGATGAGAGAAATGATAGCGGAAGCTCAGCTCCATGGCAAGCGGCGGTTATCAGTGGTTGACAGTACCACTTACAAATGTTATTGTCACAACAGTGAAAATGAGTATGCTGTTCTGTTAGACTGCCGCGCTGAGTCGTTGGCTTGAATTCCACCAAACTCGGCTTCTTTTATACTCGCTTGCTTCTGACGCAGATGAGGAGTAAGTTGATCTGTTATCTGCATCAGTCATCTGCCAAGTGAACCATTCGGTTGAAGTAAACTCACAGAGTCATGAACAGTCTCTGCCTCTGCTATCAAACCTTCTAGATCGCGCTTGGCGTCTGCTGGCGTATATAAGTAATAATACTGAAGCTTGCCATTTGCGGTGTAAACCGGCGACATCTGTTTCCAGACGGCATCTTGGTCATCGGCAAGTGAGCTGAGTATGCGTAGCTTATCTCGAATATCGTGGATCGTCTCCAAGAGTGTAGTCTCGGAAGAAATGATGTGATATGGATTTGATGACATCACCTTGACTGCATATCCAGCTCGGTTTAGAGACTTGTGTCGTTGTCCTCGTTGTGACTCGAGAGCAACACGGAAAATCTTGAACAGTTCTGCTTCGGCATTTGCCTGATAACTCATTAGTATGAGAAGTAGCATATCTCTATCGCGACGGACTGAACGAACCACTTTGCGAATGGACTCTCGAAAGACGCCGAACGGGGTTTTTAATCCTACTGTCGGCCACTCAAAAACTCTAGTTGTGAGGCCTAGAATCTATTCGATAAACATATAAATTGATCGGGGCTGTGCAAAACGGCTCCGTGTCTCACCACTTGTCAAGTTTCTCTTTATCGTTCCAGCAACAGATTATCAGGCTCCTTCTATTTTGTGGCTATAATGAGAGTCTCTGGGAACAGCTTAGTTGCTAGGAACAATACGTGCACTCAGTAGACCTACTCTTATCAATGGCCCAGAACCACAGCTGGTCTACCATCAATATCTGACGTTCTTATCCACTAGGTGTTAAATCATGGAACCTTTTATTAGTCCCTGAGGTCTGCTTAGAGTCAGGGTCAATGAACTTGGACAGTACCTGATCTCCGTCTCTGGATCTGTTTCGGTGTTGGTGAGCATCAAATAGTAGTATCGATCCCAGGTCATGCGCTTATGATCAGTATGTCTTAGTATGTGGCTTTGGATAGACTAGTTAATTTCTGTTTACTTGAACTATTAATAATATAATAATTTACTATAACTTTTAAACCCTCTAGACGTATCTATTCCCCCTTTATCTATGTATATTAATTTCCCTTTATACAGTTCCTTATCTTCCTTAATCTATATTAAAGGTACTTACACCCCCTCTAGTCAGTCACTATAGTAGCATCATCCCAGCGCTCCACACTAACATCTCCCACCCCCCTTAGCTCATTCTGTTCGAAAGATGATGCCAGTTTATCATCCTGGCCCCATAAAAGATAGACCGGATCGAGGAAATTAAAAACCGCTATAGCTACAACCATAATGGCACCATCTAAACCGATGAAGTACCCTTCATGGGTAATCAGGTAACCACTCCAGCCTTGCAGAAGTTCAACAGTTCGGTAGATACTTCGGATGAATATCATGGTCAAAGACACAAAGACTGCAGCCAAAAGCCAAGTATAAGCCTTAGGTAAAGTATTACCATCAGATAGCCCGTGCTTCCTGGTCTGTAAGTAAGACTTTTTGACAAATACTCTTCTCAGAAAGTCAATAACTAGGACAGCGAAAACGACCATGGCTGCCATCTGGAAGACAATACCAGCGACCTATTGCATTATTCTAATTAGTTACTGTCGCTTACTTTCCACACAACAACAAAGGACTGTAGAGCTTACCATGATGTTTGTTCCTGGCTTTGTATCACCGTCAATTTTGTCTGACTCAGTGGAGGCCATGGCTCCCCCAACAGCTTGTATGACTAGAGCGATGATATCACATGTCAAAAAGATGATTGCGTACATCTTAGGTCCAAGAACAGACGATTCACGACCAAGACGATTAATGAGAGCACCGAGTATTACGTAGAGTCCTGCCGTGATAAAGGTTGGAGCGATGATGAGAGTTGTAATCTGCATCAAGAACGCGTTGTTGTTGTATGGACATTCGCTTGACCACGTGCGACCAGCCCAACCAATGACTTCAGCTAATTGATAGGCATTAGCAACGTGCATACTCTTCTTGATTGCGTGTGTGATCATGGAAGGGGGAGTTTGACATACTCAAGGCTCCAACTGCAAAAGCGAATGATGTCCATTGACGTTTCCTAACAAATTGGACAGAGTGGCCAAAAAGACTCAGACCGAAGAGAGCACAGAATGCAATTCCAGCCCCCAAGGTCGGGACGTAGCCATAGGAAGTATCGATTCCTTCTATCAAGCTGTGACATCCTGACCTCAGTGCATCGGCTTGTTCTTGGGTGAGCGGTCCCGACGTTTCCGTAGTGTTGGACATCTCGAAAAGGTAGCTCTGGGTTCGTTTCGGTCTGGCTCGTTTCGAAGTTATGAATTGTAAGTTGTGGTAGAGCCAGGATGCGATACAATGGTTGTAATAAATATTATATCACTCGCTATCCAGGATGTTGCTTGTATGAGGATGTAATAGAAAGTAATTGGAGACATTTTGGTATATATATGTGGACTGATCATGGCATTACCCACCCGGTGTCCGCGGGAGCCCATTCCTAACCAGCTGGGTCTTGAGGTTATAAGTAAAAAAACGGCACAAAATTCTAAACACAAGCTCCGGGCTTCCCGGTCGAAGAAAAGCTTTAACAGTCGACTATCTCCGTTGAAACAGAGGCCATCGGATATTATACTTAACATTTGCTAAGTTACTTAATTAAAAATGAAGTTTTATAATTTGAATACAAAAAATAAAATAAAAATACAGCATTGGTCTTGGAGACATGTGCTATGCGAACTGACCGGCGATGCTGTTATATGGAGTTTAACAGGTATAATGCTCTCTGGCAAAATGTTGTGGTTAAATCAGCCGCTCATCTAATAGCCTTGCGAACCACCAATCATGGTACTTATGTGGCCCCTATGGAACATTCTATTTGTAGCTGTTTCTCCCTTGCTTAATAGCCACCAATATAAGCTTTCCGCATTCAACATAAGGCATTTAGTATACCTGGTGGGAGGTTCTTTTATTGCCGTACGCGCCGGACATCGAAAGCCGGTATGAGCTCTATTTAAATTCTCTGACGTAAAACTCCAAGCTTAAATAGATAAGAAGGCCGTCTATGCGATCAAGACAACTACCGCGCCATAAGCCGGCACACCAGATGTCAGTGGGTATGTTATCCGGAGATGACTCGAATGCCACACAATTCAACGGTACTTGGCCGGCAAGCACACAGCTTCAAATAGAGCTTTGTGCTATGTGGATAAAACTCCATGCAATACTCGGTCTTTGTGTATTATTGTATTTGAGCTGTTGGTAGATTTGCTCGTATCTCGGAGTGAGGTTTGTCGAGTCTATCTTCCGAACTTCCGATGCTGGGATCTGAGCATGAAAATTTATTTTTGCTATAGCCGCTTAGTCAGGGACAACAAGAACTCACACATACGGTCACCGCGGAGAGATAGTTGGTCGTTTTCAAGTATATATCAATAAGCAATACATGGAGGGAAAACAGTAATTTGTCTGGCGCGACGTAGATGTCTTTTTCATCCTGAGGTCTCTGTAAATTAGAACTATTTGTTTTGCTTATTGATGATCAAATACTGAAACAACGCTCAATCTCCAGTATTTTATCATGCTAGACTTTCAGAATATCTCTTCTCATTTACTATATAGGGCATCGATTTTGCGTTCTCATATCTGGAGGGATGTCAGGGCGAGGGTCAACGTTGCAGGCGAAAAGAATGTCGCCAGTGACAAACTAATAAAGCAGGAATCTCCTTTCTAGACCTTGCAAGGTCACGCTAGGTAGAGTTCCAGGTGAGCGGCTAGGTACAGGGTACAGGGGCAGGTTAACCGCGTACAAGAACTCAACCCGCGTAAAGAATTAGGGGCGATCAGATTGATTGATCTTGGCAATGAAACGTAGATCTTCAACAACAAATGGCTACACAAGCCTAGGAAACTTCAGACCCCAAATCACAATAATACTAAGTTAAATGGGGTCGTAAGTTAATTGTGGTCTTACCTATGTCTTTGTAGTTTAGTATCGAGCGCTCAAAACTCCACAGAGAGACACGCACTCAGAATATGAAGCGACTCAAGAGACTACTCCCCAAGAACTCCCACATTCCGACATACAAAACTACACAAGACGGGATTGCATCTTTTCCCCTGACTAGCCCAATGCGAAAAACCTCCAGTCAGCAACGACGACAAGTCGCGAGACCCAGAAGTAAGCTTAAACAATTAGTTCGATAGGCGGAAATTTTATTAAATTGCAGTCTCAGGCCTTCCACGTGCATCTTACGCCATCACCAAAACATCAGACGAACTTACCAAGTCATAAAACAATTAACCTTGAATTCTCAACTGAAGCTGTAACAGTCCCTGGAGCTTGGGCCTATTGCCGCGCGCTTGGGGCCGGGGCCTTTTCCGAAAAAGGCGTGCGGCTCCACGAAGCTGAGACGACGTGCTTTTCCACCACTGTGAATTGAGATGCTTCTTGGCGTGCGTTGCTGATCACTAAATCCGATCAAATGTGTTGAAGAAACATATATAAACGTGAAACTCTTGTCGTCTGGTTTTTCGTTTCTTCAGCTTAGTTTCTCATCTCAAGTGCAGTGCATTCACTCTTTTTTCTACATTCCATTCCATTCTTTCTCTTCACTGTGTGAAGCTGGTCTATTACACTCTTTTTCCAAACTCTTACCTGACTTTAAAAAATCTTCACCAACTCTCTCTCTTTCAATCAATCAACATGTCTTTCAAGGTTGCTGCTACTCTCGCTGGCGCTTTCGCCTCCGTCGCCCTCGCCCACGGCACTGTCACTGGCATCAAGGTCGATGGCACCTACCAGCCCGGCTACGACCTCAGCTCCTACTACAAAGCTCAGCAGGGCGGCGAGATCCCCTCCATTGCCGCTTGGTCCGCTGAGAACCTCGACAACGGCTTCGTCCCCCCCTCCGACTATGGCACCTCCGACATTGCCTGCCACAAGAAGGCCGCTCCCGGTACCAGCTCTCTCTCCGTGAAGGCTGGTGGTACTGTTGAGTTCCAGTGGTCTGCCTGGCCCGAGTCTCACATTGGTCCTGTTCTGACCTACGTTGCCAAGTGCTCTGGAAAGTGCACTTCCGCTGACCCTGCTACTCTCAAGTGGGTCAAGATCGATGCTGCTGGTCTCGATGGAACCTGGGCTGCTGCCGATCTTATCAAGAACAACAACACCTGGACTACCACTGTCCCTGAGACTCTTGCTGCCGGTAGCTACGTCTTCCGTCACGAGATCATCGCTCTCCACGGTGCTGGTTCCAAAGACGGTGCTCAGAACTACCCTCAGTGCTTCAACATTGACATCACTGGCTCTGGAACTGACAACCCCGAGGGTACCCTGACCACTGAGCTCTACACTGACTCTGAGCCCGGTATTCTCTTCGACCCTTACAAGGGTTCCACCACCTACGAGATCCCTGGACCTGCTCTGTACGGTTCTGCTTCTGGCACCAAGCCCGTTGTCCCCGACACTCCCTCCAACGGAACCATCTCGACTCCTGCTCCTGCTGCCCCTACCCCCGTCGCTCCCACTCCTGTCACTCCCACCAGCCTTGTGACCTCTGTCGCTGCTGCTGCTACACAGGCCGCCGAGGTCCCTTCTACTGAGGTCCCTGTCGCTGAGGAGCAGGATACTGAGGACGGTGCTCTCCCTAAGACCTTCACTCTTGACACCTTCATTGACTGGCTCCGCTCCAAGAACGGTGGTTCCAAGAAGGCTCGCCGCCACGCCCGCCAGTTCTAAGTTATCTGAGATACACTTGGCAGAAACACGACATGTTCAGGGAGGAGATTTGACCCTTGAAAGGTCAGGCTTATTTTATATGTAGATAATAGTGAATGCGCTTGCTGAGGCCAAGCCCATGTACAATATATGAAATTAAACACTCTTGAGACCAATTGAATAGCGATGTTAAATGTTATTAGTGATATTCATGCAGTGGGCAATGATAGAGTCTATGTCCCCCTTTTTGCCACGATTTGAGATCAGCTTGGCGCAAGCCCATAACCTCGTCATTGGGTGCTGACGTGTCTACACATCCACGCAGCAGGCATTTGGCCCCCACAACGGTCATGGTACCTGATTTTAAGGCACATTCCTAGCTTGGTAGACTGGAAGTAACTTCTATATAACTGAAATGAAAACAGGGAAGCAATACTGGTTCTAGTCTCCTACGATGGCGAGGTTATTGATTGCCAAAAAGTCCCGTGAAGGATGGTTGATGGCCCCCGACAAAGTCAACGCTGATGACCTCTCCATAGTTCGATCGCTTCCTTAACTTTGAGGGTTTGAATATCGGTGAACTTGGCATTAAGTGCCTTGTCAGCCGGAATGTCAAATCTCCTTTCAATAACATAGCGTCCGAGCATAGAAAGAAAACCCTGCAGAGCTGGCTTGGGGAAGAACCCATATGACTCGCGGTGCGAGGGTAACTCTGTAACTTCTCCTTTCTGCAGCTTCTCAAGGACGTCATAAGATACAGTGAACTTGGAACCTATGAGAGTATCAGAGCTCTAGTGATGTCAGAGAGATGACATGGTAAAATCAACGTACCGCGAGATTCTTCTGCAAGTTGAAGAATTTCGTTCCAAGTGGCCTTGTCTCCATAACAATATGTTGTCTCATCCCAGTCTGATAGACAAAGAAGGGCAACGACAAACTTGGCGACATCAAAGGTATAAGTGAAATAGACGATATCGTTCCCCGTGCCTGGAATTGCAGCTGCTTTGTTGGCGATGTCAACAGCAAATGTTAAGGGTTGTAAGTAAGATTTAAGATAAGGAAGGCCATAGTAGTCAAGAAAGTAGCCGTTCACAATCCGTGTCCATTGCAGGTTAGTCTCACGCAGTGCTTCCACTGCTGCCTCTCGAAACACATAGAGAGCAGAACTGGAATGCTTTAGAACATAGAGTCTAAGAAGGAATTTGGGAAACTTACTTTTCGGAGTGCGGAACGCTCCATTCACTGGTGATGAAGCGTCGGACCGTTCCGGACAGCCACGTTGCTCGGACATGGCTCGAGACAAAGATATCTTGTGAACTCGCAACTACTATCATCCATACAACACCCAGACTTTCGCTCTGTCCGAGTGGCGAGAAAGCAGCTCGATGCACTGCTTTGTGTAGTCCATGGTATGCAAGTTACGACTAAATCCTCAGAAAGTGCGGAGCAAAACGTGCATTCTGTTCAAGCACAACTGTCAACTTGGTTAAAGACCTATGAACATCCATTCTGCAGAGAATATAGTAAGCTGCCCAGGATAATGATTAAAACATAGTTGCCAATATATAGCGTTTTACTTTAGTGCCTGTTATTAAGCCTGTATTATTTCTTTCTTGTCTTTAAAAATATAAATTAATAGGCTTTATAATTACTATAAATAATGATAGCTATTACTATAATCTCCCTTGCCCTGTTGAGTTATAAGAAAAGATAAGACATATCACGGTGACTAGCCAACAAGAGGGGCCGGAGGCTCCGGGAAAGCTCCGCAGCAAGGCTGAAAAGCCTCTCCCTCACACAAATCGGACCCTGTGGCAATCCTTTCTGACTACTTACAGCACTGACCATAATGGCTCCGCCAGAAAGGATACTGCCCATGCTGGCAGCCAAAGGCCAAGGCGAGAGTGGCCAAGTCAAGCTGACCATCAACCAGACTGTCGGGCACGCAAGGTCAAGGTACATAACTTTATTCATTTAATTCAATCGAGGCCCTGTAATTTCAGTTCAGCTAATACCATAATAATAGTGTGGAGGCGCGCGACCGAAATGCCATCATTGTGAAAAGGCATTGCTTGACTGCATCTACGACGTGCCAGCTGGCCTTAACCGCCGCCAAGCGGATAGGGAGCAGATCGCCAGCCTCCAAGCCACGGTCGACCATCTTCGCCGACGTGTCTCGACCCAAGGTACTCCAACCTCTGACCAGTCGGGCAGCGTAGACACTGCTCTTGAGCCATCGCAAGTTGGCAATATCTGCAGAGATGTACAGTCATCGGCCGACTTGGTGGAATTGCTCAGAGATCAGCCCGAGGGCTTCGCCTTGCAGGCCTTGGAGTCTATAAGACAGGGCAGCTCCCCGAAGGCGATTATGGATTCGATCAGCGGCAATTTGTCCGGGAGTGTCAGCCCGTCGATACATGCAGCGGCGAGGGGCACGTCCACCCCAACACAGACACTGGAGTTCCAACTCGTTGTTCAGTATCCAAAGGTCTATCTGCCACTCGCCCCTCTTAACGCAGCGTCATTGGACTTGCAACTCCTCGACATTCAGCCACTCGATGCTGGTATCACCCACAACTCTTCTCCATGATAATACGCCGAGTACAATCTTAGACAAGATAGTCCAGCCGCAGGATGGGATTAGCAGAGGCTCTTTCAGTGCCGACAACGGTATTCCCATCGACCCTCGCCTTCACCATGTCGACATTTCGCATTGGACAACAGTCACCATAAGCAATCAATTCGCTGTGGAAGTCATCTCCTTATATCTGAACATGAACCAGCCCTGGTGGGCCTTCTTCGACAACGATATGTTCCTAGATGATCTAGTCAATGTAGAGACCAACTTCTGTTTCCGAATGCTGGTCAACGCTCTTCTTGCCTGGGCTACTGTGAGTCTTCGGAACTGCCAGGTCTACATTCGTCAACAGTTATCACTAAGCTCGCCTCACAGCAAAGCTATGCGCACTATGAACCGATGGCCGCTACACTACCTACCAAGTTCTTGGATGAAGCCTTGCGGATCTACGATGCAGAGAAAGGCGTTGACAGTCTGACAACTGTGGCGGCGACGTCTTTGATGAGTATGACGTGGACTACTCTAGGGAAAGACAAAGCTGGACGTCGCTTGCAAGAGGATAGTGCCAGGATGGCGCAACGTATGGGATTGTATGGAGAGTCAGGCGCCTTTTCATATGATCAGTTGGACCTGAGCGATGGGCGTATTGAAGCAGCTGTATGCGCAACTGCTTGGGGATCTTTCAACTTCCAAATGTACAGTACAGTATGAATCATGTGAGAATGTAACTGACAGAGTCACCAAGGTCATGTCAATGAGCTATCACCAAGACCCAATCCCTAAAAGGACACCAAGATTTCGCATACCAGGAAAAACGTTGACCGCAGCCCAGCACGACGTACCTAGCACCGACGCAACATACACAGCCGTCTGCCAATTCTGGCTGGTCGTATTTGACATGAACTACCTTTACTACCTTGAAAGGTCTGTTTCCATATCGTCAGCTGTAGCTATATTCCAGAGATTGCTGGGTTGGGCAGATGCATTACCAGCCGGAGTGGGACGTGATGAACATAACCCAGACCATGTTCTCAATATACAGTAAGTTCATGTATTATGCCAGAGTGGCGCCGATGCAATAGATGCTCACTATATCAAGCATTTGGTTTCATACAGCCATTATCGATCTGTTCCGCCCCTTCTAGCACGAGTTCCCCCAGCCCAAACTCCCAGCCTTCGCAGGAGTAAACGCCACGCCGAAGGCCGTAATATCAGCGTCGATTGAGCAACTAAAGCGCCTTGTCTACCAATACCGCGCACATTGCGAGTCATCCAAGTACTCAATCATCTGGCAAAGCGGTATGCTCTATCTCGTCAACTACATATTGCGAGATTTATCCAGTAATGAGTCGCAGTTCTACTTCCTACTCTGCATGCGCGGCCATCAACATCTGGCCCGCTACATGCCTTTTGTTAGTGGCATAGTGCAAAGCCTGATAGTCATGACCAGCAGGCAGGGGGTTTCTTTGACAGCGAATACTCAGAGACTGCTGGAAGAGGTTCGGGATGAGAGTCGTAGGAGTCGAGAGTTCTTTAGTGCCTACCCGGTTGACCTTGAGATGATGACCTTGGACCCTTCTTCCGCAACCCTGGAGAAATTGACTAGCCGCTTTCAGGAGCAACCATCGGCGGTGAGCCAGCGCGAGGTGTCTGATAGCGGAAGTTTGCCAGATGGCTGGAAGGGTTCCGTCCAGGATCTGACAACCACGCTGTCTATGTTAAAAGATGATTGAAGGGAACTAGTAAACTCATTTCAACTATAAACAGCCCGATTCAAGGTAGTTACTCTTCTTGACAGGGGTATTTGATGCGACTAGTGATTTGTCGAAATCAAGTGACCTGTTCATGTAGTAGAGCGTTTCTATGAGATGATCTTCCAAGAGGAATAAAGCTTCGATAACTTATTGCTGTGAACTCAAGGTTACTCCACCTTCTCTACTGCCTCGCAGGAGCTACATAAGTAGAAGTTCATCCCACCTGGACCTATACTCTCTTCTATTTCACTCGTCGTCTCAGCCCGAGTAATTATATCGCGGATGGCTTCCGGCTGCCGTTCCCGATAACAATTGGCAGCATCAAAATCCCGATCCTCTAGGTCGAGGAATTCAGGTAATAGTAGAATCTGGCAGTACTTCTTCAGAATCGTTTCATCTGTAACGGAGGCTATGAGAAAGGTTCCTCGTTCCACACCAATCCTGATCGGCTTTATAGTCTGAGGGAAAGCCATCAAATCAAGGGCCTCTTCTACCTCATGACGGTTGAAAGCTGCATCATCCTGGTACACTTGTTGTAAAAACATCTGGACCAGGATGGACATACTGATTTCCACGTGGACAACCGTTTCAAGATCTGAGTGACGGCTACAGCTGATTAAGTCTGGTGGATCTCTCCAGCGTCTATTCAGGTATAATGTAACAAGCATGTGATCTCCTAGGCATAGTAAATGCCGGAAGTCCCTAATCATTCTGAGTGTGGCGTTGGTTTTATCAGCGTCCCAGAAGGCCGCAAAGTAGTTCCCGCGTTTTGAAGTCCGGAAAGCATCGACGGCGGAGATGAGAACGCATGCTATGCTCGCTTTTACCAAAGTATCGTTCCTAAGATGAAGTCTTTTCGGAAGCCTGAGATAAAACCTATCGGCTGAAACAACAATCCAAAGAATGTGTTCTATAAGACGTTGTCTTCCAGCCCATTCAAAATCGGTATCAGATCGACCGCCTGATCCAAGGCAAGCAATTAGAACTTGATGCAACGCATCGAATTGTCGTGTATTCTCCCATTTGATGAGATTCTCTCTTATATAAGCTTCGAATCCCATAGGAGCAATGCGTAATAGATAGTCAAATTTGCATCTCAGTACGCTGCTGTTGAGCCTTGGGTGTGGGTGTGATGGGAGATTCTTAGTTGTTTCAACGAAGGAAGCCCATATCATGTCTAACATCTGTGCTAGTGCCGAACCTTGTATAATATCGGCATGGTGTTTGAGTGAGTTAAGGTGATTATTGAGGCGATATCCTGCTTCATACCATCTGCGATCCTCCTTCTCCATTCTTAGCTTGTACGGCATTGCATATAAGTATAATTCTGGCCATAGGCAATCTCGAAGTAGGCAGGATCTGAAAAGTCTAAGGAATAAATCTTCTTGCGATGTCTGACGATATCCCGTAATCTTCTTTCCATGCTCTGTCTCGATTAGGAAGTCAAAGACCGTTCGGTGAATGGCCTGTACCTTCAGGTTATCATACTTAAGAACAGGAGGGCGTGACTTGTCACCCGATCGTGTTTGACCTGGTATTTCAGGCGTGGTATAATGAATGACTTCAAAGAGGTCGGCAGTTATGACTGGTAGTCTGCTACATAGTTCATTGCACCGTTGCTCAAGATCCGTCGCAGAGAGTTTATCAATATGATTTAAAGGCATGGACCACAAA
Source organism: Fusarium odoratissimum NRRL 54006 (assembly GCF_000260195.1). Taxonomy (NCBI): domain Eukaryota; kingdom Fungi; phylum Ascomycota; class Sordariomycetes; order Hypocreales; family Nectriaceae; genus Fusarium; species Fusarium odoratissimum. Next base: position 226,072 of record NW_022158718.1, on the reverse strand, counting down.
TCATCACTTGATGCCAACATCAGTTCCAAAATAGATATCGTAGGTGCCAAGATTGGTAGTGGGCGGTAAACTTTGGCTGATAGGGATAAGTGTTGCCAGACAAAATGAATAATTTTGAAAATGAGTGCTGTCGCGCCCTGGTAGAGATCAGCATCCTCGCCCATTCTGGTCCACATGTCAAAGTATAACTCGTGAAGCCTGTTAGGCGTCTTCAGAAGTCTTTGTAGGACGTACTCTTTTGAGTCGCCATTTGAAATACCCCGGGCGATCGACCTTGTTACTAGAACAGCCCAGAGAAATACTCCTTCTGCCCTAAGGGTGATATGTATCACAAGGTCCTCGAGACAGATTGAAGAGGTTGCCAGAGCAGTTTCCTTTTTGAGAATAGCCCTTACATATCGCTGGATATCAACCCGTGTTAGATCTTGCATTTTCAAGTCCGGATCACGAGACAGTCGCGTTCGTATAGCTCTTTCTGGGCGGCTTGACATGCAGATCTTGACCAGTGATGATGACATTTGCAGACTGTCGAGAAAGTCGACGAGTTTTCTCACGCCATCATCATCCATGAACTCGTCTAGACCGTCGACAAAAAGACAGATTGGTTGAGCTGGTCGGCCTAAGTAACTAGAAATAAGAAATTGGAGGTCTTCGTTGTCCCAATCACCAGGCGCAGTCTTGCGAGACCAATTTGGGTCTTGCTGTAGACAGCCTATGGCATGCTCCTTATCTAAAGACAACAGTTGGTAAACAAGAGAACACAAAAAGCCGTTGAGACTGCTTTGCATGGGACTGCCAACTTTCCAGAAGAAGTGAGTGAGAATCTGGGCATTGGGTTGCCATTGTTGCAATGAATTAACTGTTCGTTCGTCAGAGATGATAAACTTCATCAACACGCTTTTTCCTGTCTCAGGTCTACCGCTGATCCAGTACCTGCTGTCGGGCGATTTGAGCCATCTGACAAAGCCACCGCAGACTCGCTGTTCATTACTTGAGCTCGACAAATTCTTGAGCTGCGAGCCTGGCTCTGGTTTGTTAGGCGCTTGGTCAGTATCCGGCGTGTTTTCTTCAAAGATCCAATTGAATGTCGATTCATGGCGGCGATGTATCTCGTTCTTTCGATGACTCATATCCTGGTAACGGAAGCTGCGCAGCAGTCGTTCATAAGCTTCGTTCTCTGCTCTACTCTTTTCTCTCGCTTCAGCCTCGGTCAAAATAGTGTCTTTGCCTTGGTCTGTGTGTGACTTGAGTCTCGACAACTGACTAGCAAGCTCTGTTGTGACATGAGCCTTGGTGGATGCCTCAGCTAGACCAACTCGATCTGATATTTGCGTGTTGGCAAGGGCTACTTGTCTTTGGATCAGCTCATGGAGTTTCTTTTGGCTTGCGGATGATGACTGAAGAAGATCCTGAAACTTGTCTTGGAGGGCATTGGCTTGCACCTTGGAGACGTCAAGACTTTTAAAGATACCGACGAGAAGATCTGTCTCCAGAGAATCTTTTGCTTTCTGCAGTTGAACTTCCAAGCGATCGATTTCCGGCTTGTTGACAATGCCTCGGAAAACTGCCCCAAAGCGATCTCGCTTTCGAGGTTGCCGTTGGGAAAGAAAGCGAGCTGGGGTTTTCTTCCTCCATTCAGCTTCGACATCTCGACAATTGCGAGCTAGAATCAGCAGTCTCGAATCATCGATCTTAAGAGGCTGCTGTGAAACCTCCAGTGACTGAGTCAAACTTGAAGCGGTCTCTGCAAGGTTTTGAGCATAGACGCTGAGCTCTGGATCAGGCTCGCCTGTGCGATAGGCATTCTTGCAGAGCGTGGCTGTTTTCAGTCCCACTTCGACCAGTTGAACGATGTTGCACACAAGTCCCAAGGCCGCGAGTGGTTCGAGGCCCGACATATTGGTGGCGTCTATAGGACAGAACTCTGTTATTTGGAGGTGATTTCGGCGGTGGTGAGTTGAAAGTTGTTCTGCGCCCGACCTCGTTTTGAGTTGAGGCCTCAGGTGAGAGCCTCGTTGGGCTGACATACCCCGCAAGCCACAATACCACCCAATGTCTATGCCCAATAGGTGAAGAAGCAAATGACAATGACAACAATTATTGCCGAGAAAAGTTGTGCTGTCCTAGAGGAACGAAAACGGGATTCTCGCAAGGTTGGCGTTATGAATTAACCGATGGACCCCAAATGAGACGCTAACTAATATGAATTCCCGACCGATGACACGCTACCAGTAACACAGACGCTAGAAATCGTCGCTAGCGCATCGGCCTTCTGAAGGCTTAGCGTCTACACAACGATATTGTTGTATTGTTTTGGATGATGAAGCATGTTCATCATCAACAAGCCAATCAACACCGCTAGTTCATTTTCGCAAAGGGCATAATTCGGTCGGTCCTGGTACGACGGTTTGGAGGTGACTCGATCCCTAACTCATCCATTTCCTCAATGGTACCATTCATTGGCAGTATCGAAATTCATAATATTCCTTGGACGAATAGTTTTCTGCTTAGTGAAAACTATATCCCAAATTGGGTGTCGTCTCCCAAGATGACACAGAGAAAATGCTGACCTAATCCCTTGAGTGAACCTTATAGGGCTGACCACTGCAGCCTCAATGTAACCTGGGACGTCTGCCTAATCCAGGCTGAAAGGCAACACTCTTTTTTTCAACCCTGATCATCCTCCCCTTCAAAACCCACCAAAACTCCATTGCGTTCCATCGATTTCTGAGAGCTTTTGTGTCAAAACATCACCAAAATGTCGCAGAGTCGTCGAGATTCTATTGCCGACGACTGGCTTGAAGTCGATAGCGCTGCGTCCGTCATTTCGATGGATTCACGGCCATCGTCTCCATCCCCATCTTTATCTTCCCCGCAAGAGACCCCTGCACCAACGACGCAAGTTGTCGTGTCATCCCACGCTGGCCCATCAAATCCCACATCACAGTCGCAACTCCCATTGCGCCCGAAAGATAACGCCCTCGAGCTGTCCAGGGTCATTCAGGAACAGCAATTATTCCCCGCGCAAGATCCCAACGCGAGGATCTATGTCGATCCATCCAATCCATCATCACGCACCCTACGCCCATATCGCCCAAAGGATCCCGCTGTTGAGTCATCCCCAGCATTTCAACAACAACAACAACAGCAGCAGCAGCAGCAGCAGCCTGAGACGCTATACAATGAGCAGAACCAAGACGTGGAGACCAGTGCACCTGGTGATTTGCACTCCTTCCCGAATCCCAGCGATTATCACAAGGCCTGCCAAGACGCCACCGCATCTCTCGACGCAGCTGCCAAACTCGCAAAAGACATCGGAGGAAATCTGATCTCTACAATGAGTCTGATCCGCTCGACATGCGAACAGCTCTGCACGCAAACAACAGACCTTGGCAAGATGCTCGAGGTCTACGCTCAACACTGGGCTTCCAAGGGCTCCAGCATGGCCTTGATAGACATTCCACTAAATCCCGACACATGGGAAGCCATGTCGGAGCTGAAGGAAGTTGTTCTGAAAACACACAATACTCTTTCAAGTCTTGTTCCACCAGCAGATTTTGGCAGGCCCTTGACAGCTGCAGATATCCCTCTGCATGCTAACTTGGAGCTAGCTCGCTGTCTCGAGGTGTTGGAGGATATTCGAGATCTATTCGCAGAATTTCTGCCCATTCTGAAAGCGTGAGTTAAACCTCCTCCATGTACATACCTTCTGAAGCTGATGGGCGTGCTCTAGGGACTTTGACGAGTTCAGAACCAAGCACATGGGTTTCCCTCCGGCAGCACTACCCGATCGACCTCACAAAAAGCCACACCAGCCACCGAACCCCAAAGTCCGCCAGATTCGCGACGAGCTCTACGCCATGAAGGACCACTTCGTAATGATAAACGTCTTCCTCTCCAGACTAAAAGACTCGCACCCATCGCCAAACGTGACGGATCCATTAATCTTCAAATCATTAAAGCGCATCACCACAGCCATCTCAAACGTGCTCACCAACAACCCTTCAGATTGGATTGAGTCAGATATAGGGTCATCTTCAAGCAAGACCATGTCGTATGCTCAATTCATGACACTAGATCCAGATGTCTTGACCGACATTTCGTCGCATTTACAAGATTTTCAGGATGAGCTTGTTGTTGATGCGAAACCGGGAGAGGATGGATGTGACTTTTCGCAGGAGATGATTCATAATCATCAAGAGTTCATGTTGCTCGAAGGTGGGCAGTTACAGCAGCTTCGTTCTGTTATTGAGTTTACTGAGACCATCCTGATGACGCAGGGCTAAGAAAAGATGAGCCGACGGGGCTTTGATGAAAATAAACATGATTGGAGTTGGTCGGATTTATGAAAATTGGTTGATGGATTATTTTGTTATTGATGCCGGGCCGATATAGAAATATGTCACGCCATTGGTTTTATACGCGCTGGAGATTCTTATCGTGCATGGTTTAGGCTAAATTGACGCCTTGGTTTTGGAGGATTTAATTCTTTCAGGGACCCCGGGTATACGGCAACTGGACTGAGATAAGCTACGGGAAATCGCTACAGACCACACCGAATCTGGAAGCTAGCAGCAGGACCTTTTGTTGGTTTTATGCGTCTGCCTGACCAGGCATCTGAATTATCAAGGTTGCTGGATTTCTTACGTTGCGATGTTACGCAGACCATTAAGAAAGTGGAGAAGGGGGAATACTATGAATAGATTGGCTTGCGCAATGAAAATGACCTTTGCTTTCTTCACAAACTTCAATCACGACCCTTTTCATCTTGAACTCCAACGATATTAGCAATGACTTCTTCAGATATACCCAGCACTTCGGAGTTGACTCCCTATGACTTGGCTGCGCGAGGACGCGAAGTCACCGGTATTTCTATATACAAAGACACCAACGATGATATCAACATGGACACAGTACATGATCTCATATCCGAAATGCATTCGGATGTTCCTCAAGGCGGAACAGACATTGTTTACGGAAAAAGAGAAGCTCAACGTCTTCGTCTCTGGAAACCGACTTCAAGTGCCACCAAGAGTCCTGTCATCGTGTACGTCCACGGTGGGAGTTGGACAATCGGTACTTATCTCGATTCAACTGGCTCAAAGAAAGTCAGCTACTTGAACGACCTTGGCTACGCCTTTGCATCAATCAACTTCACGCTCATCCCGGAAATTACTGTTAAGGAGCAGGTGCAAGAGATTGCTGACTCGGTGGCATACCTGATCAAGCATGCTGAAGAGCTCAACATTGATCCAGAGAGGGTAGTTCTCATGGGCCATAGCTCAGGAGCACATGTCGTTACATTACTAGGCACCGACCCAAGCTATGCTCAAAAAGCCGGATTCAGCATCGACGTTCTAAAAGGCGTCATCGCTCTCGACGGGTCAAACTACAACGCTCTAGCAGAATTCTCCGATAGTGCAGGACCCATCATCACCAACATGATCAAAGGGCTCAGCGATGACCCGGAGCGATTGCAGGACATGTCGCCGACACATCACGCAGCTGCACCGAACGCTGGAGCTTTTTTGCTGTTGCATTGTCAGAGGAAGGGGGGGATTCGCCAGGCGGCTGAGTTGGCTGTGGCGTTGAAGGCGGCGGGGACGAGTGTTGAGTTGCGTGTTTTTGAGGGGGAGGGGTTTGAAGGGCATGTTGCGATGTTGTTGAGGCTGGGGGATGGGACTTACCCTGCGACGGGGGTGATGGAGGATTGGTTGAGGAAATATGTTCCGGTGTAAATGATGTCACGGCTGTGAGGAATGGATATTAAATACGCTTAAAGACTTTCAAATTCCCTAGTCTTTATTTTTCAAGTTTTGATGATGATTCAATGGTGAGTGCATTTAAGCGTCTAGCCATTTCGTTACATTTGTGATTATGCCGGGAGTAGACCGATGCAATAGTAGTGAGGTCTAGCTTGAGATGCGATCAAGACAAAGAAAAGATAAGTTATCTTGCTTATCCTCTGTCATTCTATAAGTATAATTTACTTGGAAGCTCCAGTAGCATTATTGCTGTCTCTTGACTGACACCTTGGCTTGTTCGCGGTGCAGCGCGGCTGTTTGATAATGTGGCGCAGGCTGTGGCTGCGTTGAGACCTCAAGCCTCAACTCAGACGCGTCGCGCGTTCAGGCTTTCAATGAAGCCAATCTCAACACACTCACAGCCCACCATGCCACCTCGAAAAAGAAGTGCGCCTACCGCCGACGCTTCAGAGGAAGCTGCGCCCAAGCGAAGATCTCTCCGGCAAGCTGCCAAAGAAAATCCCGAGCCTGAAGCGCCTCCCTCAGCCAAAGCAAGCCCGCCAAAGAAGGCTGCCAAGGTAGCCAATGCAAAGAAACAAGAGAAGCCCAAAGCACCGGCAAAGCCGTCAAAGACTGAGGAGCCAGATGCGTCAAAGGTGAAGAAGGCAGACAAGAAAAAGGAGCCCGCTCAGTCCAGCTCTCGTGGTGTCTCTGAAGATCCCGATATCGACTCCATCCCGACGGTGAACCCTGATGCTCCGAAGCATGATGGCCAGTGGTACTGGCTTATGAAAGCTGAGCCCGAGACTCGCATTGAGAATGGTGTTGACGTCAAGTTTTCCATTGATGACTTGAAGGCAAAGACAGAGCCTGAAGGATGGGATGGTACGTTGTCATATGCTCGCGATAAATCTCAGTGGCTGACCTTGCTACAGGTATTCGAGCGTACGCAGGTACAAAACCATGTCCGGTGGATGAGATGGGTTGAGGCTGACGTTTAGCAGCTCGGAATAATATGAGAAACATGAACGCCGGTGATCTCGCCTTCTTCTACGCCAGCAACTGCAAAGAACCCGGCATCGTCGGCATAATGGAAATCGTCAAAGAATTCTCCGAAGACAGCAAGTTCCCCATCCTCATCACCCTTATAACCTGCAGCTAACATCACCAGGATCCGCTCGTCGACCAGGCGCACCATACTATGATCCCAAATCCACCAAAGAGAAGCCCATCTGGGACCTGGTCCACGTCGAGTTCAGAAAGAAGTTTGCTGTGCCGATTGGTCTGAAGGAACTTCGTGAGCTGGGAAAGCCTGGTGGGCCTCTGGAGATGATGCAGCTGCTCAAGCAGTCGAGGTTGAGTGTGAGTAAAGTTAGTGGTGAGGAGTGGAGGTTTTTGTGTGAGCTTGCGGATAGCAAGGCGAAAGATGCCGGGTTGAAGCATGATGAGGTCGAGAAGTGATTGACAATCACAGCAGTGTGGCTTGGAATGGAGGACGTTCGTGCCGCGATTGGGCTACGAATAATTACATGTACATTACGATTGGGGGATACCGGTATGTTTAAGCAGAGCAGCGTTAGCCAGTTTCTTGATTCAGTACGCTCACCGATGCCCCATTGCATTGAATCAGGTATCTTCCACCATAAAGCTAGCCAAGGGTCATCAGATTTAACCACATCCTTTGAGACATATCGCGGCCGGCGGCATCTACATAGAAGAACAGCCCTGTCACTCAACAAAAGGGTTCCTCTCATGATGCGATGCAACGATCGCAGAGCTGGTAGCCTTCGAGAGGAAATCCCGTTCACCGAGGCCCTCTGTTATTTAAACAACACCCGTGGCAAGACTCATTAATCATTTATAATTGATAACTTTTAGCTGTTGTACTGCTGGAAGATTGCCTCTATGTATTATGAATGTTCTGGGATCGGAGCTAGAGAGGGAAAAGCGTAACCGTACGCATTCCAGCCAGTGTTCGCATCGAGTCTGACGTGAAATTTGTCCAGTGACTAAGTAATGATGGCGTTGATAGCCCGGCACCAAAGACTCAAAGAGCCAATCTAGATCAGAATAACCTTTAAAATGGGCCAAGTTGGTATGCTTACTGATACAAGTCCACCGCATACGGACGGGGTTTATAATTGTCGTCATTGCCCAATCTTAACCTCGAAAACTTCCTTTCTCTCTTTGATGACAATCTCGAGTACGACATGTACCAATGATGCCGACAAAACGAGCTCCCAGAAAACCTTCACAATTCAACACCACGACGCATCCCACGTGAGACAAGTCGCTGCGCGCATCTCACCCAAGATGACAGAAACCGATATCCACGAACCTCACGACGGCCCAGTTATAATTGCAAAAAGATTGTTCTCTCACACGGGCGGTCAAAGTTCACGGTTGTTCAATGCTGCGATAATATTGGCTGTACTGGGCTTATCCATTGTCGTGTTGCGGATCTGGATAAGCAAGAGAGTTATAAACAGATGGCACCTCGATGACAGTCAGTGGGCGCGCAATCCTCATAGATGCATAGACTGACACCTTCTCAGCACTTATAATAACCGCAGCAGTAGGTTTGGCCTCGATGTCTCGACGATCACGACTGATGTGACGGAATAGGTGTTTGCGACACTGGGATCTATCAGCGCTGCGATAAGTAGGTTTCTACGAGCGAGATTTAACGATCAAAACTGACAATCAAAGATGCGCGCCTCGGTGCAGGTACATGCATCAAAGATGTCGATCCCAGAGGTCTTTACATATTATTAGAAGTGAGATCTTCAAGCCATCATCCGAGCTGCATCACTGATTGGGCATCTTGTCTAGAACGCAAAGTGGGCTGGCATACCGGCTTACAACCTAGCAACCGTCTTCACCAAAGCCTCAGTCTTGATGTTCTATCTCAGATTTACCGTTGACATGCACTTCATCATCTGCGCCTACGCCGTGTTATTCATCGTTGTGGCCAACTGCATATTTCACACCATTGCGGCCATTGCATACCGCTGTCCAGCTTATGAAGGTGGCAATTGCCAAGCTATCGTGGATATATACACAGCATCGGCCGTTATAAACTCTGTGAGCGATCTAATTCTACTCTTGTTGCCATTCTGGCTACTGCATCCTATGAAAGTGCCACTGAGTCGCAAGATTGGAATTGCTCTTATTTTGATGGCTGGCGGTTTGTAAGAATCTCCCGGCCCTTTTCTTCCATGGGGGAAAGTACTAACCCTGTCAAGCGTTCTTATCGTCAGCATCGTTCGACTGGTTTCAACAGTAAAGGTCGACGAGGATTTGGACTTTACGTATAGTCTGGGCTATGGGCTTCTATGGAGGTATGTGAACTTCTCAGGGAAAAGCCTGAGCCTCGTCCTTATGTCTAACGGCTAAATAGCATTCTCGAGCCTTGGGCCGGTGTTATATGTGCTTGTCTGCCATGCCTAAAGCCCATTTTCACGCGCTGGTTTCCGACTGTGAAGGCAAGGTCATGGTTCAGTGGGTCAGAAAAGCAAGCAACACCGTCTAGCGTTCATGTGTCTTTTAAGACAGTTTAGAGGAGCATTATAAACGAGGCATTGATAATGAAAGAAAACAACAGATTTATGCATGGACGTCTGAATAATATTCCTAAAGAAGTCAATAATAGCGTCTCTTATCACATAATTGACTGTCGCAAGTCCTTGACCATGTAAACGGCCGATTCATTGAGTCTGATTTAAACTTTTAATCTGGAAAGGATTTGATCTACCTACTAGGGACAGCTAATACACTGTCAAATACTTACCGGGGCCATAACACTTAAGTATATACTAAATTAAAAATATAAATATATTTATTTATAATTATAAATCAACTTGCTATAATAAATATAAAGTTCGGATGTAGGATCTTTAGTGATATATAATATCTTCTATATATATACTTCTTAAGTATATCACTATGCTAACCCTAGTAAGAGTCCCTGTTCTAACATAACTTCAAGCCATGATACTGGCCTTCTCTCACTACGTAGAATCCATACTTTTTTGACGAGTTCGATGCTTTTCTCGTAGGTGTGGATCTTAGTAAAAGAGACTAAGCGTGCGCTGGCTTGCCGGACTACTGCCCTTTGCTTCTCGTACTGTGGCGGCAGCTCGGAACCGGCAATGAGAAGCATTGGGCCTAGAGTGTTGATTAGAGGGTCATTTGCTGGAATGCTCTCTATCAGTTCGATTACTTCCAAGACTTTGTTGAAGAAGATTATGTCGTTGACCGCATCAAGCTCATCACAGACGCGCTGCGCTTGATAGAGTATTATATCACCAAGATTTCGATAGCATTCAGCCAGTCGTGTGAGATAAATGGAATTGCCGGCGTCTCTTGGACTGCAGTCAAGTAATTCTCGTCTCAGATTATTGGTCGTCTCTTGGGAGAACTCTCTTGACTCAACCACTCGACGGAAGTAGTGGCCGATCTTTGTCAAGACAGGGAAAAGCGAAGAGGCTATTCCAACGACAGGATGGCAAGGAGATTTGGGGGGCCTTTTGGCGATGAATTCGGCCATAGAATCGACACTCTGCTGATGCTGGCTCTGATGTGCCAAAGGAAGTAGGTATGATGAGAAGAAGCTGCAGTACAGGTGAAGCCCAGCGATGTAGAATGAGAATTCGTCTTGGGGCTCGCCACGCGAGAAAGCCGGAACAATACTGGAGGCACCAAGGAGGAACTCCTTGCCATACTCAGTATCTGAAGAATCCAGCCATGCTGACGAGACGCAAAGAATGAGCGAAGTGAGCATCAGAGTATGCATGAGTGGCCCTGGATTTGTTTTATACTGAATGCGTTTAATCTCCCATTGAAGCGAGACAATGGCAAGATTCCTCTCTTGCAAGGCTATTGCCGATCCAGAAGAGTCTGCGGAGAATTCGCTGCGGTGGGCGTAAGACACGCTCTGTACGGCGTGACGCAAGGCTCGAGATCGCTGGAGCAGGCGTTTCAAAGGGTATGACAAGGGGTTGGCTGGCGGAGGGAGCATTGCCATAAGCAGGCAAGCGTTGGTGTACCAATGCCTGAGTATACCATCCTCCGAGGCCGGGCCAGGGCCTGGAGCGATACCTCCCGAGAACGCCCAGGGTCGCTCAATCTGCCAAATGTCGATGCTGAAGTTGCCTGTACAAGGCTCCCCTCTGAGTGTGCAACGAGAGCAAACAGGTTTCCTCTCGTCACATTTGACTTTGCGACGCTTGCACTGCTCGCAGCCTGTTCGCTGCTTGAGCGTCCTGGTCCGCATCAGGATCTTAGCTCGTTGAACTTGGGAACAACGTTGTGACACAGATTGTTTGTGGCTGGCGGATTATCCAATTCACAAGAGTGTTGACTATATGCTTTACTGAGCGCTTTGCCTACGGCCTCGGAAGCTTGCGCGATTGAGTGACGTAAGGTAGGTCTTTCAGTAGAAGGTTGTGAATTATTATGGGACGACAGATGATTAATTGCAAGGGATTAAATGCGTGAGGAGCGAGGGCACCAGAAAGCCGGACAGTGATAACTAGCTCCACCTGACTAGCGCCATCAGGTGGCCGATCTACAGTATCTGTTTTGTGAGGCAACTTCACACTGTGCTAACCAAAGATGGCAAGCAAATGTGAATCCGGTAGTGGTTAGGTTAGTAGTGAGAAGAAAGCGACCCCGTTATCCGCGTGCGATAATCAATTGAATCAAATCAACAGAGATAGGAACACGGCAAAGATAGTCACACCAAAGTAGAAATATATAGGAAAGTCAATATCCTGAAAGGCCAGAATCTATCTAGGAGCTATCTTGAACAAAAGACCAGCTTGTGTAGGCGAGTGTCAAAGAACCACCGTCGACATGAATTTCCGATGCCCATGAGTAGACCAGTAAATGCCCACAATGATCCCCCATATGCCAAACACAACAACTGCATAGTTCATAGTATCCCCATTTACTGGTAGAGTAATTGGAAAGATGGAAATCACACTGATAAAGATTCCCCACAGCACAGTCAGCACATTAATTGAGTATCCGATAAATGGGACCCTTCCAACATCAAAGTATCTCGCCGGCAGTCTAGCTCGGCCGCGACAGAGTAGAACCACGATAGGTGTAGTAAATACTAGCTGATATGCGATCGTGACACTGGATGCAATGGCGTTCCATGCCAAATCGCCTGCGAGATAAAGCAGACCCAGAAGTATAGTGACCACAAATGAAGCAACAAAAGAACGTATCGGGACTTTGAAATCTTGGTTTATATGAGAAAAATAATTAGAAAAGGGGACTCCCTGTTGCCGCGCCATGGCCCAGATGAGGCGTGATGAGCCCGTCAGGATCTGTGAGGCAACAAAAATAGCGAGCAGGGTCATGATGGTTGTCGCCACAGCTAGTCCAGCGCCGAACCCGATAGAGTCGGTGTAGAGCTCTAGATAGACTTGTCCCAGAGACAAGTCCACCAAGTCCGAGAAATCGCCCATCTTGAAGACAAGAAAGATGGCGAATCCGAATGACATGAGAGTCGAGATAGCAACCGAGGTAGTCATGACTAGAGGGATAATTCTTTTTGGATCATGGGTCTCTTCCGAAAGATGCACTACCGCATCAAGGCCGGTGGCGGCGTATGTAGTCTGAGTAAGCGATATCAGGAAGGCCATACCAGAATCTTTCCATCCCGAGCTGTTGATAAACTTGGTGAAGACGTACTGGGCCGATTGATGTTGGAAATCGGATGCCCAGACAGCAATGGTGAGGACTAAAAATACCATGAGACATACAAGTGAGGCTATGTTGAAGGCCGAATAGTACTTGGGAAACACATTGATGGGTATGTCGAGTAGGCACGTGGCGCAGTAAACAAGAAAGACCTGATAACGGGGCCACTCATACCCATTGAGGATAGTCACAAGGGCCGTGACGGTCTGCGCGCCAGCGAAATTTGCCGAAGCGCCAGCTGTTAGGTAGGCCAGAATATTCATCCATCCAGTCAAATAGCTGAAGAGACCAGAGCTGGTGTGACTCATCAACTGAGTGATCCAAAACTGAGAACCTCCTGCATGCGGCCAGGCTGAAGCCAGCTCAGAGAGGGACATGGCGGTCATGAATTGGAAGAAGCCCACCAGAAGAGCGCCATAGATCATGGCAACAGGCCCGCCAATATAGACGAACGTGCCGGCTATGACGAGGTAGTTGGACCAAGAGGCCATGACGGAGAGCTGGTAGCCCAGTAAAGACCAGAACGAGAAACGTTTCTCGAGGGTGACTTGGACGCTGTCGCTGATTTCCTTGGAGCAAGCATGGCTCTCGGTGCTCATACGCTTCACGTTATCGATGTCTTTGTTGCCCCCTTCTGACAAGCTCGGTAAGTTTGGTCCGACATTTGGGGATGCGCTGTGATCGAAAGATATTGGCTGAGACATGAAGTGCGGTTCGTGGATGCGAGCGAGATGTTGACGGGATGCCAGAAATTGGTTGTATGGGTATCATTGAACAAGGTGACGAGTACGCTGGTTTGATATGGAAGTGGGAGAAATTCAACTCTATATAAACTGTAAAGAACTTGAGCCTCATATAGGTTTTGCTATTATAATACGGAATCTGACGAGGGGACAGGAACGGTTGACTGATAAGAAAGACACAAGATCATTGCCCGAGGCAAACAATGTGCCAGCCAAGGGGGGATCGGTTACCCCGGAATCCCCAGATTCCCAATCACGGTCCATTTCCTGGGGGTGGGGGTTGGGTAGATTGACTAAAGGAGCGCTATGTCTAGGGTGGGTCACCTCGCACTCTGGCCTAGTTGGGTTAAGCTCAAGATAAGGATGGGATTACATTGACATCTCACTACTGTTATGATGGTCCGTAGGAACCCGTCTCATGACTAGCCTGCAGAGCCTGTTGCTCTCAATGCACCCGTGCGCACAATATCCAGGTAAAAACAAAGAATCCAACCCATTTAGCCATAAGATTAGGAATCAAATATTCGATTACTTGCTAAGTTTTCTAGAAGACCTCCAGTCACCACCCAGACTATGCTTTCTCAGTCACTGAACAGACAAACAGGCCAAGACACGTCAACTGAAATTGCCACTACTAGTTCTGTTGATGCGATTGCCGGGCCTTCTTGGCCTTTGCAGCAGTTCGTGGCCAGTCATCGAAGAATCGACCATACATGTAGGGACGGTAATCAACGTCGGTAGCTAGCTGGACCTGTCTGCACACCTTGGTGTTCATGATGAAGCCAGACGAATACGCCGAAGTGATCTGGCGAACAGGTACAGTGTGTAGCGGATCATCGTCAGTTCCTTCGAGGAATATTTGGGTCTTGTTCACATCGGCGTCCTGATGCATGTAGGTCCTCTGAGTCACTTGGAATTCAATAAGGACCGGTGCGTGCTGAAGTCCACCGGCAGCATTGATTCCCGTCTTGAGCTCATAGAAGGTAGAGGTTGTAGGCTCTGGGGACGAGAAGAACTCTGGAGCCTTGAGGACGGTCTCAAGTCGCATCTCGGCGCCCTTGCGCTGAGCCATGACGATTGCTTTCAGGCCATTGCCCATCAGATGCACCTCGCCCAGTTTCTTAGGCATGGACCAGGCCTCACGGCCCGTAGCCATTGACTGATCTCGAGTAACGAAGACGGAAAGCGAGTAGCTGCCGGGACGGCCTTCGTAAAGGACGTCGATGGAGACAACGCCAGCTTCCTCGTCTTCGCCGGTCCGTTCGCCATCGATCTCCTCACAGTTGGTGCAAGCATAGAAGCTTCCTGTGGGAGGAGATGGGATCTCGAAGCAGGGTGGGACCACTGAGCGAGCGAATTCCTCTGTCGTCACAAAGGCCGCACCTACAGCGTGAACATTGGAGTTGACCTTTGTATAGAAGGAATCATAGGCCTCGACCTCCTCAGCAGTTTTGACGTAACCCATCGTGAGGTTGAATCAGTAACGGAAGGGAGTAATTTTAAGTAGGGTGACTATAGGTGATTGGAAAGTATCTTGATGCATGAAAAAGGTGATTATCTCCGTGTGAAGAAGCAGCTAGATCCGTATTTAACCTTGAACCACAGCGAAGGAAGGAATGGTGATGCTTTTCTCTCCCATTCCAATTTGAAGTACGCAAACAGATAGCACTTGGTTGATGTTCTTCGCATCCCGCGGACTACGCGGGATGCGAGAAATTACCATACATCTGCGGAACGCACTTCTGAGAAGTGGCTACTCCTAGCTATCAAGTCTCTTTCCACCTGCTGTTATTGGAGTTATTCACAAAAGGCCGGGTTGTCTGAATAAGAATGCGGGGTGGTTCGCTGTTTGGGATCTCTTTACCTGTTTTAGTAAGGTGTTTGGTAACTTAACTTGGACGAAAGCGGTCGAAGTCCGAGTCAAACTTAACAAAGATCGGTACCCCTAATAAATGACCGGGGATCTGGTGCGGTATACGGAGCAAAGGAAGACCCGGTTAACTTTTTGAGAATTCTTCACGTCGGCTCTGATTACCGCTCCACTATATATTTTTACACGTTTATTTGTCCAAAAGTATCTACCCAGGTATTCAACCATAACAAGTGTTATTTCCGCCTCACCCCTAGCATCACTGGAAGCCTCCTATTTAATAAGAAATTTCCAAAAGTCGCTCTTGGCAATAATCACTACTTCTGATCTAGGGCCACATGTCTGCACCTTTGTGCTGCAGGTTGCCGGTCAAGTCTTTCTAATCTTTGGAGCGAGTATCTGCATAGATGAATTTACGTTTATATGAAATCAAACTAGGCATATAGTAGCTTTCAAAACTCAGAAACTGGGTGATTTATTCATTGCCAATAGCTAAATACATGGGGTTCAGGGCTGAGATTCTACTAAGGAGTCTGCAGGCGCTGCACCAACGTGGGCTTCTCGTCCTCTTCCTCGTCCTTCATCTGAGTCCACTGGATACCGACTTTGAACCTTCGCAGATCGTCGTAATGGCGCCCAACGAGGTAAGGTAGGTAGGCATCCGTAGCTCCCAGATCGTAGTCGGCAACGACGTTATAGTCGGACCGGCCGGAGCAGTAAATGAACTCACTGATGGCCTTGATGGGGATGCTGTGCAGTGGATCTGACGATGTGCCGCGGATGGTAATCCTGCCTGTCCCCTTTGACCAACGGGTATCGTGTTCAACGACCTTGAGCTGGTTCACTTTGGGTGCCCACTGAAGACCCCTGCCCATAGAATGGGGGTAAGCCTTGATCTCATAGGCTGTGTTCTCGCGGATACGGGGAGGCTGGTCATCCCCAAACTCTCCTTGCAGTTCGATCAGCCGCACACCGTAGCGCTCGGCAACGGCGTAGCGGTAATTGCCGGACCTCCAGATCTTACAAGTTCCAGTCTTCTTGACCTCACCCCAGACCTCGCGTCCCCAGGTCACCGGCATGTCACCACTGACGATGAGCTCAAGCAGGTATGTGCCAGGGCGGCCATTGAACTTGACGTCGATGGATACCATGGCACAATCGAATTCACCGCAGAGCTTGCTCTCGAATGTACCGACGCTGATGTGGCCGGTTGGGGTATCGCCAGCCTCGAAATTGGGAGGCAGGACTGACTGGATGAACTCAGGTGTTGTCTCAAAATCTGTGACAATGAGTTCTTGAGAGAAGCTAGGATTCGATGAGAGGTCCTGGAAAGTCTGGACCTCCTCGGGGGTTGCGACGAAAGACATGATGATGGATCAAAAGGTGATAAGTAGGGATGGAAGTTTGGTGCACGGCAAGTCAGTTCACATGTACAAGTGCCGTATCTTGGGCAAACTTATACCCAAGCTTATCCTGCTCATTCTTGAAGTATAGCCATAGCCACCGCACATATTCCCAATCAAGATAAGACCAGCCATAACTCGCATTCGCACATGTGCTCAATTCAGATAAGCTCAATAATAACTAGCTTTCGCACGTGTTCCCAATTAAGAAAAGCTCAAGCTTCGCACATGTTCCCAATCAAGGTAAGCTCGATTTGAGTACGTACAGTATGAGGGGTTGGCGAAAAGCCAAAAAGTGGATTCATGGTTTCTGTTCTTTAGGGCCAGACCACGCGACCTATCTAACATCAGGTATACAGGGTACCTTTCTTACAGACAAGCGTGCTGAGAATGTCGACAATACAAACCCCCCGGACCGAGACCCTTGCAATCTCGACCTTCTCCTCACTCTTCTCATACTAAAACTGGCCTGGGCGTAATGTGCAGCTCAAGTCTCACCCGGCAACTATCCCACTCTGGGGTAATCTAAACTGCCTCTCAAGATCCCTGGTGCGGAGTGGTGACTGAGATACCACGACAATCCCATGTGACGTGGCCATGCTTCTCATCTCGCTGAAACTGGAATTTCTATTTGACACTGCGCCGCCTTCCTCTACTATCTCGCACCTTGGCATTTATATCTCATCATCAACTAGCTACCCACATCTAAGATCGAAATACTATCCCTTCACTCCCCAGATACGCAGACATGTCTGCCGCAGCGCAACGTACGTCTTCGAAGCATAATGTTAAGACGGAAAACGGCCTCGAGAACCACGGCTCGTACGAGCACGGCACCATAGAAGAGGTTGTGGAAAAGCCCTTCACCATCTGGACCGCCATGGGTCTTGGTCATTCCATCACAAACACCGCAGTTGGCATAATAGTCGGCCTGGCTAATGCCCTGCCCTTCGGAGGGCCTCCTGTTCTATTCTGGGGATTTATCTTGATGGCTTTGATGGGATGCTGCATCGCCATCAGCCTTGGCGAGCTCGCGTCTGCCTTGCCTCACGCAGGGGGACAATACTTCTGGGTTGGCAAGCTTGGGCCTCGTTCATGTCGTCGCTTCTTGTCCTACATGGTCGGTCTGATCAGTTGGGCCAGCGGACTCTGCGTGACAGCTTCTGTCGACCTTATCGTCGCGCAGATTATCTTGGGAATGGTCGCCTCAGCCCATCCATCATTCATCGTCAAACCATGGATCACATTTATCGGATACCAACTTGTGAACCTCCTGGCGTTCGGGTTCAATTTCTTCGAACGGTGCCTGCCATGGTGCAGCAAGGCCCTGCTGATCTACACACCTTCAATGATCTTTGCCATCTTTGTTTCATTGCTGGCAGGTGACTCTCACAAGCAGAGTGCGAGCACATTCTTCGTTGATTTGAAAAATGTTTCTGGATGGCCTGCTGGTGTCGCATTCCTCATTGGATTCAACCCCAGCGCCTGGTCCTTCTCATGTCTGGACTCTATCACTCACCTGGCCGACGAGATTCCTCATCCCAACAAAAACATACCAAAGGCTCTTCTTTGTACCATCGCCGTGGGATTCGTCACGGGGTTACCAATCGTCTTTGCACTCATGTTCTCAGCCCCAGATCTCGACACCGTCGTCGTCGCAGCTGTGCCGTCCCTGGAAATCTTCCTTCAACTCCACCATTCCAAGGCTGCTGCCATTGCTCTGCAGTCACTAGTGACTGCTTCTGCTTTCGGGGCTATTATAGGATGTCATACATGGCAATCTAGAATGGCATGGGCTTTCAGCCGCAACCACGGGTTTCCTTTCTCGAGATACCTGAGTCAGGTAGCCGGGGCCCCCTTCCACGCGCCTATCTGGTCACATGTTTGGTCTAACGTTTTTATCGTCATATTGGGATGCCTATATCTGGCTTCAGACCTTGCCTTTAATTCCCTGGTCGCAGGCGGTCTTCTGTTCCAGTATATCTCGTACATAGCTTGCATCGCATGCCTGCTCTACCATGGCCGATCCAACATTGCTCCCGGCCCGTTCTGGTTTCCTAAGCTAGGTTATGTTGCTAACATACTGACCTTGGCTTGGTGTCTTACAGCACTTGTCTTTTTCTCTTTTCCGTACTATACACCTGTCGCGGCTGATGAAATGAACTATGTCACTGTAGTTCTTGGTGCACTTGTTGTATTCGGTATCATCTGCTGGTTTTCTGTAGGAAGAAGGTCATATCAGCTGGCGGATGCTGGTATTAATTAAAGGGTAGATATGCTTGATCAAACTCATATAGTTCAATGAAGCAGCAAGAGTTTCAGTTCTGTTTACCTCGTAGCGGCTTACATTTCTACCTCGCATGATTGCACGCTTTCACTAATAAAACCCGTCTTTTAGTAGCCAAACGGCTGTTAATACTTTTTGAAGGTTTCGTGAAAAGAACTTGGTCGAGTAGTTCTGTTTTTACACAGCGGTCATCCGTTTAGTGCAAGTGTCCCAGGGAGCACATCACTTACTTCACCAAAGTCCTGTCTGATTAACGAGAGCTGTTGGGAATTTCTGAAGACATGTGACGTTGCCAAGTTATTGCTCCGACGCTTGACCAATGTGTGCGTTGAAGACAGTGGCCACGATGAAGCTCTGGGATTGAAGGGCTCGTACGTGCTGATATCGTTGTTGCAGAGAAGAGAACACCTTGACGTGGCATAGGTAGAAAATTACACAAAGAACACCAATCACTGAACGAATACTTATCATCCCCCCTTTACTCTAACTTAGTAAGAGGGTCCTTGTCCTCAACGAATCCTGAGAATGGCCCAAGACAACATGGACATCCAGATCTCCGTAGAAGTGCCTCAGAAGGTAGTTCTCATTCAAGTTAACCCTTTGGGATTAGCTTCGTATAGCGTGACATCGTGTGCTCGAGTCAGCCGCACAGTGCCTACGGGGACCTCGTCAAGAGACAAAACTTTCTCCGCGGCGGAGGAGTCTGGAGGAGCCTGGAGCCTTTTCCCCACCTGATCAGAAGTGGATAGAGAACCACTAATCAAACAGGCAGGCCGAGTGAGAGCTTCACAATCGCTTTTGGTAATAATAAGGAAGTCAACCTCTCGCCACCTTTAGCAACTATACGTGACCAGGTCTACTGTTCAGTGAAGGTTACCCATCGTCTTGTTTTTGCCATCGCTAAGCCCTTTTATTCTTTTTTCTCTTAACCACCAAACAAAGTGCTCGTTGCACTTCCATTCACGATTCTTGGTTTTCTTCGTTATAACGGATAAACAACAAAATGTCTGGCGCGTTGGAAGGCATCTATGAACCGGGCGTCGTCGACCCTGGCTATCCATCATCAAACGGTACTGTTCCGTTCTGGCATTCTGAACCACATCCTCGAGCCGACCATCAATCCGAATGGCCGTCGAATACCGCTGATGTAGCCGTCATCGGTGCTGGTCTTACTGGCATGAATCTGGTTCGTACCCTGTTAAAGAAAAAGCCAGGTATACGCATCGTATTGTTGGATGCCAGATCTCTCTGCTCCGGCGCTACAGGCCGCAACGGTGGTCATTGCAAAACCATGACGTTTGCCATGTGGGAAGAGAGAAAGCACTCCTTTGGTATTGAAGAAGCTGTGCGAATCTCAGCTTTTGAGCATGCTCACCTTGAAGCCATGGCCAATGCTATCCGCGAGGACGGCATTGATTGTGATTTGGTTCTCACACAGGGTATTGAGGCTTATTATGACCAGAAGGATTTCGAGAAAGCTGTTGTTGGCCTCGAAGACATGCGCGCTCATGCACCCCATCTTGCGGATAAACATACTATCCATACAGATCGATCCTATCTTCGGGACGTTCTCAAACTATCATCCCGTGCTGTCGGTGCCATCGCCATCCCAGCAGCTTCCATGTGGCCTTATAAGTGGATCACTGGCGTTCTTGGGCCTCTCATTGATCAGAACAAGATTAACGTGCAGACACACACACCTGTCACGTCTATCATCGACCAGCCCCAGGATGAATACGCCACTGTCGTAACTTCACGAGGCACTGTTCGAGCCAAGCACGTTATCCACGCAACCAACGCCTGGCTTGGCCGCTTGTTGCCCGAGCTTAGACCATTCATCTCACCTGTCAGAGGCAATGTCTTGTCATATGCTCCGACACCTGGTGGCAAGTCTCCTTTGGGACTTGGAAGTGATTATTCGATTTGGCTGCGGTACGGTATCAAGGACTACGACTACCTTATTCAACGCAAGGACGGGCGTGCAATTGTCGGGCGGGCAAATACGGGTCGCAAGGCCGTGGGAGATGATAGCGAGACCGATCTGAGCCCTCTGTCACATCTGAGAGGTTTTCCTCATGAGGCTCTTGTCGCTCCTGATGCAGACGCTGCGACCAAGGTATCTCATGTGTGGTCCGGCATCTTGGCTTTCTCTCAAGATGGCATTCCCTTTGCTGGTCGCTTGCCTTTTCTAGGACGTAGCCACCAATGGGTGTGCGGAGGATATCATGCCACGGGTATGATTAAGGCATTTCTCACTTCACAGGCAGTGGCTGGGAGTATCCTAGGAGAGGGTGCAGACGAGAGTTTCCCGAAATCCATTTTTGTGACTGATAAGAGAATTCGGCAGTTACGAATTTCGCTAGAAGAGGGAAAGCCTATATTAGCTAAGGCACATTTATGAGATGGCTTTTAAAGTGGATTTTATAAACGTGTGTTATTTTATAAAAGGATTATAATATTCATATCTTAATCCTTCCTAGGCCGAGGCTCTTGTGGCTTTTTGTTCCTTGCTCCACGTATGCAACGGAAAGAAGCTAATATGACATGCTTGTGGGCGTGTTGCAAGATTTGCCTCTCAGTTACGGATCTAGGCATATAAGTTGTGATTGCGACGGTAGACGGCACACTTTGGAAGTGATAGCAAAGATTAGGGTACAAGAGGCGACTAAAGAGGATAGATTGCGACTGGCAGCAAGTTGTGAGCCAGATGTATCACTTGCAATTGAGATCTGTGGCTGACAGCCTATATCACTACATAGAACTTAGCGGTTCACGACATGCCTAGTAGGTATGAAGGAAATCTGAATTGGATTGGTCTCCCACATCAAGCCTCTTTATCTCTGATAAACTAATATAAGCTAAGCATCCAACTAGTATTCTGGCCAAGTATCATCTTATCAATGCGACCCAGTCAATAGCATCAACTCCGCTGTAAAGGTGACTTCAGAAGGCAAGTATTCGTTCATCTTTTATGTTAGGCCCAATATGTCTCCCAGTTATCACAAAGGTCTTTATGAAGATCA
This sequence comes from Fusarium odoratissimum NRRL 54006, assembly GCF_000260195.1. NCBI lineage: Eukaryota > Fungi > Ascomycota > Sordariomycetes > Hypocreales > Nectriaceae > Fusarium > Fusarium odoratissimum. The sequence continues at coordinate 204,288 of NW_022158718.1, read as the reverse complement.
GGCCGCTCTCAGGTTTTAACCATGAAAGGCTGTTACTCAGACACAAGCGCATGCTAATACCGTATATCAAAGGGATGTTTTATAAATTTACACGAGTATCAGAGGCAACTTTAACCATTACTTAATATCATTCAGCACCGTCTCAGAGATTGCAATAGCTTTGGCAATTATTGCATCTTGAAAGTCAAGACAACTCATAGGATAGAGACTACTACTTACACCCCCTCCCCACGCTTCTCCAATATTGGCTAGCGCCTGCCCCTTGCGCCCTACTAACCTTTGCGCCCTACTACGCCTGGGAGGTCTCTTTCGGGTCTTCAATGACAACGGAACGTTTACCGCGGTATGTGGGAACCAATGGCAAAGGACCAGTTGAGCTGCCGAGCTATAGCCTAGTATACCCCGCCATTTCTGATCACTTCAATTAGCCAACTCTTCAACATTCTACTCTCATACTATTCCTCCTTGCTCAATCGCCATCATGGAACAAGGTAATTTCTTGAGAGTGGCACTGCAGCGAGCTGATGGACCGAGCATGGGGCTGTGGCAGATGGTGCCTGGCGCCAATGTGTCGCGTGCCCTCGCTCGCGTCCCAGGCGTCGACTGGGTGGTGATCGATTGTGAGCACGGTAATCTTGACGGTGAGTACCGGTCAATGTCTGCCAATTACTCTGCGAAACTGAAACTGTGGTATTAGACAGCGCTATGCACGAAGCAGTCCCTGCTGTTGCTGCAGCTGGTGCATCTCCCATAGTGAGAATTCCCGGCATGGAGTCATGGATGATCAAGAGTAAGACAACCAACCCATGAACGACAACGACCAATCTGCTCACAGGCAATAGGAGCTTTGGACTCGGGTGCGCATGGAGTGAGTGTAAATGGCACCTGCATTGAACTGTAACTAATCAGATGCTTAAGATCCTGGTACCTTTGCTTCGCACCGCGCAAGAAGCCAGAGAAATCGTCAAAGCCGCCAAGTTCCCTCCACAAGGCACGCGTGGATTCGGCTCTCCGTACGCAATGGAGCGATTCAACCCCATGCCGACAATGACCGAATATCTCCAGCAAGCAAACAACAGTCTTCTTACTATAGTACAGATTGAAACCCAAGAGGCCCTTGATAACTTGGAAGAGATTGCCGCTGTTGACGGTGTCGATATATTGTTCGTGGGACCGTTCGATTTAGGTTCGTTGTACAGTACCGTAACTACAGTGAAATTGAGCATTAACCCATGAACTATAGGGAATAATATCGGGCATCCTATCATACAAGGCATCTTTAAACCAGAATTGACAGATGCGCTTGCGCGTGTGCTGAAGGTAAGCCACAAGTTTGGCAAGAAATGTGGAATCTACAGTACGTCTGGCAAGCAAGCGAGAGAATATGCCAAGGCTGGGTTCGATATGATTCATGTGGCGACTGACTTCACATCGTTGCAATTCATTATGACGCAGGAGGTTAATATTGCCAAAGGAAGAGAGGGTACTGAAAAGGGCGGTAGTTATTAAAGTCGAGTGTTAAGATAGATAAAAAGATTTAAGATCACCCAGCAAGTCGCCTAGTTCAAGCTGCAGAGGTGAAGTTCACACTATCGCAATTAGCGTAGATGATAATACCCACAACAAGTCATGTTTACCCCCACAATCGGATGAACCAAACCCCGCTGCACTTATTCCTTGCTACCCGTATTTTTGAAGTCCTGTCCTCTTGCTTTTTCACTTCATACCACCGCATACTACTCCAGAGAGACCATGACCTCACGGCAAATACCTCGCCAGAGCCGCTCGCAACCAAGTTCAGTCTGCGACGTCAATCGCGGAGATTGGACGTCTTTTGGCGCCGGGGCGCATCTAACCGGAATCCAAGATGATCGAGTGCATTGGCAACAGAGCAACCAGCTCCTCCGTGAAGCAGAGGCGAATCTATCGGGCGAATTACTTCCTGCTTTGGATGGGGGCATCGGATCGTGCTTTGATCAGACACCGCTGGAGGACCTGACCTTTGGTTGCTCAGATTTGGCTGCCGACAACTTCGGGCTCGATCACATTCATGCATCCAGCCTAGGTTCATTGAGCCAGCAAGAGATCCAAGGTTACTGTCATAGCGATGGGTTTGCTCCTTACAATCTGCAGCGGGCCTTGAGTACTTCATCTTTAGCCAACCAGGAACTCTCCAAGACGGACACCTCAACGAACCCCCAGTATCCCGCCATTCCCATCACCCCAAATTCGACTCTTCCACGTCGCAGAAGCCGTTATTCTCTCGGACATACCCTGAACGGCGGACGAAGCATTCAAATTCCCGTCCACGACGCAAGCGAGCAGGCCTCTGTGCCTTTGCTGAGATGGAGAAACAGCCCTCCAGAAACCGAATCGGCATCTTGGTCCGCCATTTATGATACATTACAAGAAAATCCTCTGAGCGATAACATGCAAGCTCCTTTCACCAGCGTGGAATCATCGAGTCCGAGCGTGGCCAGTTGGCACAGTCAATCTTCAAGCTCAATCGTTTCTACGCAGTCGTCTAGATCGTTCCAGAATCGAAACAGGAGACGTGTCACAAAGAGGAGTGACGTCGCTGGTGCTAATAAGAAGCCCCGGATCTTCCATTGCACATTCTGTTGCGATTCGTTTTCTAAGAAGCATGACTGGACTAGACACGAAAAGACGCTCCATCTTGATTGCGACCAGTGGATTTGTGCACCTTATGGTGGTGCAGTGGTATCGTCCTCGACTGGGAGGAGTACATGTGCATACTGCAATGTCCTTGATCCTACTGAGCATCACCTAAACTCTCATAACCATAACGCATGTCATAATGGTCAACAGCCGCACGTCTTTAGGCGCAAAGATAACCTCATTCAACATCTCCGCGGGTTTCATCAACTAGACACGCTGCCCATCTTGGACGACTGGAGGATACCGCCTCCCCCGATTTCCTCGCGATGTGGTTTCTGCGACCAGCATCTCGTGTCGTGGCAGGACCGTGCAGACCACCTCACACAGCATTTCCGTCAGGGCAAAACAATGGCAGAATGGAAAGGCGATCACAACTTCGAGCCCTCGATCGCAGCACAGGTTAGAAATGCCCTGCCACCATACCTCCTTGCAAACGAGGCTTTGACCATGGTACCTTTTTCCGCCACGGATCCAACGGTGCCGGACCATTTCGCTCAGATAGAGGAGAGAAATGGCAAGACTCTCCCGGATCCGGAGCAGCAGCTCGATCCTGGGTTCGATTTGACGCCTGACTCTTATACCAAGTTTCTAGCATGGCATCTGGGCCGCTTTGCCCAGCAGTCCTTCGCGAGTGGTGTCTTTCCGACGGATGAGATGTTTCAGGGCGAGGCGAGGAGGCTGGTGTATGGGAGTGACGATAACTGGGAACAGACTATAGCTGATAACGAGCAGTGGATCGCTACTTTTCGGAGACAGCATTTATCGAAAGACTAGAGCGTGAATATAGGTTACACAAGGTTGGATCTTGGCTGATTCACCAATTCTATCAACCTTACAGAAAACTGCTCTTCGTATCAGTACTGATCTTAATTTTCTTCCTGTGGATTTAATCTAGGCCTTGCTCAATGACGAAGATAAAGTCTTCGGGTGAGCCGTGGGGATCTAGGGCAGAGCTCCACAATGAGTGCACGAAAACTGCAATCCCTCGCGGGGCCATGCGAGCTAAACTAGTCAGGCGCATTATGGCTCCACAGCGCAGCGCCGTAGGGCGCAAAGTGCACCAGCCAATATTCCACACGCCCTTTGACTTTGACAGGCCCTAGAGGACCGGAACCGCAGATAAGCCATCATCTTGTATGTGCAAGGTCTTCAAAAATGCGTCAAATCACCTGCAAATGCCGTGATCTATTGTTCGAGCAAGAGGACTAAGCGACATGGGACACTCAACAGCAACGGCGCTTGGCTCCCCTGGTGGGAGTCATGTTAAAATTGAACTCATGCGCGAAAGGCGAGCTACAGCTACCAAGATACGGCCGGGCACAGCTGCCATGTCTGACAGCGACATGTTCAAATTACCTGTAAGTATCAATGTTTCGTCATGATGGCCATGAGGTTAATCAGGATGTAGGCCGCTGGAAAGCCTTTAGCCCGAGACTGGGAAAGTATGGTATCTCAATTACTATTTTCAGATCCAACGCTAACAGCTCCAAGCACACTTCAGTAGCGAGAGCAACCGTCCGCCATGCGTCCTCAAACAAGCCGCCGGGTACATCAAGACACCCGGTCTGATCTCCCTTGGCGGTGGTCTACCCTCGAGCGAATACTTTCCCATCTCCGAGATCGCCATGCGTGTACCTACGGCGCCAAACTTCTCTGAGAAGCAGCATCTACTGGACTCGCCTGCCAACGGCGCCCAGACAGCTCGCATTGGTAAATACGATACCAGGGACGGTACCTCGGACTACGACATATCTATTGCCTTCAACTACGGCCAGGCAACCGGGTCCCCACAGATGATGCGCTGGATCACAGAACACGTTGACCTTGTCTACAACCCGCCTTATGCCGACTGGGCAGTTTGCCAGACCGTCGGAAGCACAGGAGCCCTGGAGCAGACCGTCCGTATGCTCTGCGACCGGTTCAGGAACGATTCTATCCTCACCGAGGACTACACTTTTGCGACGGCGATGGAGACCTTTATTCCACAGGGCATCAAGGCCTTTGGTATCAACATGGACGAGCAAGGACTACTGCCCAGTCACATGGATTACGTTCTGGAGACATGGGATGAAGCGGCTCGAGGCGCTCGAAAGCCGCATCTTCTTTATACCGTGCCATCGGGACAGAACCCTACTGGCGCGACGCAGAGCCTCGAGCGGCGACGTGAGATCTACAGAGTTTGCCAAAAACACAACATCTTTATCATCGAAGACGAGCCTTACTACTTCATCCAAATGAAGCCCTACACAGGAAGAGGGACTGACGTTGTGGTAAATGAGACTGTCGATGAGTTCCTGACTAGTCTTGTCCCCTCATATCTCAGCATGGACGTTGATGGCCGAGTCCTTCGAATGGACTCCTTCTCCAAGGTCCTAGTCCCCGGTTCGAGAATGGGATGGATAACTGCTAGCAAGCAGGTCATCCAGAGGTATCTCTGTCATGCTGAAGTTGCAAACCAGGGACCTAGCGGTATATCACAGCTAATCATCTGGAAACTGGTGGATGAGACATGGGGTCATGAGGGTTATCTCAAGTGGCTCATTGATCTGAGGACGAACTATACCAGAAGACGCAATGCCTTACTTGCAGCTTGCGAGGACTACCTGCCCACGGATATCGCATCTTGGGTCCCTCCAGCTGCAGGCATGTTTGTAAGTTCCCTAGTCGATACCCTGTTTTATGCTGGAGAGAGGTGCTGACTTGTGTATCAGCTATGGGTGAAACTTGATCATACAAAACACCCAGATTACCTGCGCCGAAGTCTGGATGAGATTGAAGGGGAAATCTTCCAGCACAGCATTGATCAGGGAGTTCTCTTTGCTCGTGGCTCGTGGTTCCGAGCCGAGCCGCAGAAGGAACTGAATGAGTTGTTTCTACGTGTCACGTTTGCGAGCGCGGCTGAGGAGGATATGTGTACGGCAGTTCAGCGCCTCAGCGCGGCGATCAAGAAATCTTTTCGGATAGAACCATAGACTGTTGGAGACAAGAGCGAGCATGAAAAATAAATAACGAACTTCCACATAAGTTGACCGATCAGTCTTTACGATAATGAACATTCGCTAGATCATCCACTCTCGAGCAGCGTTCATGTCCAGGTTTCCCCAAGAGACATGGATTCCACCCGTGAGCGGTTGCAGAATTTCTGGATGCAAAGAATGAGATTCTGAGGAGAGCAATTGCTTAACAGTACAGAGCCAAGGAACTACTTGTCTTAGTAATACGAAAGAGTTTTCAGAGCCATGCAAGGCAAGGATCTGATAAGATAATCTTGACTGTTACTGTGGGGTGATGCTTGCATCGCGCGCCTTAACTCGCATTTCAATAGGTTGAGCTTAAAATGCCAAGATGTGCCGGTTATCAATCTAGGCTCTTTATTATTTAGCTTGAGCTCGTATGATCTGATGACACGTCTTGGCATGGGGGAGCACTCATACTCTTGGAGATTTAAGAAGACGTTGGCCCCTGCTGTAATGTTGTTTCTTTATCAATGCAAAATTCAAAATGGCCTCGGAAAAGAGCGAGATCACGCCCGCTGGCCAAGGTCCTCTGGATCATAGCGATGGCAGTGCTGCAATTGACACAGAGAGTAACCAAGGTGCCATTCCAGCTCCTACAGAAGCTCTGCGCAAGCTGTGGACCAAGTTTCCGCTTACTTTGGCGTTCGTCGGGTGAGTGAATTTCCAACCCGGGACCCGCGGGCGACAATACTCACTATTTCAGCCTTTTTGTCATGAACTTCAGCATGGTCTTTGCTGCTTCTTCAGCTGGGGTTTACGATCCATACGCCACCAGCCATTTCCAAGGCCACTCGCTTATTGCTACGGCAAATATCGTCCACGGCATTGTTCGGATTGTCGCCTATCCACTCTTGGCCAAAGTTGTAGATGTGAGTATACCCACTGTCGATTATCTACAATACCGAAGCTAAAATGTCGACCAGCATATTGGACGACCGCAGGGATTTGCTGGGGCTGCGATCAGTATGGCTTTGGCAAATGTACTCTATGCGGCGTGTCATAACGTCGAAACATATCTTGTAAGTCTACCTAATATCTATTCGTTTTATCAGCAATGACTGACGCCATTAGGCTGGTGGCATTTTTGAATCATTCGGTGATACCTGGTGGACAATCACTGAGCAGATCTTTATTGCCGAGGTAACATCCCTGATCAACAGAGGCTTCCTCTTTACTCTCCCGGAATCACTCGCTGCCATACCAACTTTGTACGCTGGGACGTATCTCGGTGAGCACATGCTGCTGAAGTCCTCTTGGCGCTGGGGATTCGGCATGTGGGCTGCCATTATGCCATTCTGTGCACTACCGACCATTGCGGTCATGGTGTTTATGAGTCTTAGGGCGCGGAAGAGGGGTATAGTGAGTAAGCGAACCTCACTACGGGCTGCTTCTGAGATACCGAAGGGTGCATCTTGGTTCGTACAAGCCCGTCAAGTACTCTATGTCCAGTTGGATATCGTTGGGGCATTCTTGTTACTTGGGGGTCTCGCCATGACTCTTCTTCCCCTGTCTATAACGGGAAGACGCAACACTGAGAAGTGGACTGAGCCGTCATCTATTGTCTTGTTGGTTGTTGGCGTCTTTACGTTCGTTGCATTCTTGATCTGGGATGGTTGGTATGCGAAGAAGCCAATCGTCCCATTCCGTATGATCAAGAACCGCAACGTCATACTAGCTTGTGCTTCCGTATGCTTGATTGCGATGTCGGACTCGACGTACCGAACATTTGCTTCTAGCTTTTTGCAGGTTGCTGGTGGCTATTCCCCTGGTCATGCAGTTCGCATTGAGTAAGTCTTCCCTCACAGAATGGCGTACACTTTCTTAACAATCTATCAGCAATTCTCGACGGGTTGCGTTGAACCTTGGTGGTCTTGTCATTGGCTTGGGTATACGATTTGTCAAACATACTAAGCCATTCATCATCCTCGGCTTTTTGATGGTTGCTTTGGCAAACGGGCTTCCGATCTACTTCACAAATATTGAGGGAGTCCGAGTCGCGAATGAAGCGGCATTAACTACTGGACAAGTCCTTCTTGGCCTTGGCCGTGGTTTCGCCCAGGTTCCGCTCCAGGTCTCCTTGCAGGCTGCTGTTCCAGACCATGAGATTGGTATTGCAACAGCCATGTTCCTTTCGTCATCCGGGTTCGGTGCCAATGTTGGTAATAGGCAAGTCTCATACAAGATCCTCTTCTTGAGGTAACAAAATTAACATGCATTTTAAGTATTGGAGGAGCATTATGGAATACTCTCCTCCCACGCCGGCTCTCGGCAAACCTACCAGAAGAGGCCAAGGCCAACAGCACTGCAATTTTTCGCTCAATCGTAGTCGCACAAAGCTATGAGTTAGGCACCGAGACTCGTGACGCTATTAACCTGAGTTATCGCATGACACAACAAACACTGGCTATCGGATCTCTATCGCTTTCCATCCCGCTGGTATTAATGATGTTTTTCTTCCGAAACGTCAAGTTGGCCAAGGAGGATGACGAGAGGAATGAGGTTGCCAAACAACAACTTGCTGCGGCAGGGCAGAGACTTGAAAGTGGGCATAATGAGCCAAGCGAGAAGAAGTAGCTTGTCACATCATGCAACAGGAGAGAGCCAATGAAACAATTTCTTCTCAGACAAAGATCGGAGTTGCGCAAGACTTGCAATCTCTAAGCCTTAACTATAATGGTCTGGGTGGGATTGCATTTGTCTTATTATATGGTTCTTGCCATTGTTTACATGCAAAATAGTATTTTATTTTCGATTTGTGCATCTATTTCTTATTGCCAGTTCCCCTTCAATAAGCCCCCGAAGTCTACTCAATATCTACGTGCCATTGAAGAGTCGTTTTCTCTGCATCGTCAGCCAGCTTCCATATACTGATTTGGCAATTGGGGTTGTTACAAAAAACATTGCGCTAGAATGCATATGGTCAGACTTATACCTATTCAATCCATGGGGATGTCACTCTGGCTAGCTGGGCTGGAGCTACTGGCTTACATGCCGACAGCCGACAGCAGCAGGCTGCATGTTTACGAAATCATCTCACGTTATCTTGCCACGGACGAGTCGTTCTGTGACCGCAGCATAGTCAATTACTTGTCAATGAAATTATTTGGCTTTAATGGGTTTAAGTAAATCGTCAAGTTACCATGAATTGAAATACTCCGATCCTCCTTTCAAAAACGGAGGTCTTCGGGCGGTGCCTTTTTTCACTCAGCCTAAATCAGTCTGCATCATTTCGCTTCAGCCCCAATACGAATAAACCGTTTTAGTAACTGTACATAATGGCGAAGGCAAGTGAGAAATTAGCAGTTAAAAAAGGGATGATAGGGCTGTGCGAGCAAGGGCTGGACACTAGTTTTCAGCTCGGCGCCACCCTTTTCACTCATTATGGTGACTTTGGTGTCTGCCACTTCACTTAGCGCATCATCCCTACCAATTATGCTCACCGTGGCTTAATTGTGAGACTGTTCATTCGTCAATGGCAAAGCAGGCTCTGGTCTTTCTGGGTCTGGGCTCAGCCAATTCCAACACGTTGATGCCACAGCCTTGGAATTGGATTGCTACATAATAAGCGGTATGCCCCACGCAGCAGCTTTGAGGCTCTGCATCCTCTTTTCTGTTCTTGTCTTCACATCTGTCAGACTGTCATTCCCATCATCATAACTCAGAATGCGCAGCTCTTTCTCCATCAAGGCGGTGGGCTTCGCCCTTCTCTCGCTCGCCAATGCTCAGGACGTGTCTGAGAACCTGGCTGGTGCTATTGCCGACTACGATTCTCTCTCTCTTTTCCGTTCTCTGCTCGGCGCGGCTCCTCAGGTGTTGGTTGAGACACTTTCTAGCCAGGGCAGCAATGTCACCATTTTGATTCCTACCAACAATGCTATCAAGAGCTATCTTAAAGACTCTAGCATCTCGGATGTCACCGAATTGAACCAGACAATGCTCCAAGTCTTCTTCTCGTATCATACCATGGCAGCTTCGCTCTCATCCACAGATTTCGATGTTTCACGTGGACTGTCAGTGCCCACCTTGTTAAAGAGTGAGGAGTTCAACAACAGAACTGCTGGCCCTCAGATCCAGAGCCAGTTCGGCAACAATGCTGATGGCCAGGTTGTGTTCGCTTCGAGGGTAGGAAAGGGCAAGAGAGCCAATGGGGATATCAGTGGTGCAATTGTGAATCTCCGAGCCGGTGAGGAGCAGAACATCAAGATGACTGCTGTTGACGGATCCTGGGGCGAGAAGAATGCGAGCAGGTTCCAGATCGTGGATAAGTAAATGACATCAAGCCAGCTCGTCAGGACTAGGCTAACAGATATCTGCAGGGTCCTTCTTCCGCCTCTGTCCTGCTCCCAGACGGTTCACGCCGCCGACGACAAGAGACTCACTGCCTTGAACGGCGCTCTCATAAAGGCGGGCTTGTGGCCCGCTCTTGACGCCTCAAAGAACGTCACATGTCTTGCACCGTCTACTCAAGCGTTCAAGGATGCGGGAAGTCCCGATGTGGAGCTGTCGAAAGACGATCTCAGCGGAGCGCTTCTGTGAGTTGTTACTGTTCTATACCATAGATTCTACTGACATATCTTTAAGAGCTCATACCCTCAATGAAGTTACCTACTCCAACTACCTTCGAGACGGTCAAGTCATCGGAACTCTGAACAAGACCGAGGTCCGAGTTAGAATCATAGATAACGATATCTTCTTCAACAATGCCAAGGTTATCGAAGCTAATGTGCTTACAAACAACGGTCTCATTCACATGTAAGTCCTTCTTGATTTACTATGGGGAATACGCTAACAGGCGCAGCCTCGATTCCGTTATTCAAGCAGGAGGAAAGCCCAGTGAGACCAGCACTGGGACGTCAACAGCTGAAACTGCGAGTGCTACGTCAAGCGGGTCGCAGACGACTTCCAGCTCTGCGACTGTCTCGCCAGACAATGGAAATTCTGCTGGTCACTTGTCCATCGATATTAGGATTTTGGGTGTCTTGGTTGCGGCTTATGCAATCATGTAATAAGTAATATGTGGAGGATTGGATCATACTAAATTGTAATAAACTGTTGGGTTTCTAAGGAATATTCCGTCGGGTCTTTCAAACCTTGTTTTAATAAATTTAAAGGACCTATTAACTATTTACTGAGCTATGCTTTCCCCTCTGCATGTGTTTCCATACCGCCGGGAGGAACTTAGACGAGATGCAAAGTTAGGGTCTCATTGACATAGTCTTGCAGATCTCGATTGGTCAACTACGATGATATTCTCCTGAGTGGAGGGCCCCGAATTGTGCTTCGGCTTGTGGACAATCAGGCGGAGATGCCTAGGAAACACGGAAGCATAACCGTCTCGGGATGAGGGGGGCTGTCGGGCCGCGATTTGACCGGGTGTCTTTGTCGACCTGGAGGTATCCAAGGCCGCACCCCGCGGTAGCCGTAGCCGAACAGTATGCCCCTGTTAAAATAGTCAATAAGAAGTATTCTTGATAAGAGGATACAGATACAGGTATAGGAAAGTGAAAGACCATGTCTATGTCCAAAGTTGCACTGGTCACCGCTGCAAGCAGTGGTCTCGGTGCAGCTATTGCTCGCATGCTAGCCGTCGACCTAGGAATGAACGTCGTGATCAACTTCAACAGCAACGAATCTCGCGCCAAAAGACTAGTCCGAAGGCTACAATCCGAATGCGAAGAAACGCACGCAGGCTCAAACATCTCCATACAGGCCATTCAAGCAGATACGTGTGACAAGCTGCAGATCAAATCACTTGTGAACGAGGCAGCATCGAGGTTTGGGGGTCGTCTAGATGTTGTTATATCCAATGTTGGTTGGACAAGGATGCGCCAGTTCTCGGACCTTGACGATAACGTTGACGAGGACGACTGGGACCGCTGCTATGTTGCCAATGTGAAGAGTCACCTGTGGCTTTTTCATGCAGCGAGGCGGTATCTCGAGGAAAGCAACGAGCGAGAAGCTGGAGTGCCCGTTTTTGTGTCTACAGCTAGCTTGGCAGGGGTGATTCCCAGCGGAAGTAGTTTGGTATGTTCTTCTGATACCAGGAAGAGCTCTCGTTTACTGACTATCGCCCTGTAGCCGTATGCTGTTACAAAAGCTGCCCAGATCCACCTCGGCAATTGTCTTGCCAAAATAGCTGCGCCGTCAATCAGGGTGAACACCATTTCTCCAGGCATATTACTTACGGTACGAGAATGTCTTTTGGTACTTAAAGGATGCAATCTCACCTTTATATAGGAATGGGGTCTATCTTTTCCCGCAGATCGACTTGAAGTTGCTCGCAACACGAATAAGTTGGGGCGTTTTGCGACGGTTGAAGATGTTGCAGAGCAAGTCAAAGCTTTTGTCGTGTCGAAGTCAGTAACTGGACAGAACGGGGTCATCGATGCAGGCTTTGGCTTATGAGAAGGCATTCATTTGCTTGCCGGAGAAGATAGAACTCCAAGTTCCCTCAAACGACGTGGTTGTGGACTTACTGGAATAATGGAGAAGCACTTGCATATTCTTCGTCACGTTGACATTAAAATGTATGCATTATGATAGACTTTGTCGATTCATCTCCTTTGTCTAAATCTTGATGCCTCACTCTGTTTGTTATCTGGACCCCTCACTTCAATTAAATTAGATAGAACTAGCAATAATCAGTGTCTCTGCTCGACTCATAGCCTGGGTGGAGGAAGCAATGAAACCTAGCATCCCCATCCCAAGTCACGAAAGGGCTTACTATGTCTTAGTAGATCTTTAGACCAGGTAACCGTAGCTTAGTATCAGAGGCTTCCTTGCTCTCCGGGGTCTGGCATAGCGTCGCCCACAATTCCGAACCCCGCCCCCCGCAAAGCCGATCCACGAATATGCTAGACCACGGAGCATCAAGAGGGCAAGTAGGTGGGGGTAGATTAAAGAATTCAAGTAATTATCAACCTCATGTCATATACGGGATGAACTGGCTTGATTAGAAGTTAGAGGAAATACAAATAAAGACACCATTCAATATCTGTATGTTCTTGCAAAAATATCATCCGTTTCGATTACCGATAGACCTCGAAGCAACTTAGACATAGACGATCATGGCTCGAACACATCTCAAACGACCTGCCTCCGCCAACTCAACAAACAAAGCCACGAATGGCTCACTCCCTGATGTCCCCAGGATAGTCAAGCAAGTAATTGATAACATTCGGCGAGAGGGTAATGTCGCAGTTCAGCGTTACAGCGAACAATTCGACAACTGGTCTCCTTCCAACTTTAAGCTCCATAAGGAGGACATCGACCAAGTTATGGCGCAAGTCCCAGAGCAGGTGATCAACGATATCAAGGCTGTTCAGTCCAACGTTCGAAAGTTTGCTGAGGCCCAGTTGAACTCGATCAAAGAGTTTGAGATCGAGATGGCTCCTGGTGTGTTTCTTGGTCAGAAGAATAACCCAATTGATTCCGTTGGAGCGTCAGTACTCGGTATTTCAGATTGAAATATGGTCTTATATGCTAATAGCTGTCTAGATACATCCCAGGAGGGAGGTACCCCTTGTTGGCTTCAGCACACATGACCATCTTGACGGCCAAAGTAGCAGGTGTCAGAAATGTAGTAGCCTGTACGCCCCCAGCAGCGGGTAAGATTCCTTTGGCCACAGTTGCCGCTATGCATCTCGCAGGAGCAGATGAGATATTCATACTTGGTGGCATTCAAGCCATCGCAGCAATGGCAATCGGGACAGAAACAGTGCCCAAGGTGGACTTCATCGCAGGTCCAGGGAATGCTTTTGTTGCTGAGGCAAAAAGGCAGTTGTTTGGTGAGATTGGAATCGACCTCTTTGCCGGCCCAACAGAAGTTTTGATCGTAGCAGATGAAACAGCAGATCCTTACATGATTGCCACTGATCTTCTTTCTCAGGCTGAGCATGGACCGGATACACCTGCTGTCTTGATCTGCACGTCGGCTGAAGTTGCCAAGAGAGCCATTGAATACTGCGATGAGCAGCTGGAGACGCTCAAGACAGCTGCAGTAGCTAGTGTCTCATGGCGTGACTATGGGGAGGTCATTCTTGCTGATACGGTTGATGAGGCCTACCAGATTGCCGACGAGTTTGCTTCCGAGCATGTACAAATCCTCACAGCGAACCCCAGAGACGCTCTCATCAAGATGCAACATTACGGAGCCCTTTTCCTTGGCCCCATGACCTGCGTTTCTTTTGGTGATAAGGTAAGAAGTGTCGAACCCCACTTGAATGCCACCGAGACTAACATTGCTGTGCAAAGTGTATTGGTACGAATCACGTTCTGCCTACAAAACACGCGTCAAGGTACACTGGCGGTTTATGGGTGGGAAAGTTCCTCCGCACTGTCACCTATCAGGAAGTCAAATCTGCTCAGGCAAGCGGTGAACTTGGTCAGCTTTGTGGAAGGGCTGCCAGGGTGGAACTTTTTGAGGGTCACGCGAGGTCTGGAGACATCCGTGCACATCGATATGTCGGGGACAAGTTTGAGTGGATAAAGCCCTAATTGGAAACTTAGATAGGAATCATAAATTGCCCCCACTTTGTGTCTGATAGTTGATGCTCTTGGGTTTGGGATAGCGGTCTCATGCCCTGTTACATTGCAGCTATTGTTAGCGTAGTATTGTAGCCAAAGAAGGTTTTAGTTCTTCGGGACCACTCTATGCTCTCCACATCAGGGGTTAACTCTAAACTGTTTAGAGAATTTGATCGTGGTATAGGTAGGGTTAAAAGCCGACTTCTAAGTCTCATAAAAGCCTCACGGTTGAACTGATTGTTATTGTCCCTTGTCAATTGCTGGACACATAGCACTCGTATACCTGAACAGCCAGGATGGAGAACAAAACACCCACAGACAACGCACGGAAGGATCTAAGAACTATCAAGCGGTTCGTCACCACTCACACTCCTGAGGGCACCACGACCTTCTCAAATGCCCTACCCGAGGACGCTCCCTTCCAAACCCTTCCAGACAATGTCGACTTTGCTCTCTGCTACGCGACTGACCAATTCCCCGTCAACCTCAACGACGAAGCAGATATCAATACATATCGACACTACACCGAAAACCTTCCAGGAATCACTCTGCCGACGGGGACAGTCCTTCGCGTCGTCGACATACCTCCCGGCGCAATATCGCCTATGCATCGGACCATCAGCCTAGATTATGGCGTGGTATTGGAAGGGGAGATTGACTTGATTCTCGACTCTGGCGAGAAACGAGTCATGAGAAGGGGGGATATCTCAATTCAGCGGGGGACCAATCATGCTTGGAAGAATAGGAGCGGGGAATCATGGGCAAGAATGCTCTATGTTTTGCAGCCGGCTACATGCCTGAGAGTTGCCGGCCAAGAACTCCACGATAACTCGATGCATACCATTCCTGGGTATGAGGAGGAGGTAGCAGCCAAGAACTAGCGGATCTACATGAGAAACAATCATGTGAGCATTTACGACAGATTGAACGAGCGTCGCCTAGAAACATCTAAAGTCATATAGTGATGTGCTATCATCTTGAATTATATCAGTCAAGCTAGTGCAAACAAAACCCCAAGAGCTTTATGTGGGTAAGGTAATCGAGGACTATTGACGTGAGAGTCTGCCATAGCCCGCTATTTTCTTCAGATGAGGCTAGTGGACTAAGCAGCACGGATGCGGAGGAGACGTGGCGTTCCGAACGCACTCAACGTCCCCCACATCGGCTTCACCTATACATCGATTTCGGCTCGGCCCAGCTTGTCCAGAAGCTGCTGAAGGTTCTCGACCAAAGGCGGCATAGCGTCGACGTGCGAGAAATTGGCGCTCAAAATGCTGAGAACGTAGTTCACAACCGCCTCCCGGTCCATCAGCCGGATGGGAGAACTGCCGTGCTGAGGTGCACATGGTTGGATGATTGCAACCGAAGGCACCCCTCGGCTGATGAACCTCTGAACGAGCGGAGATTCCGGCCCGTTCAAACAAACCATCTCGTTTTTGTGAATGGAACCATCCTTATTTGTTCCCTTGACCCGTGACACCACCGCATAGGCCCAAATGGCAAGGTTCGCTTGATATAACGCAATAGTGTAAAAGCCCCGGAGACGACCAGGGTCGAACTTCTCTGCTGCTCTTATAATCTGGCCGGCGTACCATATTGCTTTCCGTGACTCTGGGCTGTTGGTCCAGTCTAAGAGTAGAGACAGAGCGTGCCGGGCATCACTCTGGTGTCCCTTGCCCGCAAACAGCTCAACCTCCTCAAAAGGTATGTGTAAGTGCATATACACGAGATGGTACATCATGGTTACTGGACCATCCTGCCAGCTTGCCTCATCCCCCATCATGTTGACGCGAAATCGATTCAATATCTGGAGGATCTCTTGCTGCCGAAGAGTCAATGCTGGGTCCGAGTGTCTCGGCTTGTCTAGCACGGCAATGGTTTGTAAACATTGCCAAACCATCCCCCAGATACCCGAGAGGATGACAAGCTGACAAAACGAAACATCATAGCTGCTGTCAATCTCTGCAGCATTGCGGAAGTAGTCGTACAGTGTAACCCTTGTGTGTTGGCGCTGCTCACTCAAGTATATAGCTTTCCATGCTTCTGCATCTTTGGCAAGCCATAGATCGCTAGACTCTGGCAAAGGCGTCTTGAGCTCCGAGAAAGATATCAAGGGACATGTTGACATAGCAATACTGACTTGAGTATCTATAACAAAGCAGTGATAGATGAGTCTGTTGTAATTTTCTTGCTCAATCCAGGCAAGCCACTTATTCTGCAAGGTTTCGCCTGTGTCTTCTGGCAAAGGAGGATCAGCGGCAGGATAGGCTTTGCTAAATCTTCTACCACGCCGTAGCATCTGTGATCGAATTAGCAGGAGCTCGATGATAAAATGAAACTCGAGACAAGTTAACAGGAACGGAATGACATACTGTGAAGGGCATCTGGCGCTGACTTTCTGCAATTTCCATCTTCCTCTTAATGCCACTCCACAGCCCCATCTCAATATCCAGAACAAACGCTTGGAGAGCCCAGAGAATTCTAGTCATGGAATTTGCACTTTCAAACATTATAGGTAGCGACAAACGAGCCACCTCATGGAGAGCAAAACCAAGCGAATGCAAGATCTTAGAATCGGCAAACATGGTGCCCATGTTGACAATGGTGAGAATAAGCTCTGCACCCTGTTGGTTTGGTTCGAACGAAGGGCCATGTATCCACGAGTCGGTTTGAACACGATGGTGAGAAAAGAAGCTCTCGATGAGCTTGGACAGAATCTCGGAGTGAGGAAATGCTCTGATGATGGCGAGCTTGCTTTCCGGCTTACAAGCATTCAATGTTAACAGCAGCAATTGGTCTCTCAGACCAACCGAGAGTGGTTTGAACCGCTGAATACTTGCCTCCAAGCTGTTTAGTTGGATGGCGTCCTGGGGACTGTCGCCAAGAACTGACAGAGCCTTTATGTTGGAGTTGAGGTGGTCATTCTGTGAAGGCTCCCACATTCCGAGTGCTGATTCCTTATATGCCACATGGCCTAACACAGCTGGACGAGCATTGTTGGCTGAGTTCGGCGGTTGAATATCAAGGTTGACGGACACGGATGCTTTTGGTTCCAGCAGTATTCCGTTGTAGTAAAAGGATGGACTGCAGGGCAAGTCCCAGAGGTCCATGGCAACATCGTCGAACCTCGTATCACCATCGACCCGGAAGTCCAAGAGGCCATGGGACGGAAGCGGATTGTAAATGTTATGAATACTGGTCAGGTCGGCTTGATCGATTGGCCGGCTCTCCTGTCCCTCTACGGGGGTCATGACACCTTTTAGGAACTTGGAGAAGTCATCCTCTGATAAGCACAGGTGGCCGGGGTCGAAGACAGGTATCGACAGTTCTTGATCTGCTTGGGTTAACAATCGAATTCCAAACCAAGCATCCTGTGGTGTCCTTACCTATGGTAGATTGGATGTTAGTACCTGGTGATGTCTTGTCTCCTGTATCTGTAAATCGAGTATCTCGCTCGCAGGTGATCCCTTTGGCCACACAGCGTCTGCAGGAGGCATCCTCATCGCATTTGAGTTTAGATCCCGCACAAGCTTTACAAGCCTGGGAAACTCTGGGTGCGGCATTCGACATGCGCTTGTATCGCTTAGCACCGGACTCGGTGCTATTATGTCCAAGCACATGACGTTTGAGGATATCTCTAATCAACGTCACAAGATGAGTGAATGCCGACTTGGTAGTGGGATTACATACTGGCGCCCAAAGGCTTTGTCGCAAATGTGACAACGAAACGGTTTATCTTGCGCATCTATAACGAGTGTGAGTACTTTGAGAGACGGGTATCCGTTATACTGCTGCCACTGACGAGATCGTATATGGCGGGTGAGGTGGTCCACGCGCCCGAACGAGCGTTGACAATAGGAGCATTGGAAAGGGTTTTGTTGAGGAGACGATAGGCGTCTCTTTGTCGCGGCTGGAGCGCTCATATCGCTTGTGACTGCCAGAGTAGGAATGACAAGATGATCATTGTCACAGTGGATGGTTGTGATGTTGCTGGGCTGTTCTATGTCGGTGGTAGCATGACCTGCGCCATAACGCTAGAGGGGGTTGAGACTAGTGCGGTGAATTTTGAGGTTATCGGGATGTGGGCGACGCGGGGAAAAGACGCTAATACACAGATCGTCTTTTCTTTGGCCCCAGGGTAGGCACGACATTGGTCGTGGGATATGCTTAAAGTAAGCTGCGACGAAGCTAGGGCCGTCACAGAGCCGCGGGTTAATCGGCGGGGAATAATTCTCAGGAACTTGCAATTTCTGAAAGCGCACCTAACTGGATACTACTACCGAATATTATGCTTCATCATACCAGGCTCACACTCCGCTTCTGGATTCCTGAATAACATCTACTCGCCCACCTCACGATCCACATTCCAGTGAACAAATTTCTCGATGTAGCCCCAGTTCCAGGTAGCATGGCGGATCCTTCGACCCCAAATATACATAGGTACCCAGCACAAAATAACCGCTCCCGAGATTCCAGCCATGGCACCAAATGCATTAGCATATCCACTCATATTAATCCACGGATTAGTGTAGAAAGAGAGGAGAAACCCAAAAGCAGCTAGATCTCGTCAGCTTCCTTGATCGGGCCACGGAGGCAGTAGACTTACACTTGAATGCTAGCTGCGTGACTGCTAACTCTCCTGCAACAGGACGGTAACTGTCAATGGTGTAGACCAAGCTTATGTTGGTAGCTTGAACGATTGCCAGGTTCACTTTCGGCTCCGGTTAGCACATTCAACAGCGTAAAAGGGTTCTGTGCAGACTTACAAAGACCTAGGCCGACGGTAGGTACAACCCAGTGCCAACTGCGGTCGATGCCTACGCCATACAGGACCAGGGAAAGCGGCGCCATCACAAGCGAGATGAGAATAGCAGGCAGTCGCATCTCCGGCTCTCGAATGCCACCATTGTTGCGAGTCAGTCGATCCGCCACCTTGTCACTGAAGTGACCTCCAAAGAATGCTCCAACACCGGCTCCTATGGGACACGAAATGAAGCATAAGCCAGATTGCCACGGCTCGAAGTCATAAATATCGTCAAAAGCTACAGCAAAGTTGGAACTGATGGCAACGAGGAAGCCAATCGTAACAGACATGACGAGGGTAGCCCAAAGTACTGGAGGAAGGGTGAGGAGAACAATTGGCCGGAAGAATAGCTTGAGCAAGGGCTCTTTCGTGTGTGTACCGCTGTACAGGGACAAATCTTGCCAAAACGTGCGCTTTGGGGATGGAGAATAAGATAGGTGTCCAGATGTCGAGGCTTCGTCAGACTGAACCTTCTCAATATCCTTATTCTTATCTTTGCAATGCGGGGTATGAGCGGTATTGGAATCAATATGTGTATGTGTTGCTTCTGGAGTTTCCTGGCGGTTGTAGACAGTCTCAGGGAACGTGAAGATGATCAGAATGGTACACGCTCCAATCAAAGCCACCGAAACCCAGTAGATATACTGCCAGCTCAGGTTGATGGTAATGAGTCCAGCAACAATGATTCCAACACCTACACCAGAGGATAGTGCCGTGGTATATATCCTATTCATGTGTTTAGCTGAGGCAAGTTGGGTATCTAAACATGGTCACTCACGCCATGACGGCACCTCTCTCGTGCAAGAAGAACAGGTCCGAGATAGTCAAGGGGGCCAGACATTCAGCGACACCTGACGCAAAGCCCATGAGGATGCGTGCAGCCAAGGCACTGCCGTATGTAGTTGCACCACCAGCCCAAGCAGCGAAGGCTGTGTAGAGTATGAAGGACGCGACATAGATAGGTCGACGGCCGTACTTTGTGACGAAAGGCATCCATATCAGGTTTCCCATGCCCTGGAGAAGAGCAGTGGTGGTGAAGAAATAGGCAATCTTGGCAACTTTGTCATCGAAATCGGAACCAGGTGGACCAAAGAAGGACTCGGTGGTACTGACGATGGCGACAGAAGGCCCAGCCGCCAGGAAGTTGCTGAAGAAAATGGCGCAGGAGACGAGTATGGCGATGTAGAAACGGTATGGCTTGGACCTATATCGTGCTTAGCATACGTCACATGGCTGAGGACATGTGCCAGGTGAGAGCTTACCAGTTCAGCGGATCATTGGGATCATTCGTCGGGGATGGTATGAGTATCACCTCGTTGGTCTCTTCATTGCGGAGGCGCAGACCTCCCAGCATGTCGTTACGGACACCAGACGTGCCCACGCTGGTCTTCGGAATATTAATAGACATGGTGTTGATGTACAAGGGAACAAGAGATAAGAGTTGTCTGATAAACAGCAAATGCTGACGAATCACGAGCCTCAGGCAAAAAAAGGATCGGCTGGCAAATGTCCAAGAGCCCTTCCAAAGCTCAACGAGTGGAAGAGGGCATAATGGAATGTATTTAACCTCAAATACGGCCTGCGCAACCTAACAGACATGCACGTTGGTGAGCATGCACTGAATGTGTTGATGGTTGATTAGCTTGGAAAGGGGGACAAAATCTGCTAGCGACGCGCTCTAACGCGGATGAGGGGCGGCTCCACCCACCGCTAGCGTGTCTTCCCCACGGGGTTTCATGTAGTGAGGCAGATGGGAAGAGTTTCTTTCCAATGCTCCCTAGGAAACCCCACAAAGTGCAAGGGTATGTGACTCTGCTGGGTTGCAGAATAGACGGCACTGCATTTCCTTGTCCAAACAGGCTAGAGGACAGAATAGTGCTTGGTGGCGACAGTCCCCTGCCACATTAGCTTAAAGTGGTTTGGTGTCGACCACAAGCCGATCCGATGTGGTCTTGACCCCTCAATCGTCTTCGGCCCCTCCTGTAGTCGTCGATATGAGAAAACGGCACATGGAAGTCGTGAATCGGGACCGTAATCATGATTATGCCCGAAAGGCCGAGGTTCAGGTTGAAAGAACCCAGGTGCGTCATCCGTTGCAGCACCTTTAGATAAGACGGGAAGCCAACGCTGTATAAGCATAAACTATTGGGAATCAGCTAGAAAAGAAGAAGAAGAAGAAGAAAAAGAAGAAGAAAAAGGAAGGTCAGCATTCCGCAACCATCGTTACTTTTGTTGACTAAGATTTCTGGCCGTGCCATCATGGATCACATCATGAAATCCAACGGCGTCTCTCATGCAGTCACCAATGGCCACACTGCCGCTGCCAAGTCCGATGGGCTCAACATCGTCGTTATCGGGGCCGGCATAGGTGGTCTCACGGCTGCCATCTTCCTTCGCAGGCAGGGCCATCGAGTTACGTTACTGGAGCAGTCTCGCTTTGCCAACGAGGTTGGAGCGGCAATGCACCTGGCACCTAACGCCAATGGGATCCTTCGCCGACTTGGTATCTTTGCCGAGACCATAGGCGCAAATGTGTTTGAACGGGTATGTACCTCCAAGCTCAATGTACCTCTTGATGCCAGATACTGATCGTGTACGGCATGACGGCAGATTAAAGAGTTTAATGCGGCCAATGAAGTGATACGTGATGCCGAGCTCACGGAAGCGAACAAGATCTGGCAGCATCCGTGGCATTTGGTCCATCGCGTACGGCTGCATCAAGAGCTCAAACGACTTGCAACATCACCAGAGGGACCTGGTATCCCCGCGGTGCTCAGAACGTCCAGCCGCGTGGTAGATGTAGACACAGAAACAGCCACCGTCTTCTTGCAAGATGGCGGTAAAGTCCAGGGAGACTTGGTCATTGGCGCTGATGGAGTCCATGTAAGTAACGATACTTTCAGCCTTCGATCTTGCATCACTTGCTAGACCTTGTACTGACAAGCATTCGTGACAGTCTCGTTCCCGACAGAAAATCGTTGGAAAAGACTGGCAAGCGTACAGTTCAGGCAAGAGTGCTTTCCGGTTCCTCGTCCCCCGTCAAGATGCTCTCGACGACCCAGAAACCGCACATTTTGCACAGCATGACGGCCAGCTCATCATATGGTATGCTGCGGACAGACGTATCGTCATGTATCCATGCGATGACAATAAGATGTTCAACTTTGTCTGCATTCATCCGCGAGAAGAGAGCGACCCTGGGAGTAAAGAAGGTATGTTGTCGCTAGAATGTTGACCTCGTAAAGATTGCTGACGAATACTGGCAAGACTGGAACAACGACACGAGCATGTCGGTGTTGTTGAACGTATACAAGGATTTTGATCCTGCTTTGTTGAAACTCTTGAGCAAAGCCAGCCCCGAGTCCCTCAAGGCATGGGAGCTGCTAGATATGGATGTTCTCCCAACGTGGACTGACAAAAGACTGACTCTTCTTGGTGATGCCGCTCATCCCTTTCTTCCTCGTCAGTATATGCCGATCACCTCACTCAGAGTATGTCACTTTCGATAAGGTAGTACTGACATCGTGTTTCTTCAGACCAGGGACAGGGTGCTGGTGTTGCCATTGAAGACGCGGCCTCCCTCGCAGTCGTCCTCCCACTCGGTACCTCCCCGGAAGAGGTGCCTCAGCGGTTGCGTCTTTACCAAGACTTTCGTTATGACCGGGCAAACCGGATCCAAGAGTTCTCACGCCAGGCAGGAAAGGATAAACCGGATAAGGACTTTGACAGTCAGTACACCTTGTAGCCCCACACTTGCACCCCACGACTAACAGTCGTTTCTACTTAGTGATGGCGTATAGCAACTTCAACTTCGGCCATGATGAATGGGACCATTCTACCAATCGTTTCAGGAACTGGGACTGGGCTCGGAAGCCTCATCTCTATTGGAGAATGCCCATCTCGTTTGGGCCCTTCCCCGGTCCACGCCAAGCCTTCACAGGCGAAGCTAGGAATGCTACCGACTCGACATTCACAACAGCCTCCATCAAGTTCAAGACCTCACGAACTCTTTTACAGAATCTTTTCCCTTCTACTTCTTTCCGATTCAAGAGCCCCGGAACAGTCGCATATGCTAGCTTCTCACAGACCACGCTCAATAAAATGGAGTGGCTGGGCGGCTCTGGGTATAGACACATTGGGCTGTACATCCACGGCGTCCAGTATGTACAGAAAGACGGTACCGTTCGTGATGGAACATTCCTGCCTATCTTGTGGGAGAATCTTACCGATCCTATTGTCAGTGGCCGGGAAGAGCTCGGAATGCCAAAGCTGTATTGCTCCATCGACGTCTGGAGGCGGACAAACAGTTACCGAATCCAGACAGGCTGGCAAGGCGTCAATTTTGGCTCATTCACACTTGAGGGTCTCCACGAGACGGATAGTGGCAGCTCCAAGGGGACGATCGGAGGCGAGGATGACGAGGGAATCTTTGCCTACAAGTACATCCCTAAGGTGGGAGATCGTGGCAAAGCAGATGTGGAGCATGCTACCTTTGTGCCTCATTCAGAGGAGTCCAAGGTCGTTCCAAGTCAAGTTCTGAGGGTCTTCACTACAGACAAAGCCAGCTTTGAGTTTGATCCTCACGATTGGGAAGCCTTGCCGACGCTCCACCACGTCGTCTCGAGGTTGGCAGAAGTCCCCGTGTATGAGATTCTGGGTGGAAAGGTTGTTGAGGGTGTTGGCGTTCCAGACGTATCCAGTGCCCGAAGAATAGACTAAGCAAGGGACTGTCAGCTCTCAATATAAAAATGTCATAGTTTTAGTGGTATCGAAAGAATGGATCAATCTGCAGTATGTCATCATCGCTGATAAACTCAGCTATATAGTACAGTAGCAGCATATCAACAAGAGATACATTAAGTATGGTAATAAACATGTAATCTGCTACTGTTGAAGCTTGAGACTACAGACATTCATGCATTACACAATATCCCTACTTGCAAATGCAGACAGTAGTTATAAGACCGCCTATTCCAGCTCCAATAACAACAACGTGGAGCCCACAAGACACCACGACAGCATTAAAGCCATTAGTGGTCGGTCGGGACCCTTTATAGGCGTTGTTAATAGATCGCGTCGAAGACAGGGCAACAGTACAAACTTCTATCAGCTACAACCCAGGAGATTGAATTGTCTGAAACGGCAATATATGTGGAATACTGGTCTCTATCTCTGTCGTTTATGTTGCACTCTTCCTCAAATTTGCTTCCTAGACAAGCTTGCTATCGAGGGCCTTAACTCAAGCCTTATTTAAGGCGACTTGAAGGCAGGCATTAACTGGGTGTAGTCCGCTCAGATACCAACCTCTAGGTTAAGAGTTCCGCCGTTGTGGTCCCCACCTGCGCGTTCACGCGTCTGTCCCCAGACCATGGGGCATGAGGGGCCGAGAAAGAGGGGTTGGGGAATTGAGGGGGGCAAGACCGCCTCTGGTCGGCTTGTGGTCAGGAGCTTCGGTAATATTAAGACGAAGCCACAATAGCCTAATATAACGCCAGATGGACAAGGGCAGACATGTTTCCCGCTACGTTGGTATGCTTGGGCTTGAGCACGGAGATAGCTATTCTATTAAGATGAAAGAAAGGGCTATTTGCAGGGAAGAATCACTTAAGGTGTACTTCACTGCAGCACCGAAACGTGAATATTAAACTGGTGACAATAATAAGAAAATAAGACTTCCAGTGATATATAAACATATCTCAAAGGGCTTAAATCTATCCTCTTGGCACAGATACTGTCTTTATATTTTATGACTTTGATATGCTTTAACATAGTCGTAAAGTATCCTAGTACTACATGAACTAGTTAAAAGGATGCTCGTTATGTATACAGTCTATAGTTTGACATGGACAGTCCATCTTTCTGACTGTCGCCAAGGGTTTCTAATTAAAATCTTCCGACGGGGGGTAGTAACAACTAATCGATGTGAAGTCCTCCGTTCACAGCCAAATGTACACCGTTGACCCAGCTTGCCCGCTCATCACATAGAAACCCCACAGCAAATGCAATCTCTTCCGGTGTACCCATCCGCTTTCCCGCAGGTGTAGCATCGATTGCAGGCTGCAAGATACGCATGGCTTCCTCGCCAGCAGCCAGAAAGCCCTCGGTCTTGGTAGGACCTGGAGACACCGCATTTACCGTGCACCCGTACTTCGGAGGAAGTTCCTTAGCCCAGCATTTAGTGAAGGAATCCACCATGCCCTTGGTCCCGGCATAGATGGTCTGTAAGGGAGGAGAACCTCGTGAGCTAGCGGAACAGATGTTGACTATTCGCCCACTTCCTCGCGTTAGGTGCGTAAGGCTACTCTGGGTCAGAAGGAAGGTGCTTCGCCCATTAACATTGACCAACAGATCCCAGTCATCCAAGGTCTGCTCCTCAAGAGGTTTATTAACTGCTAGCGCCACATTGTTGACGACTATGTCTAATCGGCCAAATTCTCGGATGGTTGCCTCGACCAGCCTCTTGGGGCCTTGAGTTGTACCCATGTCGGCGCAAACGGCGATGCATCTGGTGGGCAGAGACGCTGCCTTATTGTTGGCACTGTCTGCTAGAGAAGAGAATGGGTAATTGATGGCGACATGTGCTCCACGAGACGCAAGCTCATGGGCAATGGCAAAACCTATGCCGCTGTCGCTGCCTGAGACAATGGCTACTTTGCCAGCAAGGGGCTCTTGTGTCGACATGGCCGGGCTGCTTTTCCTGGCTTGTGGTGTGACTTGAAGCAATGAATTCAAGAATTGTGGTTGGCAAGACTTGGAAATTTAATGGGTTTTGATGACTAGCTCGCTCAGCTGCTTGGTCCCCTGACGATTGAGTTTGAGTTCAGAAATTACAGGCACCCCCTCTGCTTTTTTGAGCACCTCCGATCGGCTGAGGGGGGCCCTTAGTCAATCTTAAGACAACTCTTACCTCCTCTCGGAATGTGGTCCCAGTATGATCGGAAGCATGTCCGAGCCCCCACAGCCAGCCGATCATACTCGGATGGAGCGGCCTCGGCTCTGCAAGCATTTAGACTACTTACTCACTAGTTACATTCTGATCGTATAAGGCGCGTAAGAAAGACGACTATTCGTACAGTAGAGCGCATCCATATTAATCCGACTACCGTCCCTGCCAAACTCCAATCCACCCAACCAACAACCATGACGCAAATCGATGCTCTTGCGCAGGCAAAATCTCAACTGCCTCCTTCATTTCCCATCATCTGGCGAGGCGATGTAAGTTGGGAAAGGGCCAGGGTGGGCCGCGTCTTCAACCACCGCCGACCATCCAGTCAGCCTCTTGCCGTCGTCGAAGCCACCAGGGAGGATCACATCGTAGAGGCTGTTCGGCTCGCACGCACTCTGGGTGCCCGGGTCTCAGTGCGGTCTGGTGGCCATAGTTGGGCAGCCTGGAGTGTGCGAGAGGGTGCCGTTCTTATCGACCTGGGCAAGTATCACGAATTTCTTCTAGACGACAGTACCGGAGTGCTACAAGCATCACCTAGCATGACTGGTAGGATGGTCAACAAGCTGCTGGGCTTACGTGGCCGCATGTTCCCCGGTGGCCATTGCCCAGAGGTTGCTCTTGGAGGATTTCTTCTGCAAGGAGGCATGGGGTGGAATTGCAAGGTAAAGTGGCTGAGGGAAATGAAATAGTATCCTGACTGACAATATCTTTAAAGAACTGGGGCTTTGCCTGCGAAAGGTTGATGGCTCTTGACGTGGTGACGGCCGATGGGGAGAAGCGACACTGTGATAAAA
Organism: Fusarium odoratissimum NRRL 54006; assembly: GCF_000260195.1. Classification (NCBI taxonomy): domain Eukaryota; kingdom Fungi; phylum Ascomycota; class Sordariomycetes; order Hypocreales; family Nectriaceae; genus Fusarium; species Fusarium odoratissimum. The sequence continues at coordinate 177,522 of NW_022158718.1, read as the reverse complement.
CCACCAACACGGAATTATATTGGGCGGCACGTGGATCAGGCCCAGGTAAGCCTTTTGCTCACTGAGACATCAACATATTTCTCATGCTTTTCTACCACATGGCATAGGATTCCCGGCTGTCGTTACGAGATTCTATCTCCAAACAATTCCTGTCTTCAACCACATGCGATCATCGGTCTACATATACGAGAAGAAAGATTATGAAGCGGCCTTTTCTTGGGTTTTAAAGGTTTGCTATGCCCCGTTCCGAGCTTGTCCTCCTACCTAGTGATCACTCCGCTAAGGCAATCCATAGCTTGCTCCTACTTTCGACGAGGGCACTGAGATTGTTGCAGTTGGACAACATTTACCAGGCCGGGAAGGAGAGCATATATTAATCTCCTTCGTCACTTTTAAAAATAGTGACGAAGAAGCCCGGTCCGCGCTGCAGCCGGCTCAAGACTCAGCACCACCAGGTCACGTAGATTCGTGGTTTTGCAAGACAACTTCACTAGCGGAGCAGTACGATGATCAGCATTCTGCCAACCCTGAGGGTCACCGATATGCAGTTGACAACTCTTATATCCGAAATGATGCCGACGTGGTTTCTGTCCTAAAGGAGTCCTTCACATCGCTCCCCACAAAAAAGTCTTTTACCCTTTGGTACGCGATGGCTCCCGGCTCTCGACGCAGTATCGAGGATGACACCCTTGAAGATATGGCGCTCTCGATGCAGACCGATCATTACTATGCTGCCTATGTCATCTGGGAAGATCAGGCCGACGACCTCAAATGTCAATCTTGGCTTACACATGTCTTTGATAAGATCAAGCGGGACTCAGAAGGATCTTATCTTGGAGACGCCGATTTTCAAAAGCGCTTGACCGTGTTCTGGGGGCAGGACCAAGGCAAGAGACTCATGAACATCAGGAAGAAATGGGACCCTCAAGGTGTAGTGGCTGGTTATCTCAATAAGGGAGACCAAAATGGTGTGGACGGTTTAGAAAATGTACATAACTAGTACTAGAAGAATTCCCAGTATATGACAAGCATACTTATTGAAGTTTAGAAAGTGAACTAGATGTATCATTTGCAGTTGAGACCTGTGGTTGAGAGCTTTTACTCACCACGCAGAACTCAGAGGCTCTGGGTCGGCTCCTACTACTGGACGGTTCGCTCAAGCACTAATGTCCCAAATAGGAACAATGTCAAAACAACGGCTCAGGACGAGCGTCGCACATTGCATAAGCCTTGGGAAAATCGTCCATAGCATATGCAGCATAACTCTCTGCTGACGCGGTGGAAAATAGTTAAGCATGGAAGGTAGATATATACATCAAGATGCAATGCAAGACGCTAGTCCAATTTGGGTAATTGCAATTATACTAACCATGATAGGAAGTAATAGCTATAAAGCAGGCACAGAAGTGGAATCAATGATCTACTTGGGTACAGAGAAGTTAAAATATATAAATTCCTCATCCCGGCCAAGCTCTTCCGAGTACTCCATCATCTTAAGGAGAATCTCAGCCGTGGTCTCGTAGACAACAACATCGTGTTAAGGATGTTGCTAGTAGTAGACAGGACTAAAAGACACGTAAGCCTTGTGAACCTTGTCTCTTGGTCTAACTAGAATGCCAATTCCCTTGCTCATCGGCTTTGGAATGGCCTTTGACATGATGTGGATGTCGCCTGATAGTGTGGCACGCGGCAGGCCAAGGCTTTGCTCTCGACAAATGTGTTCACGTAATAGTCAAGGACCAGTCTGCCAAGCAATGAGAATAAACCCAGAACGAAAATCTAAAGCCACGAAGAGATGGTGACTCAAGCGAGTGGTGTAACATATCAGTGTTGCTATATCTCATGCGCGAAAGGAACATCAGCCTTTCATTGCAGCAATTGCAGGTTCACAATCATGGTAGGCATACACCCAGGATAAGAGAAAGGTTTTCAAGATGCTTTCCACTTACTAACCAACATAATGCTTAATACAGCTGCATATCTCCATACTACTAGTCCCAATTTAGCACTTATTTCCCCGCAGATTGTCGCCGTGGACTACCATTGTAATATCCTATTGCGTCTTCCTGGTGATACCTCCATTTGCCCGGTATCGCGGCGGTCTCGCAAATTGTATTACCGTTCTGGACCCTTTGTGCGGTTGAGATAGATAACACCAAGGCCTTGGCGTCGCCTAAATACGATCTTGATAGCAATCTGGGGTAAGAAGGCGGGGAATTGGAGCTTTACCAACAGGGAGGCTTGGAGAAGTTTCCCGATTCAGCTTGATATCAGCATCGCGACAAAACGGGGGCCAGACCAACACACAGTAGCTTCACCCGACAGCGGCTGCCCCGGAACCGCACCTTGATAGTGAGGTTACATGGCTTTGCAGTGTCTCCTCAGGTGTCTGCACAGGCTTTCTTCAGCCATCCATATTGTTATATAAATTAACATCCCCCTGTGTCGCCCAATCAATCTTCACAACTCTTATTAACTATTCAACACTTACAACTACACCATGGATAAGAAGTCCTCAGAAGATCTTGGTCAAGCCGAGATTACCAACCGTGCCCCCTCGATTGGCAAGGGGTCCATCATCGACGCCGACGACAGACGTCTTCGTGCCCAGGGACACAAAGCCGAACTTGAGAGATCTTTCTCCTGGCTAGGTGCACTCGCTTTAGCATACAGGTTGGCTTTTTAACCCATCTCACAATCATATCTTATTAACTTTCCCTCTCTTTCTTCATATAATAGTATCTCCAACTCATGGCTCACGTATGCATCGTCCTTCGGCCTTGTGCTCATCTATGGAGGCGGCGTCACTACTTTATTTGCCCTACTTATCGCCGCTGCAGCTCAGTGGATCGTCTTCCTTGGTTTGGCCGAACTATGCTCTGCGTTTCCATCATCTGGTGGACAATACCACTTTACATATATCATCGCGTCGCCAAAAACCCGCAATTTTGGTGCCTATGTCACAGGGTCCATTAATATCCTTGCGTGGTGGATCACCACATGCTCCGGTCTCATATATACAGCCATCTCTGCCTTTGGTTGTGCTGCGGCCTGGTTCCCCGATTTCGCACAGCAGCGATATCAGGTTTATCTCTGCTACCTGGGCATCACTGTCCTGTCACGTAAGGTCCAGAGATGGAAGTTAACAAGTCCTCCACTAACCTATCCACTCTTCATAGTTATCCCAATCTATACGATCAAGCAGCGATACCTCGACTTCATGACCGAATCGACGACAGGCTTCTCTCTCATTGGAATGGTACTTACCATCTCAGTATGTTTAGGTATGGCTGATGGCGATTACGCCCCGGGTACAATTATTCTCGAGAACCGCGGTATCAGCGGCTGGAATGCTGGCACAGGCTGGTTACTTTCCATTGCTGCTGCGCTATATTGCTTCGCTGCCAATGGTGCTGTTACACATATCGCCGAGGAGCTGCCTAATCCGGGCCGCAAGCTTCCTCAAATTCTGTTCGTGGATCAAGACTTGAAGTCGTGATAGGATGCTAATTAGATTGCAGGAGTATGAGTATGGCCATGGGTGTCGTCATCGTTATCCCGTGGACTGTTGCTATGCTATTTTCCATTAAGGATATGCAGGCCGTCCAGAGCTCTTTTCTCCCCAGCTTCGAAGTCTTTTACCAGGCGACTGGAAGCAAGGCTGCCGCAACAGGCCTACAAGCTTACCTGACGTTCCTTTACTATAGTAAGTTCTCTACAATGTTATTAAGCGAGCTTTCTGACCGAGTTCTTAGCGTGTATTCCAAGCCAGTGGGTGACCTGCAGCCGCATTACCTGGGCCTTTGCTCGTGATGTAAGTAAGAAATCGCATATACCAATTTGTCAGCTGACATGTGTCTGCAGCAAGGACTTCCCTTCGCTGAATACTGGCAGCACATTGACCCCAAGCGTGGCATCCCTTGGAGAACAACTCTTCTTTCGGCTGCGTTCTGTGCTGTATATGGGTTGATCTACGTCGCAAGCACAACAGCCTTCAACTCAATTATCAATGCAACGTGCTTGATGCTAAACCTTTCATATGTTATCCCTCAGGGCGTCTTGCTTACGCAAGGTCGCGATAAGTTGCCAAGGCGTGTATTCAACCTTGGTAAACTTGGCTATGCGGTCAACCTATACTCAGTTGTATTTATGATTGTCATTGGTGTTGTGTTCTGTCTTCCGCAGACTAATCCGACGACTGCCGGCTCTATGAACTAGTAAGTAGTCCCTTTGTAAAACTTCGTCCTTTCAAGCTCACAGCTAATCTCCAACTTGAAGTAACGCCCCCGTCATTGTTGGTCTCTTCACAATCGTTTGCCTTCTTTGGATCGAGCGGCGATCCAAATTCAATGGCCCTCACATTGACTGGGATTTACTTAACGAAGCTAATGAGGAGGAATGATCAATATCTCAGAGTCTCAAAGAATGGCCAATAGTGGAAGTATGCATTACAAACGGGATTATGTCCGTCACTATGCAGTCTGTGCGATCCTCACGTATTTACGATTTTCTCTTTCGATATCGCGTATGGACAGAGTCATTACGCAACATGCAAAGGGCATTTAATCTAGTTCAAAGTATACGCATTGTAACTTTGGCTTGACAAAGAGGACTTATACATAAGGAACATCTAAGCAACCTTTTTTCAAATACTGAATGTAGCCCACCCCTCGCGTTATTCTACTGCGATCTTCTATTTCATCTTGACTGGAGTCTTGGCGGTGCTGACATGAGTAGGTTGCTGGCGGCTAAAGCCACTAAAAGGGGCGTTGCTTAGTACCTAATTAGGCAGTAAGAAGTACAATATTCAACTTTAGTCTGTAGTAGTGATACCTTTTTTCTCCTCAGCCCTTGTAACATATCTCCTCCATTTCGGGTTAAGCATGTAGATAGGAATACCAAGGATAAAAATAGCCCCAAAGATGCCAGCCAGCACCCCAAATGTCCATGTGTAACCTCCGTGTTGCACCATGTCTGTTAGTCCGTATGCAACACCAAATGACACAATGTTCTTGGTTCCAATAACCATAACAAGAGCGGGTCCCGCGTGCTTAGGACTAGCTTCAGCAGCGAATGTGGTTGTGACAATGAGGACGCTGGTAAATGTCACTTGGAAGAGCGTCCAACTAATCAGAATACCCCAATACGAACCGCCACCTTCAAATGCTGCTGTTGCCATGAACCCATAGAGAATAAGCATTGAGAAACCGAGTATAGCCACAGGTATCAAGATGATTAGTCTGTGCTCAGGCTTGTGGATACCGTGATTCCGTTTGGCCATCCATATAATGAAAGGTTCACCCAGTAAGGTACAGTAAGCAGCACCTAGCAAGCCACCGATGATACCACCAAGATTGATGAGTCCAATATCTTTAGGATTCCATCCATATTGCTGAAGGACGGCATCATAGGTAAGTGAAACATCTACCACGCAAGCGAGAGTGATAGAGCTTGCAAGAACAGTGAAGAGGATAGCTGGAGAAGTCATGCTCTGTGCCATACGCAGCAATGACAGTAACATGACCTTTCCGGGTGTTTTATGAGAACTACCCCATGGCTTCAGGAGCTGAGAATAACTCTTCAGAGGCACTTCGGCGTCTTCTCCTCGCCGGTCTTCGATTCCGTGGCGCTCGAGATACTCCTGAGCCTCGCTGTCCGGAACAACATGAGTGACCCCAAAGTCATCTGTCATGACAGCCCTTCCATCGAGACTGACAACTGGTCTCTGGAATCGAGTTTCGAACCCGAAAAGACAGGCTAGGACCAGGCCGGCGCCTACAAGTATAGCGAATACCCAGTAGTACCATCGCCAGCCAAGAGCTGCAGTTTCATAACTGCTGGTTAGGTTCATCAAGCTGCTAAGGACATTCTGGACAGTCCAGTACAAGCCAAAAATACGCCCACGCTCATGAAGAAAAGTGACTTCTGTGAGCATCAGGGGTAGCAGAGACTCAGAAGCACCGGTGGCAAGGCCTTGCATGACACGGCTTGCGAGATGGCCATTGTAGCTGTTCTGTGCCGCTGAGCCTATTGTTGCGGCGAGAAGGATAATAGTCGAGATGAGGAAGACGGGTCGTCGGCCGTATGCCAGTGCTACTGGAAGGATGATAAAATTGCCTGTTTCATGTTACTACTTTTTGTTTTGTATACACAAGAAGCCGAATGAGCTTACCTAGACCAATACAAAGAGATGGCAGAGTCAGGAGAAATGCGACGTCAGATGGGCCATATCCTTGTGGTCCGTAGAGCTGGAAGAAGACCGACAAAATTGCTCCCAGGCCGCCAGCCAATGCCAAGCCCATAACGGCTATTGTAAATGTTAGTCTAGGCCTTGGGATATTTAAAAAGCGGTATCGCTTTGCTTACAGAACCAGCAACAGGTCCCAATCACCGCCCATTTCTGCCAGGGTTTCCAATTAAGTGGGTCATTTGGGTTGTTTGAAGGAACTGGAAGCCGTCTGATATTGCCATGAGCATCAACAAGAAGTGCATTCCCTTCTGCGTGACCCGACGGTGCATTGGACCTTTTATCAGGTTCTTCCGTGTGCTCTGAGTATTCGTTCTTAGCAGCCATCACGTTACTCGATCAGCAGTATTACAGAAGTGTTTGGCGAATATAGGAGATATATATCTCTAGAGACAGATTGCCGAGTAACCTAAGTGCCGTTGGCCTGTCATCTGGAGAGTACGCAGTATATATGTAAGACAGACGTAGAGTGATATGGGGGGTATGTGGACAACCCGATGCTCAAATGCGGGGAAGTACAATTCTCAGTCAAATTTTCCCAGCTCAAGTTCTCATGAAGGCTACTGGCTTGTTGAATCTGTAAACGTCAGGTCCTGTTTATTTAAACGGCTGTCAAACAACGGAGCCGAACCGAGCAACGGGCCGGGAAAGTGGAGCCGACAAAACAACCGAACTACTGCAATCATTAAATCGCGGGGTATGATGATCCATTGTGGCTTTTAATATAAGATGTGCATGATCTGAGGTTACTTTAAACCGTTTAAGGTCAGTTTACGATGCTCGGTTTACGACGCTCAAGTGTTTGTCTGACTTGGCCTCTCGGCTCGGGAAGGAGTAAAGTGCCTAATAGGCTTACGGAGATAGCTATATTAAGTCAATGTCACGACATCTCTCATTGTCACTGCAATGATAATAATTATTATTAATTTAGAGCTCTTTTTAAACCACTAAGACCTTTCCAGAAGAGTTATAAAATGGCTTCATATAATTCTAGTTCCACCGTTGAGGCGAGACTTGCAACGGTAGAGAAGCTAGCACAACGAGTAAGGAATATGAGAATACTCTTCAAATCCGCTCATTAATCTTATCAGGCCTACGATCGAGGAGAGGTTGAGAACGTGTTCAGCAAGTATATGCATCTCCACAATGTATTCCAGGACGAACAGATTAAAGCTTTGTGGGTGAAGCGTGGCACCCCAGGTATACACGCACAATACACCAACGTCGGAGTGTACACAGACTATGACAGCATCATGGCCTACCATAGCGGTCGACCCTCACCTCCCGGAAAACTGATCCTACACGAAACCACCACCCCACTGATTGAAGTTGCAGGTGACGGTGAAACTGCAAAAGGATTTTGGTTGATGGCTGGAGTTGAAAGTGGCTTAGCTGACCCGAAGAACGTGGGAGCCATGCCAGAGTTTCTCTACGAGCCTGAAGATAAGAATGTCGACGACAAACGAGTCTGGACTCACTGGGTCTGGTGCCACTATGCTTTGGACTTTCTAAAGCAGGATGGCCAGTGGAAGATCTGGCACTTCCGTTGTCTTGAAGTAACCCGTGCTCCCTTTAGTGAAAATTGGATCACGTTTGCCAAGAAGAACCAGTTGGCTTTTGATAAGGTAAAGAACTCACTCTTCGCTCAATTCTACTTGACGGGATCTGACAGCACGCCAGGACCTTGCGTACTTTGGAAATGACGGCAAGGCTGTCTTTATGCCGACGCCAGATGCTAAGCCAGATAAGGTCAGTTATGCGAATCTCGATTGGATATGTGCTGAACTAACCGTTCTCGTGAAATATCAGAAGGCAGATGTGTATGGTCCAGATCGAGCGCGACAGTTGGATGTGCCTCTCCCATCAGCGTATGAAACATTTTCTGAAACTCACGAGTATTAATGTTGGTACTTCAGTTGCAAACGTTAAAATGCCAGCCTACTTTCTATACTATGAAGCCTGTGGAGTCCTTGCTGTATAATTACGCCGGCAGCCAATATAGTAAATATACCTACACTACACCTTTCACGAAGGATTTAACTTCCAAGCCTACACTCAATAGAAACAGCTATCAAACTGCGTGCAGGTTTTACTCATGCATACTGTATCACGGCAAGCTGGGTGAAGGAAGAGAATGCGACATGCCTAATGAGGTTAGATAACAAGCAGTCTAGCCTTGTCAGCACTGGCGGAATACCAATGTGGCTTCACGCGGAGCCAATAGATAGCGTTGGAGCTATCTTGCCAGACCGCCGATCTTTCGGCTTCCGACCATGCCAGGCAAATTTTCAAGCCACCAGCATGCACCGTTGACATACTGAAACCTGGACAGCCCCATTTTCCCCAGCTTTCAAACTTCTCCGCTTACCACTGCGGTGGGCCGGCTCCCAACATCACCACTGCCCAAATGCCAGTCAATCACACGAGCGACCGAGATGTTTGCCGAATCTCAGCTAGAACGGCTGGCGCTGCTGGAGAGGGTCTTTTCTTCAATTAGCCTCGTGTCCGTACTGTTGATTTTCGTGACGTACGGAAGCATCCCGAGGCTGCGCAATCCTCGAAATACCTTCATCGTCTTTGCTAGCATCGCGAATCTGGGCGCCAGCATCGGGACCGTTATTTCACGCGATGGATTGGCTCGTGGCGAGGATTCGGCACTTTGCAGGGCGCAAAGCTTCCTGGTGCATGTGCAAGTAATGCCCTGGTGTCTTGGTAGCTACTCAGCGCATGTACTAACCTCAGATGTAGTTTCATGCAGTCTGATGCGTGGTGGTCTCTCGGCATGTCGGTGAATACCTTCAGGATCGTTTTCTTTCAGTCGAATCCGCATACGTTTAATAAGTGGCTGTATTCTCTGATATGCTTTGGAGGGCCATTCATCTCGGGATTTACCCTGTTTTTCATCGCCACTCCAGCCCGCGGTCCCGTCTACGGAGCGACAACTGTAAGCCACGAATCAGCCTAAGTTCTAACGATAACAACTGACGTCAGGCCAGACTTGGTGTTGGATTCGAGAATCTTGGGTTAGCATACGACTCTTCACTTCATACATCTTTGTATGGATCTGCATCGCCACATCAATCATTTTGAATACAGTGGTTGGCTTTCGTCTGTTTCGCGCAAGAAATGAAGCTCGAGGTATCTTAAACTCGCGCATTGAGAGCACAGTAGCCGATCACCAAACAGTACGGTATCATCTTCTCTAAAATGGCAATACTGTTCAGCTAACCAACAAAAGGCAACAGAAACAAATGCCGACGCTAATGTCCAAGTATCCGAACATACATCCGTTACTGCCGTGTCTGATGCTCAGAAATTAGCACCCAATGCCACGAATGTGGAGCCAATTCCTTCTAACCAAAAGCAACAATCTTCATCATCGGCCACTGGCAGCACCAAGTCCAAGTTTTGGCTCAAAGACCCTATTAAACGGGCATACCTCCTCACAACCTTCATGTTTACGCTAAGCGTCCTTGTGACGTGGGTACCAGCGAGCATCACACGTATTCATAGTCTACTTAACCGTGATGTTCCATACTCATACCAAGTTGCCATAGCGGCCGTTATGCCGCTGCAAGGTCTCTGGAACGCTTTGATCTTTTTTACGACTAGCCGGGGGGTTATAAGAAGCGTGATCCACGACAAATGGGGTCTGTGGGTATCAAAGTCTACGAAGATAGACAGAAACTTGGTAGAAAGGGAAGCTGCCGCAAGGTTAAGGATTAATGGGCATACTGACGCCACGGATTCAGGAAGTGATATTGAGCTCCGCCGCCTGGCAAGGTGACTGTATTGATAAGGAAATAGCTTTTATAAAGAAAAGGGTAAAGCTTGAGTCAGAGAGCGACTTCACCCTAATGTAACGATTAGACAACGTCTTTTTGTCGTATTAAATCATCCTTAAAATGTGTTGGCAGCCTAAAGTTCGACTTATATCACCAGACTAAGTTTAGACTTATGGCCAGCAATCATTTTTACAAATGCCCCCTCAGGTGTAGAATCGCCAACCCAGTCGTAGAGATTGCCCCTGCGCACGGCGTACTTCACACTTGAAACCACTTCGGCACCTTCACGCTGGATGCCTTCATATTGAATGATGAACCGTAGGCTGCCGGACGTGGGTTTGATGTCAAGTCTTTGCTTACCGTCATGGGAGGAGAACACAGTTACACCCCCAGCAATTTCTTCGCCGATGAGGGACGAGGCAGGGGAGCTGTTGAGATAAAGATGGAGGGTGTGATAGGTGAGAAGCTGCTTGCCGCTTCTGTCTGGGCAGGTTGAGCTATTGAAGTGAGTGGGTATGGAGAGTGTTGGTTTAGATTGAGTATACAGAGATTTTGCATGTTGATATTGACCAAGATGTGGCGTATTGATTCTTGATCTATTTGAAGAACGAAGTCTTTCGTTCAGGTTGTGTAACTGAAAACAGCCGTTTATGCAATTCTCAAGCTTGTTGTCCAGATGAGCTAACCTCAATGCAACCAGATCTCACGGACTCCATTACTGGACAGAAGAATAAGCAAAGCTTCGGGTCGTCGTCCTCAACAAGTGCATGCATAGAAAGTCTGTGCTCTGCCCCTATGCTTGCTACATCATCCACTACTTAGGAGACGAACACAGTTTTTATCCTACCATATCTCTCCTATCCCAATTCTCTAATTAATATCACTGGTCGTCCTGAAGCTGAAGGTGTCTGGCGACGAGGACAAATCTCTGGATATGCTGAAGCGGGTCAACCTGTCCCCTCGAAAAGCCATCTTATCCAATTTTCCTTGTGCCTAACTTGTTTATTGGGATTTAAATATCCTCTGGGTCTGCTGCGAAGTTATTGAAAAACTAATTAAAGCTATAAATTCAAACTATAAAGGAAAGAAAGCAACGGCATTGCGTTTTGTTTCTAATGAGAACCTAAGACGTAGCTATAAATGTAGACGAAATAGACTCTGTATCCTCCAGCAATACGGCAGGCATATTATATCCTACCACCCTACCCTCACAAAGTATAAGAACCTTGTCATACTTAGTCTGGTTTAGTCAATCAGTATATTAATTCCTTTTGAGCTTCAAACCCGTGTTTTCTTACAGCTGATTTAATATTGTGAGTAATTGCAATTACAGTGTAGTCCTTAAAGAATTTCTGTATAACATCGTGGATAACTGCAGTCGTTAAACTATCCATTGCAGCGGTGGCTATGAACAGGAATCAGTATCTTACAAACAACCGACATATTGGCCTGCAGTGTAGAGGGAGATGTACCTTCATCCATAATGAGGATGTTATTGCCCTTAGCCACAAGAGCTCGGGAGAGAGCTAGGAGCTGTATCTGTCCACTCGAGAGATTCGACCTAGATTTCGAATGGCTGTTACTATATACTTGATCTCATGAAACTCACCAAAGACTATGCCACTCACCCTAAGTCCGATACTGGGTAATCGAGAAGGTTTTGTGCAGGTTCAAGGTTGAAGAATCGGCTCATTTGACATGCGCTCAATGCCTCCTGCAGTCTCTCATCAGTTTCAGTTCCCGCGAAGTCGAGGTTATGTCTAATTGTGCCTGCAAATACAAAAGGCTCTTGTGGCAGGAAGGTAATCCGATTACGGAGGTCTGCCAGGCATACTTTCGAGATATCCAGTCCATCGATAGTGATGCGGCCATTGTAAGAATCCCCCTGCTCTAGGGCACGGAGCAGAGCTAGACTGAGGGAGGATTTGCCAGCCCCTGTACGCCCGACGACAGCAACGTGTTCGCCCGCGGCTATAGAAAAGCTCAGATCACGCAGGCAAGGAACGCCACCAGGAGCGTACGAGGCCGAATAGGATTCGAAGTTGATGACTGGCATATCTGGCCAAGATGGCGCTGGCCGTTGCTCTTCGGTTGGCTGGCTCTCTGGAACATTGGCAGCGTAAGACCACACTCTCTCAGCAGAGGTGATGTCTGCCTCTAATGTGGCACGCATCTGTACAAAACTGTTGAGGTTACTTGTGATCTGAATGAGGAAGTTCATGGCCAAGCCTAGTGTACTTGAGGAAGTATTGAGCCAGAGAAGAAGCGAAGCCGATAAAAGCTGGAGGACGCTGTATCACTCTTAGCAAAAGAAGAGCTCTCTGATGAAAAGCTGAGCTTACCTGGAAAGCAGCTGCAGTCGGAGGGTTAACCACGGATTCAACATCACGTAAGGGGCCCAAACTCGGATGTGGTCATCAATCACGTCCCTGACGCGCTCTCTGAAGGTGTCCACTTGATTAAACGTCACTATCACTTGCGCACCCAGTCTAATTTCAGCAGCTTGGTTCAGGACTGGAGCTCGAGCCAGGTTGTCCAAACGACGCAGTTGTCGGCAAGCATGTAAGTAATGCGACTGAATCATGAAGTAAACAACGGCTGTGGGAACGAGATACAAGAGACTCAAGGGAGTCACGCTGATCATGACAAAAAGAGATGATGAGGTTGTGATACAGAGTGCAGATAGGGAGATAAAACTGCCATTGACCGATGTATCAATCTTGTTGATGTCGTTGGTGAAGCGGTTGAGGATCTGCCCAAGGCTGTGCGTATCGAAAAAAGAGAACTTGGCCTCAAGGACCCCCTTTGTCAATTGGGCGTGAATCGATAGCGATGTTGGGATGATGCAGACATAAAATGCAATAAGAACAAATAGCATTGACAGCGAGCCTCCGATAAGGGCACATATAGAGTAATAGAAAAGCTTTGTAGAATGCCCTTGGCTCTCGAAATCCTCGCTCGATAGTTTCAGATAGTATACGGCCAGGATATCAAACAACTTGGACAAGGCAGCGGTAAGCATGACCCACAGCCAGCCCCCGTACTTGGCTAGGTTGAGGAACCTCAGGTAGGTTCCCAAGGCGACTGGGTCCGACCCCATATCCGGGCATTGTACCTTTAAAGGTGCCTTCTGGAGTAAAGGCGCGCTTTCTTGATCAATATCCGAATCGCAAGGAGTAATTTGCATGGAGGTGTTGGACTTGATAGAACCATAGTTAGCCACCAATGGCGGCTGCCGCTGAGACCCATGTATTTCCTTGGGGTGTGTAGCTAGCACGTTCAGGGTTTGAGTGGTTTGAGTGTGTGCAGGTGACGCAGTGCGCGCTACCGTGCCATCGCAAATGTTGTATTGCTTGTCGGCAATAGACATGAGGGCTGCTGACGATGTTGTCGTAATGCGTAATGAGTCTTTGAGAATACCGTCAGGACCAAGAACCTGAGCAATAATGTGCGACTGCACTTGAGCATCCAATGCAGCCAAAGGATCGTCAAGAACGATGACTTCTCTTCGTGCATAGATTGCTCTTGCAAGGCCAACACGACTCTTCTGTCCACCTGAGAGAGTCGCGCCTGTACCTCCCATGGGGGTCTCGTCACCTTGGGGCAGCCTGGACAAATCCGAGCTGAGTGACACCGCTTCAAGGACTCGTTGGTAGTAAGAGGGATCGAATGGAAGGCCGAAGAGGATATTATCCCTGATTGTACCGCTCGTGAGGTAAGGCTTCTGGGGCGCGTATGCAATTCTCCCATGAACTGAGAATTGGCCACGAGTTGGCATTATGTCTCCAATAATGGAACGAATTAATGTTGTTTTGCCACACCCAACGCTTCCAGATATGACAAGAAGGCAATTGGAAGTCGCCTCGATGTTGCAGTCTCGAATGATGGGCTGAAACCCGCCTTGTGCTGTTGGGAGGTAAATGTCACAGTGTCTCATTGAGAATACGAGTTTCCCCTTGGGATTAGTGATTGAGGTTGAGGATAAGGATGTTGGAGAGGGAGCCAGCCTCTCTGGGCTCGGGTCAATGAGCAAAAAGGTCTTGATGCGCCCGAATGAAATCTGTGCAGACTGGTACAGTATAACCAGATGAGGAAGAAGTGAGATTGCCCGTGTGATGTTGGAGGAGAATGCGAGGGCTGGGAAAACCACGTTGCTCGATAGGGAATGGCCTAGAAACACAGCTACACCAAATGCAATAGAAATCAGTGCTGGTGGAAGATTGTAGACCAGAAAGACAATGACGCCGTTGAGGAGGGCTATGACCTTCGTTCTCTCCATCTCCTCCGCTCGCCTGTCGGCAATCTTTCGCTCAAAGATATTCTCCAAAGAGTTAAGCTTGACTTGCTTGACTTGTTTGAGGACCTGCGTGACGAGAGACACTGTAGCATCCTTGGCTTGCATGACAAGGGCCATGTGGGTAGACATGCTGGATGTTGTATATGAGATGAGAGGCAAGAATATGGCCGGCGATAGAAATCCAGCAAAGACACTTTGCCAGCCAAGCAGAAGCACCAAGGCCACTATGCTGATGCCAGCCTGTAGTGGAATCATCCAGAGAAGATGGAACTGCTCAACTAGCTCATAGACCTTAGTGGTGTCAACTTCGATGAGAAGTGTAGGATCGGCTTTCTGAGCATGAATATCAATATTGGTGCTAGAAATGCATCTGTCGGCAATCAAGGCAGTCATGGCCGAACGAAACTGTACACCAATTTTGCTTAGTTGAAGCTTCAAGTGAGCTTCTGTCGTTCCAGATGCGACAGTTGCTGCAAACAACCCAGCTACCGAAAACATGTCTCTGTTCTGCAGCAGTGACCGAAGAAGAAATGGTTGAGCCAATGCCGTTGCGACGTTGATGATACCGAATATTGCACTTAGGCACATAGGGGAGCGAAATTCACGCAGAAGGACCCATACCAATCCAGCTGATAGACTTTGCCGTAACTGGTCAGGCTGAAGCCCGCGTCGAGCCAGGACACTCCTGACAGACAGTCTTGAATCGATCGGCCAAGCATCGTCGCTTGACAAGGTTCCCGAAGCAGCGAGAGTGATAAGATGATCCAGCCATGACACCGTTAGGGATGGAATAAAGCGACTGTTGGAAAGAGGATGCCTGGCGTCCTTGGACGAGGACGGCCATGGGAGTGCAAGGCTCATAATCAGCGAAAGAAGGTACAAGGCTGAAATAACCCCGTAAGCCCAATAGTAAGGGGAAGACAAAGTAAACAAAAGAGTCCATATGATCCACGATACTAACTCGTAGACAGCCTGTGATACACAAGGTTGAGAAATGATGGTCCACGAGATAGAAACGACTGAGCCAAATATGAGACAAATCGCAGTGACATTGGCGGATGCCAGGTCAAGTTCTTTCCTCACATGTTCAGTATCTTTTAGGCACCCAAGGGCACCGACAAATATGAGACCAATATTTGCAAACTGGAATATAAGTTAAAAAAGCCAAAACACGCGGATCAGCAAACACAAGTGAACTTACAAGGGCTCCTACTCGGGCTCGACTCCAGCAGTGGCTGTATCGTATCGATTCGCGACTCGATGAGAAAACCGAATACAGGCTAGAAAAGACGTACAGGGCAACGCATGCAATGAAAATTGACCTATGAAGAATCAATACGACTGAGTATGTGAAGCTGATATAAAGTTTGCGGCGTCTCTTACTCTAGGATCCATGTGAGCTTCATCTTGGTCGCCAATAGACAAAATAATACACGAATGAGGATTCAAATGACTGAACAAGAAAATGCCCCTATCTCCAGTACAAGCAAGTAAAGTGAGGTAAAAGCTTAGGGCTTCAGGATAATGAGACGGGCTGTTACGTGCCAATCTCACAAGGTACTTACACTACAGTAAATGATTTAAGCCATTCATTCCCAGAACCAACCCAGCCAACTTAGGCTAGGGTACCCGCTCGTTACGCATCGGCAAAAGTACGTACCGAGAGCCTGATAGATAAGATAATTGCTGCAATGGGTATGATACCGAATGCCAGTAGCGCAAAGTCTAGCTCGTCGAGGCTAGTGCAGGAGATGCACCGAGACGAGCTAACCTAATGGGGTCAGCGATTGCGCACCCTAGACACTGCAATGGCGGGGCCAATCTGTTCTGTTATGCCCAGCTCGGAGCTTCTTGCGGGTGGCAAGGATGGAATGGTCTTATCTAGATGATGGTATTTTCATTACTGGCAGCTAGTGGCTGCTCGTGGAGGCACCCAACTTCCGTATGCCAACCCCCATCCCCCGAGTCGCAGTAGTCGCGTAAACGATCTATCCTTGTTCTCACGCAGCTGGCCTCTACATTACGTGACCAGACGTATAAGGCCTTCTGCAAGCTAGCTAGTGACCATAAGCTTACTGCATTGTGTACTTGGATGTGGGGATCGCTTGATAGTTCGGTTACTATACCTACTCGGCAGACGTTAGTAAGTAAATAGAAAAGATCACGTACAGATATTAATATGGCTTTGAACAAAACTCGAAAAAGAAAGGCTTTACTTATAGTAGTAGCATATGGACCTAGGAGAATAAACAGCAGCATTGTCTTACCAAATACTACCTATGTCCTAGTCAATTAGCACGCAATCCCAAACATCCCAATACTGCAGCGAAAATGATGAGTCCAAAAGGAGGCCCCAGTCACGACGTTCTGTCTTTGCTGGGCCATGTAAAAATAATATCGAGCGTCTATCTGTCTACATATATCACTTGGTAGGTATGTTCCCTTGTATCCACGAGTTGATCAGCGTCAGCGACTCTCGAGACTTGTCAAATGGCGCCAAATGCCCGGCCTCGGCAATCTCAGCAAAGGTAAGAGGTTCATACGACTTCCATCGACCAGCCACATTGGCTCCCTCGTACCAAGGGGTCAGCTCCCTCAGGCGCATCAATGGTTGCCCGTGCCAGCTCAAGCCGTGGTCAACAAGTAGTCGCATACCGGCAGCGTTTGAGTACAAGTCCTTATCGCCGACGTAGATTAGAACGCGGATGTTCTGTATGGCTGTCTGTTAGTAGTGTGTTCAGTTGAAGATACGAGTGTCACAACAAGCCCACTCACCGCTTCCAGGAGGAAATTGACATAATTATCGCTCCGTCGCCATAAATCACCATTCTTCTCCCATTGTTCCAAGACGGGATACGACAGGCCTGTGTAGTTCACATGTTGCGGCACTCCGAGAGCCTCCTTGATGTCGTGACGATTCAGGTACTCGTCTATGTGTGCCATTTCTGGAAAGCATCCATCAAGGCCTTTGCAATGTTGCCTGTAGTCATATGGGTTTCTGCCCATCTGGTTAATGACAACGTCGGCTATGGCGGTGCAATTGTCTTGTGCGTCTTTGCAAACCTGAGAAGTCATTCCCTTACTCTCGCAAATGCCGAGATTGTTCTCGCACCACATGGCTCGTGGAGCCCACTCTTCGCATTGCGATGCGTTGAAGAGACTATCTGGCCCCGAGCATACGGTCATGAAACTACCTCTATTCTGCACCGAGAGACGAACAAGACCGTTCCCTACCATTATACCTTTGAGGTTGATCTTGGGCTTGGTAGGGATGTTGCTTGAGGGACCTGTGAGAAACTGATACCTTGGTGGCTGTGCCTGCAGACTCTGTCTGGGTTTATCTAGACTCGCTTGCGTCTTCAAGATGGTATTCGCCAGAGCGGGAACCCACGATCCGCCATAGGACTCGCCTGCGATGTAAAAGTCTAGACCTGCAAGCTCGGGGTACGCGACGAAGAATTGGCGGAGAAACTGGTCCATGATCTTGGAGGATTCAACCAAATCAACCGGCATATGCGCCCCATGGGAGTAGCCTACAGTGATGGGCTGGCTTGACTGTGTGTCAGTACTTCCAAGACAAGATGCTCTATATGAAATGGAAGGTGTACGAACTCAACGAAAAGAAGCGTCGCATTGGCGTTCCAGCCAAACTCATTCTCGACAGTGAAACCACCTTCAGGAGCAATGCGACACGGTCCCAGTTCCATCAAATTTCCATAACCTGCTGAAGATCCACCTGGGCCCCTGCAAGGCAAGATATCAGTTAGTTTTAGGAAGGAATGTGTGAAGAACACAAAAGAATGAGTGCATATACGTACCCGGTCATCCAGAGAATGACCGGATCTCTCTTGGGATCATTTTTGCTCTCATAAGCCCAGAAG
Source organism: Fusarium odoratissimum NRRL 54006 (assembly GCF_000260195.1). Lineage (NCBI taxonomy): Eukaryota > Fungi > Ascomycota > Sordariomycetes > Hypocreales > Nectriaceae > Fusarium > Fusarium odoratissimum. The sequence goes on along the minus strand of NW_022158718.1, from coordinate 159,312 downwards.
AAGATAGATGACTCGTCCGTTTTGGTCTCGATAAACCCTGATGTGCCCGGAGTAGAACTATTGCACACTCTCGCCGTGTCGGAACCCAGGCGTAACGTGAAATCTGGCACTCCAGAATGACCAGAAAAGAACTTGTTGGCTGCGCGAGCAGAGGCGTGAAGTGCTCCATTAACCGGTGCGACGACACACCAAAGAATGGTGAAGAATGTGTACTTCATTGTTAGATTGGATGAGTGTATAGTCGATTAAAATCTCGTCCAAGGGAAGCCAAAGCACTGTTATTTATTGTACATGTGAGGATGTCATAAAGAGAGATTATCAATGATGGTCCGATCCTGGCCCTCGCTTGTTGATAGATGGGTCCATGAGATTGACTAGACCATAACGGGTGCCTTGGTGCGCATCCCGAGGTATCGGATGGGGCCAATGCGGATGATCCATCAATTGGTGCAGAACGAGCTGAAATATCGTGGTTTACCTCCTGTTTTGCATGGCCTCAATCTGCAATTCAACGCGTTACGGCAGTCATCTATATACTTATCGAACCAATTTTTCAAATGTATCTCTTGTGGAGAATGGGATGGCTACTGCTCTGCCTGGCTGCCGCAACAGGTTATGTTGAATGCCATCAACAAAAGCCTCTCGGTGAACAGAAGCCTCTCAGCTATCCCACTTTCACCATTCGCGAGCAAACAGATGGGCTCTGCGATGCAGGCTCTCGTTTCTGGACCGGGACCGTCAACATCACTGCTGACAAGTCCATGTTCTTTTGTAAATGCATATTCTCTTCTCCAGAGACTCTGCTTACACTGACGTTGTAGGGTTCTTTGAAAGCCGTCGTGACCCCGAGACGGATCCTTTGGTCCTCTGGATGAGCGGGTAAGCTATGAAGAGCTGCAATAATGTTTTGATTGATTAAGAGACTGTCACTAACGGATGTTTCTACTCTCGGCTAGTGGACCGGGTGCAACAGGAGAATTGGGCTTAACTATGGGAAGCGGCCCTTGCGTCGTCAACGCTGATGGCAACTCTACAAGTCGCAGCAGATTCTCTTTCACAGACCGAGCCAATGTTGTTTATATCGAGTATGCCTTTCCCATTCACGAGACGGATCAGATCACTGCCTTACACTCCTAGTCAACCAATTGGTGTGGGATTCTCACATATAACTGATCGCGACGATATTGCCGTCACCATACAACAAGGCGCCCGCGATGTTTACTCTTTCCTGTCGCACCTATCGACAAACGTTTTTCCCAATCTGTCCGGTCGCTCTTGGAACTTGGCCGGTGAATCGATGGGCGGCCACTATGTTCTTGGTTATGCGCACTATATGGCTTCCCTTGAAGGCCAGACGTCACTTATTAACATTTCCTCTATCGTGATTATAGATGGTTACGTGGACGCATCACGTCAAAGTGTAGGGTATTATGACTTCTTCTGTACTGACTGGGCCCTAGACGGCCGCAAGGCGCCTCTGATGAATGAGTCGGCCTGTGCGGATATGGCCGCCGCTGTCCCTTCTTGTGAACTGCTAGGCAGTTACTGCCGCGAATCTTATGATCTGCTAGTATGCGGGCGAGCATTTCAAGCATGTGAGGAAACAGTGGGTGAGCATTTCCTCAGTGGAGTTGTTCCTGGAGGATGGGATCCTTATGATGGTAGGTCAAACCCTTCTCTATTTGAGGGTTGAGAACCTTCTGTTGTAATGATAAATGACTCCTAACGTAGAGTGATGCAGACCGCCATACCTGCGAGAGTCCTCCCCTATGCTCAAACTTCGCTCATGGGCGCTCTTGGAAATTCTTCAATCAACCTTGGGTTCAAGAGCAGCTTGGACAGCCTTACTCCCCATTCGAGCTCATCGATTTCGATACCGGGATGCGTTGGCAACGCGCAAAGAGTCTCTTCTTGCCAGTTACACGAGAAATGACTTGGCTCCTCGACAATACCAATATTCGAATTTTGGTGATTAATGGAAATAATGATATTATCATGTGAGTCCATATTCTGTACATCTTTACTTTGTATGTCTTCAAAATGGCCTGACCTTGGATCTAGTAATACACCTGGTCAAATGCGAATGTTGGATGAGCAGCCTTGGCATGGCCAGGCACGCTACCGAAGCCAGGGTTACCAAGACTGGTATATTCGAAAAGGAGACATCACGTCGGATGTCCAAGGTTGGGATGTGAAACGGGGCGGGTTTTGGAAAGGGACAGAACGTCTAGCGCTGTATGCCATTGATGAAGCTGGGCATTTCGCACCCTATCACCAGCCTGAAGCAGTGGGTGCCGTGCTAAGAACTTGGCTTGGGACTTCAGGCAATGCAGATCAAACAGCTTATGGATAGCCAAGGAACTTTGTAAATATTATAAAGCCGCAATGATGTATTAGTGAGTGGCTCTCGGCACAGTCCAGGATTTATTCACACAACTCTTTGCATGCCCACATTGTCATTTAGCAATTAAAACAATCCACAGTTTCCAAATCTTAAAGTTGTAGAGTTGGCACCTCAGCAATAGGTACCAGATCGCCGAAATATTGGCCATTATCTTCACGGCCAAATGCTATCATGTGCGCTCCCGCAGCAGTGGAGAATAAGCTGTCCTTTGACGCCCACTCATCATGCGTCATACAAGCCAGGAAGATAGTGCGCCCTTTTCTCGACTCTTGTCTAATGGTCTGTATAAAAGGCATGAAACCGTGCAAGGGATAAAACGGTCCCTCTGATTTAGCATGCGTATCCATCAGTCCCTTAACAATGTGCTCAATCAGGTCATACGACAAACTGCCTGGTATCATGAGGCCAGCGCAAAACAAAAAATGGAGTATGCCTCTCCGGAAGTTGTTTTCCTTGGCACATCTGGATAAGTCCAGGCCGAGCGCAATACGCGCTATCAGTCTCGCCCAAGAATGGTGCTTTTCGGCGACCATTGACTCTTGCTTGGGAAATTGTCGCTTGTTGTTCGTTGTAGGATCTAATAATCTTCTGAGTAGGCCAGAATCGCACAGTATCTGCGCAAATGCATATTCAGCCATCTCCATTGCCCGACCATGACTAGAAAGGACCAAAGGTTCGAGGTTGTATGAACTGTCCGTGTCCTGGCCTTGACACTCCGCCAGTAAATCTGAATGGAAATCCTCAGGGGGTACGCAACTCAACAGGGTTGTTCTGAGCTCCTTGAGCTCGTCGTGAGTTTCAGTGTCATCCATAAACGTTACAGGGATCTGATCTCCATGCTCAACGAGGTTCCCTTTCAGGATTGCAAACCAGTCTTTGAACGTGTTCAGTACTTGAGGTGTGGTCTCGCCAGAATTGCCAAAACATTTAACAATTAGGATTCTCCACCATATATGTTCGGCTTTTGTACCTACGACGTTGATCATTTGGGAAGCTGTCAAGAATCTTGTCTCCAAGCTCCTAATTAGTGATCCTGTGGGATGCTCGGCGACGCAAACGTGATACGGAACTCGGGGCCAAGTGGCGAAGGATCTAAGATGCAACCACCATTGGAAGAGAATATCTGATTCAGGTAACGACAAGATAATGTCCTGTTGCGTCAGGAAAGCATTATCGAGCACGGACAGCGTCTGCCATACGCTGCTGATGGAACCACACTCTAGTTCATAGTATTCCATTAAGAACATGGTAATCAGACGAGCCTGTAATGGCGGTGACGCCGCTGAGCTAGATTCCAACGAGGCCTTACTCTGCTCGAGAAACACAGTTGCTTTGTTGAAATGTGTAGGCATAGGGATCCAGGTGCCGTCGTTGGAATGCCTCCCATGAAGATTAGCGAGATTCGCTGCTGCAAGGGCTAGTGCGGCGCAGTATAGCGGCTTACACTTCAGAACCAAGCTCCATAGATAGGTAGGCTGCACTGGAAACGCCTTGACGATAGTGATTCTGAAGTGGGCCAGGTAGAGTCTATCGCCATGTACGATCTTGATAGTCGATGGCTGTGTTGGCCGGGATAGATGGATTGAACCTATACTGGCAGCTGAATGGCAGGTCTGAGAATCATCTGGTGATGGTAGTTGACACTGGTTGATCATGGGCGATGGCGAGGGAGTTGAATGTTGGTCTATAGCGAGACCTGGCGTTATTTGTTGAACTTGAGGCAGAGTTGCGGTGGCAGTGACAGCTCTCTTTTCTCGACTCTCCTCCGTCTGCGGTTCTCTCAATGGTTGTTCAGGTTGGGATATTGGGGGCTCCCATGGAAGTTGCGCCATACTTATATCGTCCATGTTGAACTGGATCCCGACAAGATCGTTAATGAAATCACTGTCCGGACAACCCAACTGGACCATTCCCATGTCGAAGTCAAAATAATCGGTGTTGGCATCCGAATTACCTAGCTCGAGGCTCTGATTGTACAAGACAGGCTCCCAAGCACCGCTATTATTGTTCGTCGTGGAATCAGTCGCAGCCATGATCGTATTGTCACATTGTTGCTCTGTCAGACGTGAGGCAGTTTGTAGAGGCGGAGAGTGAGACTGAGACTGCTCATTACACGACGTATCGACTGCCAGAGAAGGTTGTTGTGGATGTACATGCGTGGGAGGCGTTCCGTTTGGAGGAGAGCTTCGGACTTGTCTTGAACAACGCCGGCCTTTAGATGAAACGCTTGCGATGCGATGGTCGACTTTATCGGCGGCCCATTGTGTGGCCTCTCGGAATTTAAGGGCCATCGAGGTATATTCACAGTCGATTCCGGCTGATACGCAGCGGCTGCAGAAGGGCCTTTTCTCATCACACTGTCTTGTCACCTCAGAGTCAGCCAGTGCTTGTATATGCCAAGGCAAGATACATGGATTTACAATTGACTGACCTTTCTCCTCTTGCTGCGACATCGGGCGCATCCATTTCTGCTCCGTGTAATATCCGTCTTATTCACCCGTGCGGGTGCTGGAGCGTGAGAATACAGCCTGACCATGTTCAAAAGTTATAAATCGAGCAATGTTATGAATAATTAATTTGAATGATGAATGCGGGGCAAGTACGAGGACAAGAGAAGCTCAGCTCATCTTTTAACCGAGACCCTGTTAGCATTGGGCTAAGCTAAGTGGTTCTTGGCTGCGTTATCGTATTGGGGTCACTCGCTAAATAATAAGCCGCACCAAGCCATCGCGGAACAGATAAGCCTGAAAATTATCCGCACAGTACCACAATTCCACTCATACAAGCCGAAACTGGGCCACGATGAATCCAACTTTAGTGCAGTCAACACAAGAATAAATACCTGGCACTCTGGGCGGATTTTCGACACACATAAAGAACATCCTGAACTCAGGAGTTCATCTATCTATCCTAATTTATCGCCTTATATCTCTCCTTCTAGACTCTAGAGCCATGTCAACCGAATTGATGCCTTCATCTCGAGCTCGGGCCGCTCTTCACCAAGACCCTGTAGGGAAACTGATGGAGGAGGTTAAACTCAAGCCTCAATACCACCCCATCTTGCGCCCGAACGGCATGATTAATCTTTCCGGGGCTCTTAATTCACTCATGACAGATTGGATGGCTACATATTCTGAGAAAGAGCCATTGTCTATGTCTGAGTGCTTGTCATATGGTCCGCTTACTGGGTCTCAGGATCTTCTCGAGGCTGCTGCTGGCTACTTTAACCGCTTCTTCAGCCCCTCTGAGCCTGTCCATGCCGGGCATATCTTAGCAGCTAACGGCGTGACATCACTCATGGACATGGTAGCGTGGACCTTGTGCGATCCTGGTCAAGGTGTCTTGTACCTGACTCCGAATTTCTTCATGCTTAACTATAACATGACAGTACGAGCTGGGCTCACCACCATCCCCGTTTCTACAGTTGACCTGTCCGATCCCTTTGGCTCCAACGGTCTATCTGAACTGATTAGAGCCTTGGACATAGCCTCTTGCTCAGCCCTCGAAGATCGAGGAATAGAGTGTCGCGTTCTATTTCTCTGCAACCCCACGAATCCCCAAGGCCGATGCTATTCCCCCCAGACGCTCGAGGGTCTGACCTCATGGTGCGTTGGGAAAAGGATGCATCTCGTAGTCGATGAGATCTATGCTATGTCTACCCTGACAGACAACAATAACAACGACGACGACGACGCCGACGCCGATATTACACCCTTCACTAGCATCTTATCTACCAGTAGCCAACAAAATGTACACTGCCTCTACGGCATGAGCAAAGACTTCAACATGGGTGGTCTTCGAATGGGATTCCTCGTCACCAGAAACCCAGTCATCAAGGCCGCCGCCTCACAAGCTGCGTAAGTACTTCACCCACTACGCACAACGAAGCACGCATATGGACTCTTTATTTACTTTATCCTCTTCTTTGTGCATAGATGGTTCACTTGGCTCACCGTGGCATCGGACAGGTTTGTCACACGCTTCTTACAGCAGTTAGATGTGATTCAAGACTACCTCGATAACTACTGCTCAAGGCTTACGGAGGCATATCGAAGAACGACCACGGCTCTGAATAAGTACAAAATCCCATTTCAGCGAGCTGATGCGGGTTTGTTCGTCTTTATTGACCTCAGCCGCTGGGTTTACAACTTTGAGGCAGGAAGGATGGGGAGCCCTGAAATCCAACTCTGTCGAATGCTAATTGATAATGGAGTTTTTTTGAATCCAGGACAGGTCAGAAAAATAATTTTGGCAAGCTAAATCTCAAGCAATTGCTAATAGTTTTCGCTGCACAGTTTGCCGGATGCGAGCGGCCTGGAAGTTTCCGCCTTGTTTATTCGCAAGATTCAACAGTCGTCGAACTGGCAATCCAACGTATTGGACAGGCTTTGGACACATTAAGTACAGGGCAGTAGTCAGAGCCAAGTTCTCTGATGTGTTGCCTGGATTTATCTCACAAAGAGATATTGATGGTTTAAAGTAACTTAGGCAGAGCCAGGAAAATACCCTACAGTACCTGCACTGCATGGCTAATCTGGAGTGGATTTGGTGGCTGGGTTTAATGTCTCGAAGGATTGGATAGGTGGAACGAATTGCCTGATCGGGTCAACGGGACCGCAACTCCACTCGAGGGTTAGTTAGACTTCTTACTGTACAGTACGAAGGATGCAGACAATTACTGTAACGATTGATTGGTTCAACCTACAGTATCCTACAAACAAGCGCCTTCAGTATCTCGGAGGATAAACTGCCTAATCGGACCAACGAGACCGCGACTCAATGCAGATATTCTACGGTGCGGTAATAGTACAAGGGAACCGGAGGCAAACAATTGATGGTTACTTAGTTCAACCTTTAGCATCCTACAAGCAAACACCCTCTTGATTACGATAAGTTTCTATCAACTACTTAACAAGTTATTTGTTCACCGTTTAGTAACCCTGCAATGATCGTTTCCTTAAAGGACAACAGCAACAACAATAATAACAGCAGCAGCAACACCCAGGACACCATGCAGCCTCATCTTGCCTACAAGACTCCTGAGCTGCAACATGGCAACCGTCCATCGTCTGTATATCACTACCACTCTACCCCATACAGCAACTTCCCACCATTGGACACCACTGCTGAGGACTGGACCTCAGTCGATACCCCACATTCAAGCCCAGTATCCCAGCATTCGCATGTTATGCCCCCAAACTTTGCTGGCCTGACTGTGGACGATAAACTATCTCTAGTCTGCATCTTCGCCAAGCGCCTTATCCCCGGACGTTCTGAGCCTCTCCACAATGTAGCTGTGGGTGTGTGTGTCGAAACTGGTAAGATAACTTATGTTGGACCTCAGACGCAGCTGCCCAAGGTGCTTGAATCTGCGCCTCGGGTCCAAGTAGGCTACCCGATGCCAGGTCTTTGGGACTGCCATACCCATTTCGCTGGGCTTATTGATGTTGACTTTCCTGCCATGGTCCTGACTCATCCCGTCACGTTGGGTGCTGCCATCACCCGCAATATGCACGAGACCCTCATGGCAGGCTTCACCTCGGTGCGAGACGTCGGCTCGTATGCGACAGAGGTAGCCCCCTTGGTAGAGAAAGGCCTTATCCTTGGGCCCAACATTTTTGGCGCTGGTGCTGCTATCGGTATCACTTCAGGTAGCTGTGATGCCTGTACCTTACCCGCCGACTATGTTTACTCCCGTCAGGGAGGAGGTGGCGGCGGAACTCAGGACTTTTGGCCAGGAGTTTCTATACTTGCCATTGCCGATGGAGTAGATGAATGCCGCCGCGCTGTTCGCCAGCAAATTCGAAGGGGAGCAAGCTGCATCAAGATTGTCACCACTGGTGGTGTCTTGAGCCGAACGGATGATCCACATTGTAGGCAATACTCGGATGCTGAGCTTGCTGTTATGATAGAGGAGGCATCCCTACATAACCGTGCTGTTGCGGCTCACGCGCACGGAAAAGCAGGCATTATGGCAGCCGTCAAAGCAGGCGCCCACACAATTGAGCATGGGAGTTATCTAGACGACGAAGCTGCCGAGTTGATGGTCAAGCATAACACCACCTTTATCAGCACGAGATACGTCCTTGAGGCAAACTTGAAGCAACTCGACTCCCTCAATCCCGAAACAGCTGAAAAGATGGTCGGAATCGCCAAGGTTCATCTCGAGGCGTACAGGACAGCTGTGCGTCACGGCGTCAAGATTGCTCTTGGCACTGACATCGCCGGCTCAGGCCCAACATCCCTAACTGTCCATGGTCAGAACGGCCATGAAGTTGCATTAGCCGTCAAGGCTGGCCTCACGCCTCTCCAGGCCATCGATGCTGGAACTATCAACTCGGCCGAGACGCTGGGACGCTTGACACCCCAGAAAGGCCTGGTGCGTGTTGGATGGGATGCTGATCTCATTGCACTTGACGAGGATCCTCTAGAGAACATCCATCTGTTTGATAGCGAGAAAAATATTAAGTACGTTTGGAAGGGTGGAATGCTTGTCAAGTCACCCACGGGTCAAATGATCTGGCCACCTAAGAGAGAGTCTTACAAGTAGGGTTGCCGGTTGATATATTTTATTCTATACCAATGTTATGTCTATGTCGGGATTTATTTTCTGCTCAATCTTTATAACCGAGATTCTATGATTTCATTCGGGCTTCAAGCTGCTATGTTGGAGTGTTTTTGCCACCTCGCTATCCTGTAAATTTCTTGCCACCAATTCAGCTTGTTTGTTCTTTATGGAACTCCCAATATCCTGTAACAGAAATCTGCCGAGGCCAACTATCATGTCCGTGTTTTAATAAGTATATTCCTGTCTGCATGTCAGCTGAAAAAAAGGTATTCATTAATTAATCTATTGACTTAGTAATATCAAGTCAACTAACGGAGTGGATGACTTGAATTACCTGAGCAATAACTTCGGAGGTCATGTTAGCAGAAGTTTGCTCAGATAAAATATCAAGCTCCCACAAAGACCCCGGTCCATAGGCCCTTTCTCGCTCTACTTGAGTCAATTTCTGGCGTCCAGGGGAGGGGGGTAAGAGTCTTGGTGGCGTGTCGCGCTCTTGCAACCCAAAAAGGGAAATCGTAACCACTACACGACACCCAGCTGGATGGACATCGCCTACAAGGATTGTACTTGCCAGTTATTCTGGATAGCACTCGTTTAGGGGTTAGTTGTGATAACTGGCAGCTAAAGTGTGCTGACGGTTATCGGGGGAGGAGCGCTTGTGTGTAACTTTATATTTGTAATAGCTAAAGAAAACTCTCTGACGGCGCACTCTGCACTAATTCAGGTATGCGGTGCACTCAATCTCAACATCAGTTCCCAGTGGCAACTGGTAGACAGCTACACAGGTTCTAGCCTTCATAGTAAGTCAGCTTCAGTTACAACCCAAGTTGAGCCCATATTGTAGACTCGTGCTCACCGGTTTAATGTCTTGGGTGAAAAACATATCATAAGCTTCATTGAGGAGTGTGAAATTGTCCATATTGGTAAGATAGATATTCATCTTGATAACATTTTCAATAGAACTGCCGGCGGCTTCGAGAATGTTCTTGATATTGGAAAGCGCTTGGATCTGAACTTATGCGTCAACGCTGGCCCCTACATCACTTAAGGCAGTACTGACAGCCCTGTCTTTGACGGTTCCTTCAACAACGACGAGGCCCTGACCAGGCTTGATTCCAATATTCCCAGAACAATATACTAATCCGTTGTATGTAACAGCAGCTGAGAATTGCGGTAACGGGGCAGGTGCATTCGGCGCCGTGACGGGAGTAAATCGAGGGGTCATTGTTGGTATTTTTGATATACTATAAGAGTTTGTAAAATTGTGGCAAAACATAAAACAAATAAAGATCACAGATGCTATTTCTTATAATCTCGCATTGGCCTCTACTAAGATAGCTTTTAAAAAGCGGCAAAATTTACTATAAGCGGTATTATTAAGCGACTAGTATGCGAAAAGTCACCATCATAATAGCCCTAATCTTATAAACATCAACATGCAAAACTCAAATCGCAAGAAGCCAAACAACGAAAACAACCAAACTGTGAAGAGGTGAATTAACAAGCTCCTCCATAGGATCCAAGCATAGTGCCATATTTGTCGCCCCCCACGCCAGCGATCTGGAGAATACTCAAGACGACATAGCCAACACCCTCGCCAGCGATTCCGCCTGATGCAATAGGATATAAAAGTCTCTCGTGGAACTTGGGCCAAAATTTGCCCCATGTCGCTGCAAACGCTGACCCGATAGCGGGGGTGAGAACCGTTTGAGAAGAAGCAATAGTCATTGCCAGTCCCACCAGAGGCATATTGGGGATCCAAACGTGGTACTGCTTCAAGTTTGGCTTTTGTGGTATAAATCGCTTCAGCATCACAATAGCAACACCCAGCACGGAGAAAACCATGCTGAAGATCCAACTGGAGTGGGAAATGGGAAATTGAGGTGCCAGGATAGCTTCGGTGACCACTCGCCACGTCGTGACCGAGGGCAGAGCAAACTGGCACTGAGTTGCCGTGGCATCTGTGATACTTGGCGAACAGGATGAAAATGGCTGGCGTCAGGAACACAGCAACCAGAGTACCTAGCACTTGTGCATGCCACTGAGCCCTTGCTGGAGTGCCTAGAAGGAAGCCGGTTCTGAAATCTTGGCAGAGTTCACCTGCTTGACTCGCAGCACACGAAGACAACGTTGCTCCAACGAGAACAGTCTTTGACCCAGTCGCCGAAATGGCTTTGTCGGCAGGGTTTCGTGCAATGCCACCAGTGATAAATTGTGATCCTTTAGCGACAGTCCCGACAGGATTGATACCACTGGCTCCAAAGACCTGAATGATGACCAAGGCCCAGATAAGTCCCAAGAATGCATTGAGTAAGATCAAAGCCGGCGATATTCCATACAAATACTTGAATGCTACCATGGCCACGATGCACGGCAAGAGAGTAATACTGGACCACTCCCACCACCTAACTTGATGCTCCTTGGGGACGGGATCAGGTATCTCATCTTCTAGGGTAACAGCACGATCCTGTGTGGTCCTGGACTCGTTGCCTGAAGTCGGGCTTCTACCGGTCACGTTATTGATCTTTGCGCTGACGCTTCTAACGCCATACAGGGCCAATGCGCCGAAATTCTTGCCCTCAATAAGAACAGTGGCCAAAGAGGCAGCAAGCATCGTGAAGACGGCCGGCCACATGATCCAGTATCGAGGCGATGGACTGGTAACGAATGCAAAGGACCCAAAAGATGGCTTGGCAATCAAGAAGGCGCAATGAAAGATCGCTGCGCTGGAAGACGAAAAGATATTAGAGGAAGTCAAGAAGATCACGAATTCGACACTACCCGAAAACCCGTTGCAAAAAGCTGAGGACAGGTTGAAGACCGCCCTGGAGAAGATGTACGCTGCTGAGCGTTCCTTCGTCCCCGGCCCGCAGCTTCCAGTCAAAAACCTCATAGCGAAGAAGCAGGAGGTCCTCGACGCAAAGCTAGCTTTGAAAACAGCACGAACAGACGTGAGTACAGCCCAACTTTCAGCTAGTGGAGCAGCCAATTCGCGCACGTCGATCAAGGGGCGTATGACTCCTTTGGACTCGGAGATTCAGCGGCTGGAAGGCCGTTTACCCGGGAACAACCCTCCGGACATAATCACGGGGGTGGAAGGCAGCAAGGAAGAAGGATTCTCAGTTATCAAGACCAAACTAGATACAAGCGCCAGCGCCGGAGACGGTGACTCAGGAGCTGATGTAGGGACTCGAATCGATTTCACTGTGAGCTCTCAGACAACCGATCACAAACAGGAAGAGCACGGCATCTCGGGAGCCTTCCACGCCGAAGCCCAGACACGGTTCGCTTCAGTCAAGGTAGAATCTAGCTTCTCCAAGAGCAACAAGGAGGTATCTGACTTCATGTCGAGTTCCACCGTCAGCGGCTCATTCTCTGCCATGGTGGTGCGATCATGGTTACACGCCGAGCTGTTCCAGGACTTTGACATCGACATACCGGCCGGCACGTTTCTGAGCCCTGGCGCTAAAGCCATCAAGTAATGGGTGGAATCTGGTGACAACGAATTCGGAAAATACGTGCGGACCAACTACGGAAAGTTTCCCGCGTACCTGATGGCTTTTACTGTCGCTGCAGATGCAAACTTGTCATTTAAGAACGACGAGTCAGCCGCGAAGCAAGTTCTAAACGTATTACAGACTGATAGTAGCGTGGAAGTAAGCTTTGGATGCTGGGGTTTTGGTGGAGGTGCGGGAGCGAAGTAAGGAATAAAGTATTGTTGCCTGTCTATCTGGATGCTAACCTTTTGTTTTAAAGAGTTAAGATGGATGATAAGAGCGCTAGTTAGCATATGGAAGTGAAGAATGGGGCATTAAATATATCCTTGCAGGCTCCTCAGATTATCGGGTTGGTTAGCGAGGTCTATCCTGAGCTGCCGCTGGGAGACAAACCCAAGGAGGGGGGTCTGAACGGTGCTCCCGTAAGAGGATTCCGCGCGAACTTGTAAGTGCGAGTTGGGTCATTCTGAAGGAAGTGTTATGGGTCTGATAATTACCATATGTGGATTTTAATGTATTTCCTTAATACTATCTTTATACAACTTTAAATAGCTAAGCTGTCCCTTACCCCCCAACACACATGTACATTCATATTTATAAAGAAGGAAGAGAAAAGGAGCCTTATTATATCTTAGTCTAGAGTGTTCAAGATGAGCCTTCATTATCAATTAATAGCAGATTAATACTCAACAGTCTTTTAGAATAACCTCAACTTAGGTGCTTTAACCTTGAAGTCCCTTGCTAAAATGTACTCCAGTTACATCAAAAGCAGAATGAAGTCAGAAAAGCATGTATGCGCGATGCACCATTCGACAGCTGCGTCATGGATATTCAGTGGCGAACCAGCCTCTCGGTAAAAAAAAACACTCAATCGCGCTACGAGGACTGGATGGCGATATGCTTTGATCGATTACTGATGATATGGGCTCAACCGGAAAATCCGGGCCAATTGCAATACTGTAATTATGTATTAATAGATGCTGTTGAAGACTTTTTTATCTGCTTGTTTAGTGAAATATGACTAGCTGTGAACTATTGCTGAGACTATTGACGCCGGTCACGGTCTGCTCGTTAAAAACGGCAAATTGTGGATACCTCCCGATATTAGTCAAGTTGACCGTTGAACTTGCCTCTACTCTTGTGTGGATAGCAATTTATCTTATTTCGGATTTTCCGGGAACACTGATCGATAACTGAGGTCTCTATCTGTAAGTCTCTAGATATAAGAATGGCGAAATACAGCTGATATCGTCTCGCCAAAAACCAGTTAGTCGGGTCTCGAGCAACAGCAACATATCAACAAGCTACCCTCCGTCGTCATGCACCTTTCTTCATTTTTCTCTACAGCTCTGCTGTTCTCGACCGCTATCGCGGCGCCACAGCCTGATTACTCTGTAACAAGTGCGGCTCAACATGGCAAGGTTGCCAAGTATCAGAAGCAATGTCCCTTCAGCATTCCTCATGTCAAACCCCACAATCAACGATATGAGCACGCGCTTAACTTCCCCAAGGGATGCGAAAGCGGTAAATTCATCAATTGGAAGACTTTCAAGGCCAATGGTGTCAATCTGGGCGCCTGGCTTGCAAAGGAAAAGACCCACGACCCCGTCTGGTGGAGTTCTCTCGGCACCAAGGCCGCTGCTACAATCGATGAATGGGGCTTGTGCCAGGCTCTTGGAAAACAATGTGGTCCAATCTTGGAGAAGCGCTACGAATCTTTTCTGAATACTTCCACCATTGATACACTTGCCAAGGTCGGGGTCAATACCCTTCGCATCACTACCACCTATGCCGCCTGGGTCAAGGTCCCTGGATCTGCTTTCTATCATGGCAAACAGCAGGAACATCTACGCAGGATTACTCAATATGCCATTGAACGGTATAACATGCATATCATTATCGGCCTTCACTCTTTACCTGGTGGTATCAACAACCTCGACATTGGCGAAGCTTTTGGGCATGATGGCTGGTTCTATAATTCTACCAATCTGGCTTGGAGCTTCAAGGCTGTTGACAAGGTCCTCGACTTCGTTAAAGCAAGCGGCCACAAGAACGCCTTCACGATCGCCCCTCTAAACGAAGCCAGTGATAACTTGGCTGGTTTTGGATCGGCAGCTGGTCTCTCCGACAAAGCGACCAACTGGATTCTCACATACATGAACGGTGTTTTCCAGCGCGTCGAAGCCGTTGACAAGCGTATCCCAGTCATGCTCCAAGATAACTTCAAGGGCGCGGCCTTCTGGTCTCCACTGTTCGACAAGAAGCGCAACCTCGTCATCGACTCGCACGTATACTACTTTGCCGCGTCGGGGACCTATTCTCAGTATGTGGCGCCTGCTGTGTGCGGACAAGCAAAGTATCTCGCTGAGGAGACCAAGTTCCCCGTGTTTGTCGGTGAATGGTCCTTGCAGACTATGTACAACAACACACTATCGGTACCTAATCGCAAGACGATCTTTGATACTCAGCGCTATGCGTGGCAGAAGTATGTCGCTGGTGGCGCTTTTTGGACAGCTGTGTCTTACTCTACTACGCCTGTGGATGGACAAGGTATCCAGAGGGATTACTGGAGTTATGTTGACTTGATCAGGGCTGGAGTGATTACCAAAGCCACAACCAAGAGTTATTGCTAAGGATTCTAGTATTAATTGCAAGAAATTTTACTTATTCACTTTCCCTTATATTTTCTTTCAATAATTCAATTATATTATAATGAGTCATTCACTCGTGTTCTTATATTATCCCTATTACTTTCTCCTCGATATCCCTTGATGTACTTGTGTCTACGTTCCCCTATTGCTTTTTACCCTACTCTCCATGCGCTGGCTCAACTCGTTGCCACCCTGCTGAGGCAGGGTCTTATTGAACTGTGATCCTTGGGCCAGTCTTTTATCTGTAATTTTAGATTAAAGCCTCGGATATGAGAATCCATCTGAGTGTTTCATCTAAATCGGTTGGTCGGTAATAGACGGGAATAAGAAACTTGGAGGTTGGCTTTAAAATTACGTAACGTGGAAAAAGGGTTACATGGCGCAACCTGCAACTTATCAACCGTCCAGTGGTGGAAATATTGGCACAATGTCTTATGACCACGGGAAGTGGGATGTGTCGGATATGTGTGCCGTGATAACTAGCGTAAGAGACTTATCCGATAGTCAATCTCGGAGTTAGTAGAGGCTTCGTGAACGCGTCTGAAGAAGTTGGATTCAAGACAGAGTTAGGTGTCACTCGAATATGCACTGAAATATTAATGTATCGCCAGCTGAAAAGAAGACCAACTTTTCTAAATAGTTAATAAACTATTGAACTTTAGATAAAGCTGCATTTAAGGCTAGATGCTCTCGCCTTTTCCTTAGTCCCGTTGACAGGTTAAGTGGTCCTTGACTGGCTCGGAGATGTCTAACTAATTATGCACCAATAACCGAATACACTAACTTAGCAACTCCAGTCTAACATTGTAAGCTTGTCATCTAGCTCACTCCTCGACAATCTGCTGTATATAGAGTGACGGATAGAAGTGTTCGAGAATGGAAATGCGGAGCTGGCATGTTCCGATCTAGCCTTGCTCAAGGTATTACGCCGAAGCTAGCAGCGGAGGGCCTGAACCACGATTATGGAACTATCTACATGCCAACAAGCTTAGTGGTTTTAGTCCGGTAGTGGTTGTAAGCCACATGCCGTGATCCGTCATCCATGTCAAATGGTTCATATAAAAGCTAATGAATATCCAGATCAATATGAATATTTGGCTATCATTTCTCAACCAGTTCATTGCTTCGTTCTTCATCACACCATGAGACTTGAAATACTTTTCGCACCCGCACTTGCGGCCTTTGTTCGAGCTGCTGGCGTCACAGGCGCCGCCGAAGGCTTTGCCAAAGGCGTCACAGGTGGCGGCTCAGCCGCTGCTGTTACCCCTACGACAACTGCCCAGCTCGTGTCTTATCTCGGCGACTCCTCCGCCCGAGTTATCATTTTGGACCGAACCTTTGACTTCACCGGAACTGAAGGCACGACCACCGCGACTGGCTGCGCTCCATATGGCACAGCTTCAGCCTGTCAGCTTGCCATTAATAAAGACGACTGGTGCACCAATTACCAGCCTAACGCGCCTAAGGTCAGTGCCAAGTTATTTTTCTCTTGGGTCTGAAGCCTTTTTAACCTCTCAAACTTATCACAGGTCAGTGTCAAGTATGACAATGCTGCATTGAACCCCATTCTCGTTGGGTCGAATAAAAGTCTCGTTGGTGTAGGAAGCAAGGGCATTATCAAGGGCAAGGGCCTTTATATTGCAAAGGGTGCGAAGAATGTCATCATCCAGAACATTCAAATCACAAACCTTAACCCTCAGTACGTCTGGGGCGGCGATGCTATTGCCCTTGATAACACGGATCTTGTTTGGATTGACCATGTTACTACGTCACTTATCGGCCGGCAACACATTGTTCTCGGCAATAATCCAAGCAACCGAGTGACTATCTCAAACCACAAGCTCGATGGTGCTACATCTTGGTCTGCCACATGCAACGGCTACCACTACTGGGGCCTTTATTTTACAGGCTCTGCTGATGTACGTACCGTTCCCTTTCTCCCGTCTAACAAGATGCTAATTTAAATAGACCGTTACTTTCAAGAACAACTACATTTATAAGACCTCTGGTCGTGCCCCCAAGGTCGGCGGAAACACCCTTCTCCACGCCGTCAACAACTACTGGTACGATAACGCCGGACACGCCTTCGAAATCGGTGCTGGCGGCCAGGTCGTCGCTGAAGGCAACATCTTCCAGAATGTGGCTACACCACTCGAGGCATCGAGCTTTGCTGGTAAGCTCTTCTCGAGCCCCAGCACCGCTGCCAACGCCGTCTGCTCATCTTACCTCGGCCATGTATGCCAAGTCAACGGCTTTGGAAGCTCTGGCACACTTTCAGGCAGCGACACCGATTTCCTGACCAACTTCAGCGGCAAGAACGTTGCTTCTGCTGCCGCTTACTCCAGTATTACCGGTCTCTCGTCCAGCGCTGGCTTTGGTACTATCTAGACTTTTAGCAGATTGGGACAGTTAAGGCATCAAAAGAATGCCTTTACGATTCAGAGAAATATTTCGCGTGTACATAGTTAGAAAGTAAATAGCAGTCAGCGGTCATGAGTAGCTGTTGTTGATCAACCGCTACGCGCCCAATAAGAGAATATATGCTATCCTGATCCTCAAACAGCCAGATGCAGGCCGAACGGCTTTGCTTGTCTTCGTCTTCTATCGTTCAAAAACAGCGATTATGCCTCACAATAGGTTTCGTCTCCATCGCACTTAATATTCCTATCAACTCCCGCGTTTCTGAAGTCCCTTCCATATTCTCTCAATGGCTTATACTGGCAATTAGATCATCTCTTCCCGAAATGTGATTTTGACGGTTGCGATAATTGGTTTCATTAAAACCCGCGACCAGCCCTTGAAATACCAATATTTATCCCGCCGGCGTGCAAACGTATACAATAGTTTGACAACACAACCATGGTCCACGGTATTTGTTCCGTAGCAGAGTGAGGAAGGTATCAAGAAGCATCATAGGCCTTTTGCTCTGGTGCAGATGCAGACCTCTTACATTCCATACCGCGACATATAGAATAATGAAATAATCCTATTCTCAGTTATACTCTTGCTACCCGGATATTACAAGTGTTATAATCATCGCCATTACGAACAGGAGCATAGCGCAACTGCTCTCATTCATACTCTGTGCCGAGTTCTCTTTAGTACCATCTTCTTTACTAGCTTTGGTGAAATCCGATTCCTGATGAATAAGCGCCACTGCTGGAACCCTTGTTACAACAATGTCGTCTCCCTTCAATTCTCCTGTCTGCAAGTCCCGTGTAAATGTTGCTAGAGGAATAGGTTGTGTATAGATTTCAACAGGAAAGTCTCCTCTCATGCTTGTCATGGGTACCACGCTGGTCGGTTTTAGAAACCCGCATATCTCTGTGTATCCGTACGAAGACATTGGACCAAGTACTGAGTAGCAGTTTCCATTAAAGTCAAGCGTGTAGTCGCTAAATCCATTAGCGACACGTTACCCCTCAAAGGCATTCGGAAGCTTACCTTGGGCAACAAACAGCTAGTGTCTCTGATGGTTCCAAGACCTGTTTCCAAACACTTGTCGGATCTGTAGGGAATGGCCGACCTGGCTCCCACCTGGCCGGCACGATTCCTGATTCCGTCTTGGTTAGATCCCCCGATATCTGTGCAGTGCCTCCATTTCCTTTGACATATTTCCCAGCGGTTGTCCAGTTAGAAGGGCAATATAGGCCCGGTGAGTAATAATGATAAAAGCCAATGTCAAGGGTCTTGGCATATGTTGCTGTGATGAGATGATCGTATTGATCTCCGGACGGTATGCATTTCCCATACAGCTGCATTGTGCAGGTAGGGTAAGCCCAGAGATATTCGGGCTTGTCGCTATAATCAGCCAAGTAAAGGTGGTTTGTTGCTGTGGCACATGATGCTGGCGCCGTATAGGTTGTTGTTAGTGGCCCAAAATTGGTTATCTTGGCCTGAGTGACCGATGTTACAGTGGGCATCTTGTTGGAAGGCTCTGGAGGTTTCTGGGGGAAGCAGTGTTCCAATATAGTGAAATAAAGCCAGATTATTTATATTGATAAAATCAGATATGAAAACACTGGCTGAATGTCTAGTTAAGTATTGGAATTTCCAAATTACGCTGGATTTTAGAATGCAAAGTGGCGCATTGACTGCCCTACCGTGCTTTGTATGTCCAATTAGGTATCTCCTTTAAGGCCATAATACTGACTGGAATCAAAAGGACAGGTTCTACCTGCTGCATTGAGCCTAGGTTGGTGTGGCACAGTTGAAGGATATCAAGCTGCGCCGCTAAAATCAGGTTTTGAAGCCGCGAGTATTATTCATGTGATATATTTCCCCTGCCATATTTGTTTAAGGAATAAGCTCAAACAGCTGGTAGTGGTTGGGTCAATGGCATAAGGGTCGTGCAATAACTAAACAACCATATATAGGTTGATAAATTAACAGTCTCCAGCTCATGGAAGCAACACCCCAAGAGCTTGGTCTCCCGGACTAGTTATTATGGAAACAACCGATGTTGACCTTAAGCTTACTTAAGGTTTTCGTTTAACGTGGGTAATTCCGGGCTATCAAAACTATTTTATATGCAACTATAGCCTCCCTTCCAGCCTATTCATTTATTCAGATCAACGTTTTATATAAGATCAGAAACCTACGTTCGCAATGGGAGCCCGAGTATAGTCATTGAGTCGCTTGGCAAATACATCATTAAAGCCTTATCCAAAATGCACTATCAGGCCACCAAGACGATGCAGGTGCAATCAGAAGCCGTGGTTGACCTGATAGAGCATATCGATACATACACGCTTTGCATGGTTTGGTCTGGAAGTTGTCGCATCTGTTATAAGCAAGGCACAGTGGATGAGAGAGTTATGGTCATCTGGCCAGGCTCCATGCAGGTTACATTTTCTAGACATTTTGAAAGCCCTCGATGGGTGGACTCCTCCCGGACCCACGACCATGGCAATCGTTATGCCTTCCTCAGAAATGGAGAATTGGATAAGTGCTATTGAAGTTACGAAGCTGTTGAGTGGGCAGTTGGTATGCTGCTTGTAGTGTATTTTTGAGAGGATTATTCTGAGTTGATAGACCTGACCGCTCATCCTTGCATCACGCGCCTTACCTTACCACAGCATAGTTTTAGTCATTGGTAGAATACTTACGAGGAACATCACAAGCACAGCCAAGGCAGCGGTTTTGAAACCAGGTTTCTCCTAGTCCTTCATTCCTTTCATATGTCTTGAAATCAGCATTTCATAGGCCTTCTAGTACCATAATACCAGAATACCTCCCAGAAATTCCTGTACCAGAATTAATAATCCTAAGGGGGCGGAAGTCCCCAACACTTCGAGCATTGTGGTACGTTGTGGACATAACCTGAAGGGCGTGCATTCTGAGATGGAGCGTCCATGTGTGTAATTAATTACCCATATGCGACACAAACCGCTTCTATTACCGCGTACGTCAACGCTAGTCACCTCGGACGGTTGGGGTTTGTTCGTATTATATAGTAAGGACGAATCGCTGTTGTTTCTATCCGCGCACCGAGCTGTTCCAGTTCGCCTAATCTGGTCCACTCCGAAACAACAAGTCATGGTTGTCTAGTTTGTTTCGGATATTATCTCCACCAACCATTGAATGTGCATTGATCAACGAACTCGGCGTCGATCTCGGACATTTGTCCGCCAATTACAATAAATGTTTGTTTACTGTATGTCTTGGATTTGAATATAAAGATACTGAGATGCCAAGCAAACCAGTCACCATCACAAATTGATCTATTCAATCGAATAACAGACTCTCAAAATGCCTTCTTCCAACCAGATTCTTTCCGTCCTTGCGGCCGTCGCCGTCGCCACTGTCAACGCCGCTATGGGCCCTGCCTTCAGCACTGGTCCCGTTGGCTCTGGTTCCTGGATCCGTGAAGCCACTTCAACTCTTGTCCTTCCCGATGTCCCCCAGGGCTCTACTGGTGTTGCGTCTCTTTGGGTTGGAATGGGCACTGACAAGGGCGACCTGATCCAGTCTATTGCAGACAACTGGCAGTCCGACGAGTGGAGCATCTTTGCTTACACTCTCACCAAGACCGGAGACAACTCTCAGCTGCCTGTCCAAGATGAGCACCAGACTCCCGCCAAGAAGGGTGATCGAGTCACCATGCACTGTATGAAGCGCTTGACCTCGGCACTGGGATGACTTAACTGACCACATACGACAGACAAGTATGATGCTTCAACTCAGGAGTACGTCCAGTACGTCTCTATCAACGGCAAGCAAGTCTCTACTCTCTCTACCTCTAAGGGCCACGAAGCCATGGGCTTTGGCAGCTCAGTTGAGTGCGGTGCCTCGGACTGCGGAACCATTGGTGCTCACCGTAAGTGGCGTGAAACAACCCGAGCGTGACTACATACTAACAGAATACTCAGAGTGGGTTGACACCAAGATCATTCTTGACACTGCCGATCCCAACTACATCCAGACCTTTGGAAAGGGTGAGGGTGTTACTGGTGGCGAGATGACTACGAGCGATGGTGGCAAGACCTGGGTAATTAGCGATGTTAACATTCCTTCATTTACCTTTTAAGTATTATTTTATTAATATAGGTAATATATAGACCTGAATTATATACTATCCTTAGAGAGTTTTTACTGGAGAAATAGTTATTACCAAGAGGAGGAATAGCTATTATAACAGCCAAGGTCTCTGTAAGGAGATTGTAAAAGTAGTTTATTTTATATGTTACTAATAACCCTGGATTGCAAAAGTTCCGCTCCAGAATTCACAAAATGCATCGTTCTCGAGGTCTCGCTTGGCAAAGAAAGCGCAGTCAGGCGTGTCGATTCACAATTGCACGTATCGTCTAGTGTGAACGAGCCAATCTAAATACCAAGATAGATCATTCCCTGAACTAATTTGCTGTTCCTTGCCGCTGCATTTGCGTCGAAACGTCACAAAGGTTACCCAATCTTCCTCAGGTACCTGCAGGGTGGAAACCTTTTCCGGTCTCACCTTCACCAGCAAGAAGGTGATTCTGTCAGCTCAACACCTGTGTATCACAAAATTCAGTTTGAACCTCCATTGCCTGCGTCGAAGCTGCTCTTGTCCAACGGCACTCTGACTGGATACTATTCCAAACTTATCTTCGTGTTCTCTAAGCCACGTCTTTTTGTGCTGCAATGTTGAAACTAGAGCATATCAACTCTGTCCGGAACTTCACCGTAATGCTACAGACGACCATCTCGAAAATGTAGCTACACTTAGAGCCACGACCAAGGAAGCACAAAAGAGGCCAGGCCACCGAATGCTTTGGCGTTTCTCAACCCAACTAACTTCCCAGTCTGACCACGTGGGAAACATGAAACGAAAGGTTTGGTATGCCATGGAGTATCTAGCGTGTAAATTAGTCAGGGGCGCGGCAACATATTGCTTGTTGGGTTCACTCACGGGTATGACATGGAGTTGCGACCGTCAGCACCCACATACCAGTTGTGGCAACCACCGCCGTTCCATACCATTTTCTTCAAGTCCGACTGAACCTTTGCATTGTACTTGTCAACCGCAGACCTCGTGACCTCTACCTTTTGAGCTTCGCCAGAAAGGATGGGACGCATCAGCTTGACAGCCTGCGTCACTTGGTTTTCGAGCCCGAGCACGACACTACTATGCCCAGTAAAGCTGTTGGGGCCAAAGAGCACAAACATATTGGGGAACCCGTCAAGGGCGGTTCCGCGATATAGCTGTGGGCCTCCTCGTTCATCAAACTCCTCTTGTAGGGTCGTTCCCTTGCTCCCTACGACTTCGAGAGGATGGAACCACCGATTGACGGCAAATCCATTGGCAAGAACGATGATGTCAGCAGGAATGCTGCGGGCAACCGCTAGGTGCTTTTCTGCCGAATGGGTTTTTGGGCCTAGACCTAGATTCACGCCTTTTATATCAACACTTTCCATCGCCAGAGTTGTAAGCTCCATTCGGGAGTCGTGTAGACAAGGGAACCAGGCTGTGTCATAGATGCGTCGCTTGCAGCCGATCGAGTAGTGAGGTGTCAATATGTCATGATACTGATACACTTTTGTCAACAAGAAATTTACGAATGGGCCATAATGACTTACTTTGGGAGGGACCGTTTCCCTCATATGTTTGAGAAGTTGTCTCTGAAGATTGTCCCTCTTCCTCTCACTCCAGCGCTCTGCGCCAAATAGCCCAAAGTCAAGTTCAGTGGCCAAGGCTACAAGTGCTCTCAAAATCCGCATGTAGCCTGGCACATATTTGCAGAGAAATGGGCTCCATCTTTTGTAAAAGCTGTCACCGAATGGAGGCGTTATGCGAGGCAGCACCCAGGGGGGCTCTCTCATGAGCTGCGTAACATGGCTGGCCCCATAATCGCTCGAGAGCAACCGAGGGACAAGCTGAGCGGCGCTGCAACCGGTTCCCACAACGACAACGTTCTTACCATGGAAGTCAACTCTTGAGTCCCACCTTGCTGAATGTATAATATCTCCTTGAAACTTATCCTTGCCGGGAACGTTGGTAGGCCAGGGAGCAGGCTCTACGAGACCTCCAACGGCGCTGACGAGGACTGAGCACGTCCACGTTGTCTCGCTCGAGTAAACAAACGATGGCCCTTCCGTATCTTCAATATGCTTTCGGTCCGTGGCAGAGAGATCACCGACGCCATGTAGCAGGTGGCGAAAGGTGACCTCCCAAAGGCGGACTTTGGGGTTCCATTTGCACGAAACCACTTCCATACTCAAGTGAATATTGTCTCTTAGTTCAAAATCATCGACAACTTTCTCGATATATTGTCCGATTTCCCGACCTGGCGCGAAAAAGGCCGACCAGTCCGGGTTCTGGGCGAATGAGAATGAATAGAACGGCGAAGGGCTGGTAAAGTTGTCAGAAAGTCTGAAGTACCCAACAGTTAACTAATGAGAAGAGACGTACATGTCACAGGCTATACCCGGGTAGGTGTTGATCCACCAGGTGCCTCCTATGCCCGACTGGCGTTCCAGCACACAGAAGTCGGTACAGCGCAGCTTTGTTTTCAGTTGGCAGGCCATAGCAACGCCCCCGAACCCTCCTCCAATAATGATTACCCTCCTGTGTTGCGGACCGGGCCCTGGCCCTGGTCCATCCTGGCCTAACATGACGGAATTCGAGTAAGTGGAATCGATCAGAGGTGGCTATTGGCCTTTTGACTGCTGTAGGTTTTGGGCAGCTAGTTATGACTGAGAAGTAACTGGGAATGAAATACCTCCGCTAACACTATCAATGCCGAAGCTACGAACGAACGTTTTGGAATGAGTCATCAGGAGTCGCAAGAGAACACCCAACACTTATATACGTTTCCCCAGCTCAGTTAGCTCTGAGGGCCAAGATGGTGACGCGAACAGCAAGCAACGTGCCCTCTATCCACCTGCACTAGCCTCGGATGTTCGTTCAATTACAATCGCGGCGTTGGATCTCGGGGTCCGCGGGAGGTTTTGTGCTATCTCAATACAGCAATTATACCTGGAGTACATATACCTAATCAGGTAAAGCGGCATGATACGAAACCCCGCATCCTGTAAACTCTAAAACGTGCTGCATGAGCGGCTAGATAAAATACACCAGGTCTTGCCGCGCTTTCGTTGCAACAACAGTTCCGCTTTCCATTTCGTGGTTACCCGCTGATCGTACGACGACGCCCGCAGTATACATCACGGCTTCCCTATCTTCGCGCTGGACCAGCATCATGATGACACAGTCGGCTAATATTGGCCATGGCACGGCGAGGCCCTACATCGGAAAGTCAAGACAATTCAAGCGGTCTAGAACCGGCTGTCTTAACTGCCGACATCGAAAGAAGAAGTGCAGCGAGGAGAAACCACAATGCCGCGGCTGCAGTCGGAATAATCTCCACTGCGCTTGGCCACAAGACATGAACGAGAAAGCTATCACGGCTCCGCCTCCGCCTCTGCCCAAGGATCCCATAGCCAGCACAGATGAGGGGCCGTCACCCGGTACAGATGGTCCGTCGCCACCATCATCTGAAGTTGCCCACACAACTAGCATTTGGAATGAGCCCTCTGGTTCTTTCTTGGATTCGAGGCGATCATGTACTCTCAAAAGAGAATCTCTTCTTCTCTTACAGCATTACATCACAACCACGGCTTCCATGCTTCCCATGCCCCTCAAGGGGAACCCGTTTCTCTCGGAAATCATTCCCATCGCTTCAGTGGATGACATGGTAATGCACGGTGTGTTGGTCATTAGTGGAGCACATATGAACTTTGGGAACATGTCCTCCGGGCCTATTGGTGAGGCAACCCTAGGTCATTACAGCATGTTAATTCATCAACTCGTCATCGAGGTCTCGGACCATAAAGGTTCCTGTGTGAACAAGCTAGCCCGGTTGCTGCTTGTCTTGGTGATGTTGTGTCACTTCGAGGTTGGTGTTGGATTATCACCCTCGCCATGCACTGAACTGATTGCTGATTCTGGAGAAACAGACGGAGCAATGTTTCGCCATCTTGGTGCGAGCCGAGAGATAATTGCTGAGATAGAAAGCCGCCAGCCGACAGAACCCTTGGGATCTGATTCAGAGACTCTTTATGGTCTTGGCCTCGAGCTATACGCCTATCTCACCTTCGTGAACTGCCTCACTCCGTACGGCCTGCTTCAAGAGCGCCAGTTCTCCCTTGACTCTTTTATCACCTCCCCCAGCAGCCTGGCTAGCTACAGCACGTTTGGGATCATGTTCGCTGGCCTCCATGATCTCTTTTCGCTGATACCGCAGATATCACTGCTATTTCGTGATCGGCTGATCGAGCAACAGTCCGGAATCATCGAACCCTCAATTGCTTGCGTTGAGTTACACACTCAACTGGAGCGATGCCTCAAAGACTGGAATCTCTCTCAAAAGGATCTGGTTTCGCCATTCCCAACCGATGACTGCAAACGTGACCTGAACAAAGTTACCAAGATCTTTCAGCTGGGTATCGAGATATACCTGATCGCATCCATGCAAGGGTCATCCGTAGTAAATCCAAAGATTGTCTGCCAACTTCAGAGTTATGTCGATGACATCCTAGACTTAGGACTCGATTTACACTACTCTCAATGGTCGGCAATACTGCTGTGGCCTATTGTCATTTCTGGTTCTTGTTCTATCCAAATACAGCAGCAAGAATATCTTGCAAAGGCTTTGCGAGAATCTAAATATCGTATGAACCATGTTACAAGGACTATTGGTTTACTCCATCGACTTTGGGGTAACGCTGATCCTCTGATATATGGACCTTATGGTCTTTATCTTACAATATCGCAAAGTGATACTACATTCTCTATTATATAGATCGATGTTAAAGTTGTTCAGAATTGATGTCCGTGAGATTGTCTTTCTTCTCCCACTCGTACCTGCTGTGCATGCTCCACCGGAAACCTGCCTCCGATATTTGTCACAGCTATCAGTCTCAGACTAGGGTATGAACAAGAAGCAGCAGAGTTTACAAAGGCCCAGCGACTCAATACACCCTCTTATTCATGGAAAACAATTTGAGGCCCGTGATAATGCTGTCTTGCATGGAGGAACCAATTTGCTAAACAGAGTACTGCACCGACACCAAGAATGACACAGGTATAGTCTATCAGTGTTAGCAATCTGAACGATACGCAAGGGGATGTACTGACTCATGTTTTGTGTAGTCAATGGTCGGAAGGGCGGTAGGAGGAAAAAGACTGACAAGGTCGACCCGACAATTATAGCATATACATTCACGACCCAGCCTAATATCATTGGGAGACGGAATGCCTTGTCTTGTGGTAAGTACCGGGTGCCTCGACGTCTACAGATAAGCAATACTAGAGGTATAATAAATGATAGTAGCTGAAGGACAATCATAGATCCTAATAGAGCATTAAATGCTTTTCGAAGATTAGTATACAATAACAGGATACATCCAAAATACTGAATCAATGCTTACCTATTTTCGAAACTAAGAATAAGAGACCACAAAGAGATAGGACCACCCAGTTCAGGACTGCTGCGTTGAAGGGGAACCGCCAGGTTTTGATGCATTCTCTTAAATACTCTCGAGAACACAATCCCATTGTCACAAGCGAACGCCCAGGTCATACGAGAAGAAGTCTGCATAATAGCATTGAGGATAAAAAATGTTAGAAATATACTGGAGGTGATGATGGCGATAGCGGCTGCGTCTGATCTCCATATCATCTTGTACATCTCGAAAGGAAGGTAGCTATTGAATACGTTAGCCTCCACTAGGTTCCGAGTACCAGATATCATGGAGGGTCAGTTACTCACCCTTGGATTGCCAATGTTGCGTTCATATCGACGATACCATAGAGCAAGACGACGATGTACGGCATTGTAGTGATAAATCCGATGACTACGGTGAGGACGATTGACCTTGGGACCACCCTCTTCGGTGAGCTAACATCTTCTGTCAAATGTAGGCAAGCATCAAGGCCGGTGAATCCGAAGCAAGTAGTAACAAGACTTGTCAGGAAGCATACGCCATCAGACCAGCCGGTGAGGTTGATAAAAGTGTTCCATACAAACACATCTGGTGCTTTATTGAAAGGCCGAACAATGAGCAGGACAGTGACAACTACAAATATAGTTAGGTTGAGAATGACTGTAAATGAGTTAGGTTTAAGATGTTAGATAAAAGAAGGCTATAGAAACTTACAACCAAGATTGTGCGTCCAGAGAGCTTTAGGGAGAATCAAATTGTTATACAGAGAAACAAAAAGCCCGAAGGCTTCGTAGATGACAAACTGGTGCCATGGCTTTGCTTGAAAAGAAGGATGGTAATACTGCCAAAGTGCTAATATCTGCATACAAGGGATTATAGTAACTGCTGCTCCAATAATTTCCCAGTTGATCACTGATATGAAGCCGCAGACATATGATATGCTCTTTGTAAATTTCCTCGGTGCGAGGATGGATGAAAAGTGGTATTGACCACCAGGAGTAGGATAGACACTGATGAGCTCTGCTGCCGACAAAGCGATGCAGAGATATAGGCTGGTCGTGACGAAGAAGCCATATAAGAGTGCAAAAGGACCGCCTTGGAGCAGGGCAATTTGCATGCTTGAGGTAACCCCGGCCCAACTGTTGCAGATGTTGAAGCTCAGGGCTATCAGGCTGGGGAAACCCAGTTTTTGTTTCGTAAGCACAAATTCAGGGACTGTGTCCACGATCCTGACGCTTGGGTCTCGGGGCGACTCCTTGGTGGCTTTATCACTACTCTGTGGGTCCATACTTTCCTCAAGTCTTGGGTCGTCTAAGCGAACAGTCGTAAACTGGTAGCTGTCTCTATTGCGAATTGGGAGGGGACAGTATTGGCAAGCCGTTGTCAGAGTTATTACACACAGCAATCAACCAAGTGAGCTTCATGACAAAGGGTTATATAGTATTATTGAATTTAACTAAATACTTTGATTTCAGTAAACGCCAAAGTGCCGCTAACTATTTTCATTCAGAGACATAGTAACAACCCGAATATGAAAGCTGAGATGCAGCCTCCTAGTTACAGCAAGCAGGTACTTGCTAAATCAAGCACAAGTACAATTTTTACCCCGCACTTTGAACGGCGCATAGATAAGAGGTAGCGCGGATAGATAAGAAAAAGTGCGGCTAGACATGTAACTAATGCAACCACATAAATGGTCTCTAGGCGACCATGTATACCCAGTGGGTTTCAATGCCATTTACCGAACCTCTAGAGTAAACTGTGTTTATCAACCCCTCTATATGTAACGTTTGAGATCTTGTTGGTGATTATCATTGTCGACAAAGGCCGACGGAGCTATCACGAATCGCGGCGGACACCGCGGACGCCGTAGGCAGAGCATGATGTTAATAACGTTTGTATTCAATCAACTATAATAAGGTTAACAAGTATAAAACACTGCGTATTTCCTACTTCAGAGCTTGAGCAGTTTACCAACGTCAACTTTTATTCAATAGCAAAGCTTCTACCTTATCAAGTTCTATCAGCATCTCACTACCTACATCTTTTAATGATGGCGACCATGCAGGAAATCTTCAAAGGCTTTGAGGAACGTCAGGCTAAACTTGTTGAAGACGGGTTGAAGAACCCACTTGCCCACGGTGCCGCTCTTATCGAGGGCCAGATCACACCTCTCTTAGACGCAAAGATTCCTATCCTTGACCAAGGTTTCCTCCATAGCGATCTCACCTACGATGTCCCAGCTGTGTGGGATGGAAAGCTCTTTCGCTTCAATGACCACCTTGACCGGCTGGAGAGGAGCTGTACTAAGCTGAGGCTCAAGCCCCCGATGTCCCGAAATGAGATTGAACAAGCCACTATAAACTTGATCTCAAAGAGCGGCATCCAGGACGCCTATGTTCAGATCATTCATTGTCACTCGCGGCTTCCGTTTTATCCGAGAACCCCTGCCGACCAACGATACGCCGGAGAGTAATTTCATCTACATTCTAGTCATGCCCTACATCTGGGTGATGCCCTATCAAATGCAGCCAGTTGGCGGAGAAGCCGTCGTCACCCGCACTGTTCGTCGGATTCCGCCGGGAGCAATTGACCCAACTGTTAAGAACTTGCAATGGGGTGACTTGATCAGAGGTCTCTTGGAAGCTCAGGATCGCGGCTCACAATACCCATTCCTGACTGATGGTGATGGCAACATCACCGAGGGGGCAGGGTATAACATTATCTTCGTTAAAGATGGAGCTCTTTATACCGCAAAGAAGGGTGTTTTAGAAGGTATTACGCGGAAATCAGTGTTCGACGTCGCCGAGAAGGCTAAAATTCCGATCCATCTCGACGATGTTCCTGCTAGCCTGGCGTATGTAGCTGATGAGATCTTTATGTGCACTACGGCTGGTGGCATTATGCCAATTACAAAGCTCGATGGCGAGTCCAAGGGAGAGGTTGGACCTATCACAAAATTGATCTGGGATGGATATTGGGCAATGCATTATGACCCAAGGTACACAGCCAAGATTAGTTACGAGTAATAGCAGCATCGGTATTACACTTCAGCTTGCTAGGATTTAATATATAAGATATATTCTAAGACAATCAATTAAAGCTCCATAGGTTAAGCAAGGTGTCTAGGAAATATAAGCTCAAGCCTGGCCAGATAGCTGTAACTCCGCCAGTTACTGCGCCTTACTTAGACCAGCTGCGGCAGCTTCTGGGCAAAACTGTGCAAAGAGTATATATATTAATATGCTCTATTAGGTCAACGATAACTTTGAATTATACCTTTATTATCTTAATAACCGATTTTAATATTGCTTTAATAATCTATTTATTAACTAATTTAATCACCAGAATGAGTCCCTGGTTGCTGACATAGGCATTTAGGTTATTAAAAACCTTGGTCCGAATTAGTAATGGGCTAAACAAGAGGTTAGAGATGCATATAAAGTAAGTAAGATACCCTACAATTGCCAATATCAAAAATGCCTGAATATTGCTTTACTAACACGTGTCCATTGATCTATTTCGGCCTTCTCTGCTTACGAGACTAAATTTAGGTGTAAACAAAACATCGAAGTCAGCTCTGTTTAACTTCACTCACCCTGAAACCTGTTGAGAAAGCGCCCTCCGTTTTTGCAAAATAGACTTCATACTTATTCTAATCTAAACCGCAAGGATAACACCCTGACAAAGCCCCACTCACGGATGAGAAGTAATAGACAAGGTGGGTTTCTTTATTCGTTGCTTTTAGGCGCTTAACCGAAGGTAGGAGTGGTAGCTTCTACACTGGCTGAAAGTCTGGGGCTCGTGCATTTGCGGCCTGTTGCTCTGCAGCTAACAGGGTTGAAAATGTGTAGCCCATCTGAGGGATTAAGTAAATATGCATGTCTTTCCATCATCTGAGATGATTGGCTGGGACATGCCATGCAATATCAGCCGCACGAGGCTGGCGCTTACGCAACACGCACTTAGCAAAGATATCTCTCAGCTTCTTTCCAAGATTAGAACTTGGGCCAAGATAAAACATAAACCGTTGGTACATCCTGTAGCACAGATGTTCACATCATGGTATGACCGCTTTTTGAAGTAATATACTGTTACTAACATGTGAGCGAATAGCCACTTCGGCAACTTTACCCAGACCCAAAGTCGGCCCCAGGTCATGCTCCTCCTGCTAAGATAGAGTATGTAATCGACCTGGTAATGTCAACCAAACTAATCGTGTTAGCATTATCGCTGTTCATGGCCTAGGTTCTCCCGCAAAGGGCGAGACGAAACACGCATTCGACACGTGGAGAACTCCATCAGGTCAGAATGGACGTCTATGGCTTCAGCAAGATCTCCCAGCACATATTCCCGACTCTCGTATCTTTTTATACCAATATGATGCAACGCCTACGTACGGCCGGGGTCTTGACGATTTTCGCAGCAAGGCCGATAATCTTCTTGAAGTCATAAGCAATGAGAGAGGAGATGATCTTGAAAGGCCAATCTTACTACTCGGTCATAACTTGGGGGGCTTGTTGATCAAGCAAGCTCTTATCAACGCCCATAGCAACCCAGGCTACATCGCCATTAAGGACGCTACCGCCGGCCTCGTATTCTTTGGAACACCACAAGATAACGTTGCTCAGAAACTTGGTGAAACGGCGGTATTGATTGCCAAAGACTTGGGGCTTAGAACAGAAGATGATGTTGTCAAATCTCTGCAGACTGCTACCATCTTCTCTGAGCTCGAATCATGGAAACATCAAGTACTCGAGTACAACATTGTCTCCTTCTGGGGGTCATCTGATACCGTAGGTTATCTTAACCAGATTGGTTGGTATGTGCTCACATGCTCTTGCTTCAGGTGGTCTCCCGCGAGTGCGCTAGTCTTGGGCTGCCTGGTGATATTGCGAAGATCGTAGAACTCAACGCTAGTCACAGAGAACTTTGCAAGTTTGGCACTACTGACAGAGACCAGTACAACTTGAAGATCGTGGTTGCGAATATTAAGCGTCTCTACAAAATAGCGATCGAAAAGTTTGATTCGCAAGGTGTTTGGTTCCCAGATACCTCTGGCGTCGAAACGCCCCGCACTTCAGAGGAATATGGCCAGGACGATCTTGATGACGGCGTGGAAGGGACACAGAGTGTCACGACAAGTACAACTGATACGACAAGGTAAGTCTTGGCATTTGACGATACGGTCGGTCCATCACATTGCTAATAATTTAAGACAACCGGTGTTTACGTCGAGCCAGGGGAGCCAACTTCAAGCTGACGAAACAACTGTTCAAAACTCTTTGATCAAGGATTTCGGCCACCCTAATGCAGAAGAAGCCCCGGGTCTCACAGGCTCAGCTGTGGAGGACCTCCACATCGCAGACATCCAGGAGGTTCAAGGTAATCTTTATTCCCGGACGCCTTTTACAAATCTCAGCCTGTGAGTTGTGCACCATGTGACCCGCTTTCACGTCTTCTAACGCCTTGTCTCGGAAGGCCAGAGCCTGTTTTACGAGGTGTCCGATATCTCAATTATCAATGGCCCACCAAGGTGCAAGAATCAGTACTTTCTGCCTTCATATCGTATCCTCCTCGTAACGTAATCGCGAGTTACCCTCCAGGAACTGGTAGAACCACAGCACTGGCAATTGCTCTCCTGTCGCGCATAGACTACAGTTCGACCACTCAGCCTCAAGCATTGGTGATAGTATCAACTCGATTACTGGTACACCAGACGGAGAACTATATCAATGAGATAGGCAGATCCTGCGATGGTCTTGTTGTGGAGACCGTCACTGCGTCAAGCAAGCCAACCGCAAAGCTTGAGGCAAATGTTATTGTTGCTACACCTGGTAGGCTTTTCGACTACATTCGTCGTCGTCTGGTCGACACGTCTCAGGTGAGGTTCTTTCTCGTGGACGACGTCGACCACGTTGTGGATATTCCAGCATTGAGACAGCTATGCATTCGAGTCGCCAGAAAGTCGCCGAAAACCACTCAATTTCTATTTTTTTCCGATCTATCAAAGCAGGCCTCAGAGTTTGTAAATGATATGATCCGGTCCAATACTTGGGAGAAGCATGAGGTGAAGGCGGTAGAGCTGAATGCCAACAAGATCGTTCACCTGTTATTCAGATGTAGCGGGGAGCAGGAGAAGCTTGACATTATTTGCAAGCTTCCTGGTGTCGTGCAGATAAGTATGTTGATCATATTTGTCCAGGCAAGTGATCCATCTCTGTTTTTCACCGGGTACAAATGACTCATCGACTTACAGATGAGGTCTTCTGCGCATCAGATACAGCGTGTACTAGCAGAAGAAGGCCACGCCATAACGAACTTGTTCAAGGCAACTGATGACAGCGAGATGGAAGAGCTATTGGAAAAGTTCGAGACTGGACAAGCCAAGGTTCTTATTACAAAAGACTACAAGACCCGGGGCCTTGATCTTCCCTCTAGCTCCATGGTCATTAACTATGATATACCGGATTCCGACCCATACCGGTACATTCGTCAAGTCAGTCGCGCAGGCAAAGCCGGGCGTTCTGGTTTCGCCGTTAATCTGGTGAGTGACGAGACGGAATTAGATGCTCTTCGGTCTGTCGCAGCATCTGGATGCTTCAATCTTCATGAGCTTGACTCGAACGACTGGGACGCAGTTGAGCAGTTCTTGAGAAACTGCACTAGATCTCAAAGACTCTAAGGGACCACAATTTTCTACACTCTAGATAATGGATCTGGCCAAATTCTGCTACAACCTGTGATTGCCAGTGTATCTATTGCTTATAAACAATTAAACAAAGAGTTACTTCTTCATAGACATAACTTCCCGGCTCTAGTGTTGACCCAGCCATTTTAATACTGGCCTATCAACGCTGGGCAACAGCAGCCAAGGCCTAAAATTATTGAGCTATTGAATCACCTCCGCGTCTGTGATTGGCTGCGTCGGAAATTTGCTGCCATTGGAGAACCGCCAAGTGAATGCACAGCCTCACGTGAATCAGGTCTTGCTGACGCGCGAGGCCTCACAAATTTTGCCTATCTAGACTCTCTAAAACTCAGGAAATCCCAGGTCTCTTGGCAATTCTTTACTCTCGCTTGCAAGTGACTAACCAATTCTGGAGTTATGGGTGGCTCGGACGAAGAGAAGGAGAAAGAGCGCAAGAGGGATATAGTGGGAGACTTTCTGTATGCGTCATTTATTCGTCAGCAGCACCTCGATCTGCTCCGCGATCCTTCCCGCTAGACCCTAGTTCGACCGCTGACGTTTTCTCTTGTAGGAAAAAGAACTTGAATAAAGGTGAAATAGCATTGAAGCATGCAGTGGGTCTCGGAAGTCAGCCCAATGTCGTCCCTGTAACTCAGCCTGTCGTCGATGGACCACGTCGCCCCGTGGAGGTTGGATGGCATCCTGTCGGCGGATTTGCCGGAAAGTGGTTTGCGGAAGAGACGGGACTGGGGAAGATGATCACGGAGAAGATCAACAAATATCCTGATCCAACGCAGCATTGGGCTGTTCTTGTCGGTGACTATGCTCATCAGCTATGGATGGTGAGTTTGAGCATCAGGCCCTCGAAATGAGATTGGAGCTCATGTGGAACAGGACGAGAACTTTGATGTGATCTACACAAATGCAAAGATTGAGCGAGACGAGTGGCGGACATTTCCAGTTGGAGAGACGCGCTTCAATGATGATGCGTTAAGGCGAGCTGGTGAGTATAAGTCTCTGGGTTGACCCCATCCAGCTCTTGAGGGATGGCATGCTGATACTAGGGCAATAGGCGAATCAGTGATCCAAAGCATCAGGGAGAGGCAGCCCACTTACAACCTCATAACGAACAATTGCCAGACGTACGTCCTCCAGCTCCTCGACGCCATTAAGGTTGGCGTGAATAAAGAGTTCGGTACTACCCTGGCTGTCTACGAGAGAGTCTTTGGACCCGGCAAGATAAAGGACCTGTTTGAGGGTGAAGAGAAGCCAGAGGATCAGCAACAACATCAGATTGAACAAGGAGGAGAACCTGGGGTAGAGCCAGGAACGCAGCAACCGATGCATCCAGGTAGATCGGATACAGTCAACCTGGCACAGGATGTCATGAACCAGAATACCAATCAACTCGATACCGAAAGGGAGATGGAGAGGCATGAGGATGAGAAAGAGGACAAAAAGGAGAAGAAGAAAGGGTTCTTTTCGCGGTTTAAACGGAGTAATAGTTAGTTCCAGATATGCCTTAAGCGAGTTGATGAGGTTTGACGTTTTTATATACCACTTGAAAGAATAATTCAGCGGTACTTCCTCTGATTGCGAGCGGAATTCGTATGTAAGTGAAATTGGCATATTCCAAATACTCTGCTTGTCTGTCCCGACGAGGGACGAGGTCAACAAAGCACATAGTAACAGAAGGTGGCTAGATATTGGAATATTCAGCGTTCGTGAATTGACAAATTTCCCCCGTCGAGGTAAGTTGGAGAGGAATCCAATCTTTGTCAGCTTCTTATACCCTGTAACAAATAAACCCCACCATGTACTCGCGCTGATGTATGGTGCACTCCCTCAGGGAGCAAGAAAAGTCCAGGCGTGGATATAGAATGCCAGAATAAACTCATCAAAGAGCCTCCTAAGCTTATGCTAATTTACCTAGGTCTTTTTGTCTCTTAGGGTCGAGGTCCCAAGTTTTCTTGCCTCCCCAGGCACTCCATGTCATATCCTGGATGGGATTAGACCATATCAGGGCTAATTAGTGAGGCTAAAACACATCTAGGCTTCTGACGCCTCATAAGGTCTTCTAGAAGGGAGGTTATCTCCATTCTAGACAAATACCTTGTTTTATGGTTGTGAGGCTAAATGATGTTTACAGGTGTGACGCATTTGCTTTTGTCCTCTTGCAATTATTTAACCAAGATACTAAAATTCTGCTCTTTAGTCTCCAAAATGTCATCCAGCAAAGCCTTGATGTCACCTTCTTTTCCGCACTCTACGGCTTGGCTTCGGTCCCGAGAATGCAAGCGAGGTCTTGGCAATTGAAGGTCCGGACTGGAGGAGAGGTCGCGAAGGATGATTTTATTGCCGTCGCATCCGCGCTGGCCAATTGAGTCTTCTCACTTTAATGGCGCAGGTTGTTTCGAATTATGTGCGATTACTGTCGGCTTGAGGCATTTCTCGAGCTGAGCGAATTGTCCTGCCTGAAGCGGATAGCTGTTTGTTCAGTGGCTCGAGTCAGCGTGGTAAGATATCTCCGACGCCTGGCTACAGTGCAACACTCAAACGTTTTCGTATTCTGGGCTTATTATAGCTATAAAACGTTAACGTCTGTTCATCCAAGCCAAGTCTATTTATTCATCTCTTCATCTCGCAACTTACTTAAGTTATTCTATAAGACAACTCCTGCAAAATGAGTCAAACCAGTCTCGTCGAGTCTAGTTCTTCTGGCGAAGCTCCCCGTAATGCATTATCACTCCGACTAGAGGCGCCTTTCTTCTCCCAGGTATCCATTTCTCCCACCAAGCAATCATTCAACATCCAGGGCCGCTACGTGTACGAAACAGAAGCCAGCCCAGCCACGCCAACTT
Organism: Fusarium odoratissimum NRRL 54006; assembly: GCF_000260195.1. Lineage (NCBI taxonomy): Eukaryota > Fungi > Ascomycota > Sordariomycetes > Hypocreales > Nectriaceae > Fusarium > Fusarium odoratissimum. Next base: position 122,715 of record NW_022158718.1, on the reverse strand, counting down.
ATCACATCTCCAATCGCAATACCCAAGCCGGTAATCCGTGGCAGTTACAAATATGCCGCCTTCTACCAAGTGAAGTTCGTCGCCTTGGTGAGGCTACAGGAAACGACGCTTTCATCAGATACGATGATGATTTGACACTTTACTCTGGCGAAAAGATGAACATCCCCTTCAGTTTCGCCGCTGGTCTTGGTCCCACGCCGCTCATTGTTATCAGAGGCCAGAAGAGAGGAACTATTCAAGGAAGCATCGTGATGGAGAAGTCTGGCAGGTCATGCAAGTTCTACCACATGGTTCCTATTAAGCGCGCCTTGACCAAGGCGGAAGAGGACAGGATGCAGGCTCTCATGCATAAGCGTGGATACCGTGACTCTGATGATTGGAAGAAGAAGCTTTTGTTGACGGTGCAGGAGAACTCACCCAAGGTGGCAGAGTGGATTGATGAGTATGGCACTGTTGTTGCTGTTGAGAAAGATGATAAGCTGGAGTTTTCGGGAGAGACACAAACGGAGAAGAAGGATCTTGTTATTGCGTGCTGGGCTTGCAAGGGATTTGTACTGGACAAGACCACTTAGATAAGCATCAGACTGTTTGTCCTTAGACCGCGAGGCGGGATCGCTCGTCTATGTCCTATGTGGTGAGTTTCAGATCTCGACGATAGGTCCAAATGCAAATAACAAACCTTGCTCATAAATTAGATCGTGTAGGTTGTTACTACTTGCAACAAGCGGGTGGACTGCCTCAAAAAGAGAGACAAGTGCCACTATGGGAACGATATGCCACAGATGCCTGAGGCTCATCCTATACTTGAGGGAAGATGTTATGAGACCTAATGATGCTTCCCAAGTCCCTTCAGTCCACTTTCATATATGGTCGTATTATATACTTGGACATGATGAAACGTTTCGGAGAAGATTGAACATCCAATGAGCTATGCATTATCATCGTAACTATGCTATTAAACGAAAAACCCAATTACTAGACGCTGTCCATATAGATCTTCCCTCTATACCGTCTGTAACTTTATGCTAAAACCACTCCATCTATACGCCGATTCTATTTTACAAACTCCCCGATTACCAAGAAAGGTCCTTGGCTATTTTACCACATGAGAGACCAGAGCAAGAAGAGTAAAGGCTCTCATCTTGCTCAGTCTTGGTAGCAGACTTGTCCAGAATCTGCTGAGCAGGTCGAATCTCACGGCCAGCTACACCCTCGAGCTTGCGGTGGTGCTCGACTAGTTGATACACTTGGTTCTGGAACTGAAGAGGGGTCTGGTCAACGAGGACACCGGCGCGGAGGTTCTTCTCGGCGGGGGCTTCTTGTTCGCTGGCTGTTTGCTGGAGAATCTCTTCGACCTTCTTGAAGTCGGACTCGCTGGCACTCTTGTGTCGGTAGACTTCATACTGTAGTTGGGACTTGGTGGCTGATGTAGGGACACATCGCAAGAGGAAGAAGAAGTGAGGACTGAACTGGTTAGTCTTTGCTCGTCACAATTTGGCTGGTAGAGAACTTACGAGATGGTCATGGAGGCGTTGGGGAAGAAGAAGTCGTTGACAACAGATTTCTTCTCAGCGGCGTTCTCAAAGTCATCAATGTTACTACCAGTGCAAGATTTGTCGGCCAGAGTCTTCCAGTTGAAGCTGCTCGAGTCTTGCTTGACGTGGTCAAACTTGTAGTCATCAAAGTTGAAAGATCCGTGGTTCGCTGATTGGCTGAGGTCCTCGCTCCATGGGTTCTCAGGCACGGCCTTGGCGTCCATGTTGATCCAGACAAAGCCCTTGGCATCGACGTGAGTGTGAAGAGGGAAGAGACCGTTCTTGGAGCGATCAAATCCGGGGAGATCCTGATACAGAGGCGCCTTGGCAAGCTGACCGTTCATACCGTAAGACCAACCATGGTACTTGCAGGACAAGACGTTGTTCTGGCCATTATCCTTGACAACGACGGGAAAAGCACGATGACGGCAGATGTTGTGAAAGCCCCTGATGGTGCCCTCTGCATTTCGGATGAGGAAGAAGTCGAAACCAGCTTCAGCGTATCGAACCCAGGCTCCAGTCTGGTCGAATCGCATCTTGTGAGTGAGCAGGATCCATTTCTTTGAGAAGATGGCTCTTCGCTCAAGTTCGTAGATGTCGTCTGACTTGTACCATGTTGAGGGGAGGGGTTGAGTGAGGGGTGGAGCGGCGGGGATGGCTCTTGAGATAAGGTTTTCCTTTTGTGGTTTAGATAGTGACTTCTTTGCGATGAGGGCGATAGCAGCCGCTATGGCGAAGAAGATGAGTGTACCGAGAGTCAACATGTTGCTGGAGGTCAGAGTACCTTGGAGTGATGGATGTTTACCGATCAATCTGTCTACTGCTGGGGGGGACATGTCAATCTATATATTTACTAAGTGTGTCATTGATCTAGACCGGCCGACATTATGTTCCCATGGTCAACGCCACTTTCGCCCAAACAATGATAGAATGATTGCAAGATAAACGGGCATCCCGCTAAGCACCCGGTCATGTGATCGGTGATAAGGACATCTGCTCTAGTCTCATCGACAAATGTCATTGACGGGATTGGGCGCAGATCAAGTGGGCCATGGAGTTTCTTCCGCCCTTGAACGGTTCTACGCCGTCAACCCCGGGTCACATTCCCCTCTTGTATCGATATGTCCCCGGTCCAACGTGGCAGCGACGCATCAGCTGGTTGAAGCCATCAGCGGTACTTGTATTACAATTTCCTATCGCGTTCTAGGTTATCGCACCCCGCATCTTTCGACCTCCGCATTCCGCTCAGAGATACCGGACTTTTGTGTCCGTGCCCCGATGTTTCGGTCCCCGTATCGTGACGCAACCTTGATCGGCATCGGTAAATCGCAGCCGGTTGCGGGGGTTCTGCTATCTATGATTTCAACCAACAGCGCGCGTCCGTGGCACGGCATTTCGATTTCTTCTAGATAACAAACGTGGTGTTTTGTGTTCTGGACCTTTTCTAGAATTTTAATGTTACATAAATATGCATCGCTTCCTGGAGTATCACCCGCCGCTATGCCAATAAACGATAGCCTGCCGACGACTGACAGCTCAGAAGTCACCAGCTGACTTCCATGGCGGCCCATTGCTTGACACCGCCGTTACATTAATCCAAACACGGATTTATCTGCATCAAAGTAAGCTTTTGGTGTTGAGGGGTAATCGCAATGAGGATCTGCCGTCGGTCTGCTTCCATCAACAGCAGAGTGGTATGGTAAATTTCTGTCGAGCGATAACATCCCGAGATCGGCCATTCTCCGCAATGGTATAAATATCCAAGGTGCGCTGCGATAAGCTTTCAACTACAGAACTCAGCTCCAAATGTCTCATCTTGCTCCGTCATCGTATCGGGCGTGTACTGATTACCTGGTGAGACAATTGACGAAGACCTCGTCTTCTGCCAGTTCTGAGCATGGTCATAAAGAGCTCGTTTGTAACTGTAGATCAGTCAAGATCAATTGATCTGCAGCTTTGTTATCATCACAAGTCTCCAGATTATCGACAGCTTCCATATAAAGCATAATTGACAATGCTTGCAGGCGCAGGAATGACAACATCATGCTATCCAATAAGTGCGTATGTTGGCGCAAGCCCTACGAGCTCAGGTCAGTATGTTGACATGGCGGTTATTGTGCCTTTCATTGTTATGACTTGATGAGGGCATTAAAGGTTGTACGAGGCCGAGTCGACTGTATATTCACCCCCACTCATGTCACAATGATATCAAGATCTTTGTTATACTCAGCTATAGCCCTGATTGGACAATGCCCTAGCTGAAAGATGCTGTCTTCATTCATGAACTCACAGAACTGACGGTTAGTCTCCACTCTCGGGCCATGTTTAGATGGTTTCTTGCCAAACAGGGAGCATCTTAGCATTAATTTTGTATATACTCCATCCTAGAGAGCACAGCTTTATGCAACATCTTAAAGCCGTTCCTTCTTGACACCGTCAATTGGAACTTGTCTTTTTCTAGTCGTGATGCCGCTGCTTATATCTCATTCAGCTAATCGGACACCTTCCCCAACTGAACCTCGGAAAATATATGTCTAGCGCCCGAAGTGCACCAAACGAAGTTATCACTTTGCCAAGGCCAATGGAGTGGAGAGTGTCAGCTAAGTCAGACTATCCAGATGATCATGTTGTAACTAACTGGGAGGCGCAGGCAATCCGGCATAACGAGACTTGAAGTAGTCAGCAGTTTCTCTCATGCCACAGGCATTATTCCACAAAGATGGGCTACGGCTTTTATTCTACATAACCAATTACTAAGCAGTCGAGCAAGTATTACTGGTACATTATGGCTACGTGTGTACAAGATAACAGTTGATAGCGATGAAAGGACAATCTAATGTCACAATGATTGAAGTGATTGAAGATAATATGTATTGGTCTTCCGATTTATAGGAAGTACTCTATCTAAAGGACTCCGAAGCCGCTTAATAATGTATGTAACGAAGAAGTATTAACCCAGTGAGTTGATCCATGAAACCAAGGCGTCAGCCGTTGATATGGTCTTATTAAATGCCACTGGAAGCAAAGCTGATGACAAGGCTACCAATTTACTTGGCGCAGACCTTGGCGTACAGGTTGACGGGGCTGGGGCAACCGTAGACCTTCTTCATGCTGGGGGTGCTGTAGCACTTGGCATCGTTGGGCTTGCAGTCGAACTTCTCGCAACCCTCACCGGGGCTCAAGATGTTGTGCTTGTCAGCGAAGGGGTTGCCGAACTCAGTGCTCAACTCGTCTGAAGAGGAATGTTAGTTGGTGTCATTTAGTCAAGGCAGAAGAGGAGAAGACCTACAGTAGACGTTGTTGGGCTGAGACTCGGAAGAGTAGCCGAAGAAGAGAGGCTTGGTGAGAGTTCGGGTGGTGGCGATCTTGATGGTAGAACCAGAGGCACGAAGATCCTCAGAGAATCGCTGGCCGGGCTTGACGGTGGTCAAGGGACCGGGAGCACCGCCACCGTAGGGGAAGGACTGGACGTAGATGGTGTTGGTGCAGTCGTTGATGACATTGGCCTTGTTGGCAGCAGCAGCAGAGCCGAAGACGGCGGCGAGAGCGGTGAAAGCAGCGAACTTCATGTTGACGGTTTAGAGTTGGGTATGAAAAGGTTTTATGTGAGGGGTTGTGATGTAGAAGACTGAGGTGAATGATGAGATGAGATGAGATGATTAGAGTAAACAGGAGCTGGGTAAATATATGCCTTTATATTATGTGAGAATCGGGATCTGACCTCTGGGCTTCTCGAATAGGATACGAAGTACTTTGCACTAGCTGCGCCCTAATATCACCTATACGAAGTATGATCCATCGTCTTGTCCGGAGAAACTCTGGCCTCGTGATTTCTGCGGGGTTGTCAAGATCAACAAATGCAAGTTTGTCGACCGGAAATCTAGCCCAATGCTGCAGTGGACTGCATGCCGAAACATCCGACTGCCCTGTGCGTCATGTTATTATCGCATGGGTTTTTGCATTAAGAATTATGCTTAGCTCGTATTCACAGGGCGGGTGGGTTATTATTAGATGAGCCAGGGGCTGATCATGGCCCTACCCGTGCATCGTCCGCCCCGCTAGTGCTGGATTGGGATTATGCTTCTTTGTTGAGAGGTAAGGGGATTCTGCGATCGGACATTTCGACGTAATGGTCACAGCATGATTCACAAGGACGGGTATGTCATTTGTTCCTGACTCTGTGATTAGGTAGATCGGTGAATTTTGCGCAGCCTCAGCCGTGTACTGCATGCACAGAGAGGAACAGTGACGACATTTGTGCATCTTTGAGGAACAGGTCTAATAAACAGGCGGTCTCACCGCGTTGTTGGTATGAGTGAGACTGACCGCTTAAACGTGCAGGCGCTGTAAAAACACGGACTTCTCTGTTCATGCACTTCATCCAACATTATCATGGACTCATTTCCTCATTTCCAGAAGGAACCAGACGATACACAAACCAGAAAGCTCAACAGAATTGCCGTGCCGAGCCAAGCCATTACGGGACTACCAAATCTTGAAAAAGTGGCAGCTCGAGCGGGTCTGGACGTCATCGTGGACGCCGAGGCGGGGGAGGCTGGGCCCTGAGACACCGTCGGGTCCGGCAGACACTGAAAACTTGCCGTAATTTAAAGCCGAGGGTGGAACCATTTGTGCACTGACTGTGTACCCGGAATCTCGCGCACGAGCTGTAACTATAGGGTATTTTTCACAAGTTCAACGTGACCATGACTCTCTCTTAGACTAGAGCGTGGTTTTGAGTCGATGTTACATGTTATATCCGTAGTTCGTATTACAATTGACTTCTACCGTTAGGGTAACCTGCTCGTTCTAGAATTGGAGAAAAGAAGGTGATTGACCGACTTCCGAGCCTAACAGTTGACCCCGTGTGTAGCCTCATGGGTGTAGCGTTACATCACACCACTAACTTTTAGTCGTATTTTTAGCCAGTGAGCACCTTTATGGGTGATTCCTGCGTGGCTGAGGATCTTAAGTGCATGCATGATCAGCTTACTGCATTAATAGCCTCATCACCAACATGTACTGAATTTGCGTTGGTAAAATTCCTTGGGAATTATATGCGTTCGGCTTCTGGGTCTTGTTCATTAACCGCATTGATGACTAACCAGCTGACTAAAACAAAATTTTGTTGATCATTTAAAATTACTGCATGGAATGCGACCAGCCATCTGATCGAGTTAGTGAGGCGCGAGATTATCTAGACGAGCTCGTATTAAGCTTAAAGCCAATACAATATTTTTTAAACAAAGCCGCATTGCACCAGGGATTTCGCTACTATTTAAATAACCATCAGCGTCGTCTATAACATATACAACAATCTTAACAGGTGAAAAATCTAATCTTATTATTATATCACGCAAATCTTCAACAAAACACCTTGAGAGTTTTTTCAAGTAAGTATTAACAGAGGGGTTATTTCGTATTTACAACAGAATAAGGCAATTCCAACAAGGTAGCGCGAGGATTCGCGTATGAGAGTTATTAATCAAGTGCTGATGGAGTAGAGAATAAAGTATTTTAATTGGCCTGCATAGTTGCCCGACCTCCGATCCCGCCGCCCCCATTGAGCATATTTGCTACTGCCAATCACGTTCACTTCAAACATCTCCAGTGCGATATTTTCAGATAAAGAGGCTAAACATTGAAGAGTAGGAGATCCCCCGGATTTCCAACCGTCATTGACCTTGTTTATTCATAACCCTCGCGCGCTCATCAGTGACGAGACCGCCTATGGTCCCAGTATTGCTGGGGTGTATCTCAACTGCGTAGAAAGGTCCTTTCTTGATGGTGCCCAACTTGTGATTCGGCCATGGCTTACATCGCTAAAAACTTTGTTATATGGATTGAGGCCGCGTCGAAAATCACGAACAAAGCCATTCGAGGCACTCTTGTTGAATTAGTCAACTGTTTCCTACAGTTGGTTCTCATCTGCGCCAATATGTCTAGCAAGGCCACCGAGACGTGAATCTTTGAATAAGGATTGCGACCTGATGGAATATTTCGATGCGAAGGCTGGCAGGAGGTGGCCAGCATCTAATTTCTACGATGACTGGAATCAATAATGATACGGGAATGAATGGAATGAATTTCTCTACTTCTTGCCGACATGTCCCCGCCAGCGTCATAGTAGCCTTCAGATTCATTGAAATACCGTCGTCCAGATTGATCAATTTAAGCCTTATATTGCAAGGAACCTGTTACCCACCACTAGAACACCAAGTCCTTCCTCCCAGTTTATAAAAGGGTGTCAATCTGAAGATATTGTCTTCTGGCTGACGCAGTCAGACATGCGGCGCCGGATCTCGCGACTAAAATCTTGGTGACGTGATCAAATGGGCCAGTTTCTCATAGCTGAAACGACAGAGACTGAGAGACATACTCAGCTTGGTGGAGGCACCAGCTTCTCAACACTTGAAACCTTTGTCTTGTATGCCTCCATGTTCCCACGATTGACCATACTGTTTCAATACACACGAGGCGGCTTGATCTTGTTGTAGTGATTCGTAGACCACTGCTAAGGACCTGTTTGTTATTCCTTTGTGTATTTATTTTGTGTATGTCCAGTTCGTTTAGAAAAATAATTTTATTCAGGCCAAAGAAGTTTTACCAGAGCTGCTGTTACTGGCGCAGAAATAGCTGGAGAGATCTTCTACCATATCCCGCAATACGATCCTGCTCCACCATCTCGACGGCAACCTGTTCTGTCTTCTCCAAAAAGGCAAGGCCCTATCAACGATATTGTCATGTCCACCATATGGCCAAGCGATGTGCTCGGCGCCTCGCCTTCGAGGACAACTTTAATGCATATATTTACCTCGGATCCCCTGCGCTATTGCCGTCGCCAGATATATTGAGCAGCCGCCTGTGGGCACTGCCCTTGTCACAATTAAACTGCAAATGAGCAGAATTATTGCTACCGATCCCTAATGTTTGGTGCAGCGGTCTTAGTCTCAGCGGGTGAGGGTGCTTCCTAGAATCTAAACAGCAACGACAAGCACGCCGGCTTTATTTATAATAAGAATGGCGCTAGATAGACCATGATTACTAAACACAAATTAAATTCTCAGTAATCACCGAACTCTATTATCCCCTTACCACCGCGTTATCATAGAGTTGTATTTCGCGCCATTTGAGTTAATGCTAAGGTCGGGGTATTTAGAACCGGCGGAACAGTCGGAACTCTTAAAACATATGTCTTTGCCGAGGCTTGAGTAGTCGCCGCCCGAAGCGATCTAAATAAATACCGCACGCCGATAGAAATGGGCTTTTCATTTATATTGTATGTTCTTTCTAGTTATCAAACTATCGCGCAAGAGTAAGGTCGAGGCCCGATCTTCTTCCAATAGCACAATTCTTTCCGGTTGCTTGACACTCCAACACTGCAGTCATGTCAAACTCACATCTGCCCAATTCCCACCCAGACGTTACTCCAACATGGAGACCTTACAAATTCCCTAGAACCCCACTGCCTGATGCGATCAAAACGAGTCCAGTTGCAGACTCCGATGGACAGAGATATAGTGGCAGTGTCCCACCGGACTGGTGCGGCAATGGTGCGTTATTCGCCATACATCAATACAAAACATGTATTTAATGTTTGACTTCTAGGCGGACGGCGATTGGCAGCCCATGGCGGGTATTGTGCCACAGTTCTGATGATGACAGCGCAACAATATCATCATGACCAGCACGGGAGCCTAGGGAACATGGAGCCTCTTAATACATCCGTGGAGTATCTCGAACCATTACCTCAGGGCCAATTCGAGATTGCTCTTGAAACTCTGAACATAGGTAAACGCACTTCGACGGTTGAAGCCACACTTAAATCGGTGGAGATCCATGAACACAAGGTCTGCGCTATTGCTATAGTAAGGCTTGGTACGTTGAAAGACGAGGGTCACGTCACCAACATACAACCTTCAGTCTGGCCATTACCAGATAGGACGAAGGATTGTACCCGATGGTCAGATGCCAGTTACTACTACATGAATCCCCCCGCGTCGACGGTAAGGATGTACACACCCAGTGGCGAGAATGCGCCGCTGTGGAGTGAAAGGTTCGGAGGGCAGAATACCAGATATCAGTGGGTGAAATTGGACAATGACGAAAAGTTCGGACTCGAGCACTTGCCTGTACTGGCGGACCTGGTAACCGCTACATGTCGACTGTGTTGTGACCAGAGCTAACCTATTTTATATTATAGGTTCCTCCAATCTTCCTCAACTACGTCGAGGATGGCATGGAAGCCGCCAGCAGCTGGGGTATACCCACCACCGCTCTGAACATTATGTTCCGTTCTGAAATTACTCCACAGGAGTGGCTTCTCACTCGAACCACAATGAAGAGACTACATGGTGGGAGGTTTGATATGAACATTGAGATCCTCGATGAAAGGGGACAACTTCTCGCTTCCTGCACGCAGATTTGTTCAGTGATACCTCTTGCAAAGTCCACTTCTAAGACTGCAGGAAAGCTTTAGACAACCTACAGCAAAAAGAGATATCAAGTATATAAATATGTAAATAAAGAATTATAGCTATGTAGCTAGACCTATAATTATTATAATATATGCCCTTACTTATAATTTAAGGCTAATAATAACATGAAGTAAACCTAAGTAGTAATTAATATAGTCTGAAAAATATTTAAAGTTAATAAATTGTTAAGATTAAATAATGTATTAATTCTAATACTACTACATATAAGCTATGGACATGTAAGCCAGGCCCTTGGCGTTTGGATTAAATAAAGATTTAATCTAATTGGTGTTTGTGGAGATTGCGGGGAACAACAACTAGCTTGTTCTGATCCGATGACTGTTTAACTTTTCACACATTCAACATCTCGCCTTTGCCATCCTATGGATAAAGGAACTCGACGCAACATATTAAAGACGGGGTATCCCCGGCAACGAGCTGTCGCAGCATGTTTGACATGTCGTGAACGAAAGCGCAAATGGTGCAGTCCCCCCACCCCCGGCCTCGGTAGCACCAATGCACGGCTTGTTACAGTAGTGACATGGTTGATCCTTTTACTTACATTTCTTTAAAGCGATAACTTGCGACCAGTTTGTTCCTCCTGTGAACGGATTGGAGCTCGGTGCGAGTATACCAGACAAGATGCTTCATCATTCGATCCCGCATCACTGCAAATTCTCGAACAATTATCCGTGATTGAGGGTTTAGTCAGAGGTATCCAACCTTCGACGTCTTTTGATTTCCCTACTGCAGCAGCTATTTCCAGTCACCAAGAGCAACAAAACTCACCTGCCGATGCACATACTCTCCAAAATGACCTCGGCCCGGACACTGAACCCATCGTGCCAAGCCTGAACTTGGAAGCGAGTCGAGGATCCAACACCGATAGACTGCTCCAATGGCCTATATTCGACAAAGTTCTGTCCTCTCTGCCGCGCTTCAAGTTCTTTGACTCGAACAGTCAAGAAGTCTTTACGTATCTTGACGATGCCGTACGTCAGACTGATGCCCCAGGTGCCCACTTGTCTTTGACGTCCGGTTCTGGTTCGGTCAATATTTCCACAGACAAGTCAGACATACAACAACTCGTTGACTCTTTCTTCCAAAGAGTCAACATCAAGAACCCCATACTCAGCCGCCAGGAAGTTGAAGAATACTGCCACCAGTATTATGAAAATGGACCCCAGTTCAATCTCGAGACTGGATTGGTGTTGTTGATATGTGCACTGGGGGCCGTAGCGGACGAGTTCAATCCACTCGATATGGGCCAAAGCCCGGTAAGCTCCTTTCAAACACCATCTCGGCTGGAACGTCTAAAGCTGGGACATTGCTACTTCACTGCTTCTGAGAAGAGACTGGGTGCTGCCATTTCAAGGGTTGATACACTTTCCATTCAGTGTTTGTGTCTTGCTGGGTGAGTCAGATCACTTGTCGAGTACGCGATGCGACTATAACTAAGACTTGTCATCGACCCAGCATCTATCATATGTATCTGATCAGACCTGTGCAGGCTTTGCGCTTGTTCCATGCAGCAGGGTCATCGCTTCAAATCCTCCTTTCTACCAAGTTTGCCGCCCTTCATTGCTACGACCTCTTGGACCAATTACTCACAATACTACAGCAGCCAGTATTCGGTGGGAGGCGCTTCCCAACTCATCTCCAGCCTATTTTGGACATGTTCTAAATCAGAAAGGTTTGCATATTGGTCATTGATTTAAAACTCTTCTCGCAACTGACAGAACCAGTGAAATACTTGCAGAAATGCCCCTCGGGATTCCCGCTCTAAGAGACCCCCCATCTCAAGATTCTTATCCTCCACCACAACAAATAACAAGGGATAAGTCCAACAAGTGGGCTTCGTCTGAAGAAGATAGTTGGTTCTTCTTGTTGTCTGAGATAGCTCTTCGGCGCATTACAGATCAGGTTGCCGAGATAGTCACCAAGTACATCGATTCCAAGATCCGCTATCAGCAGGGCCAAAGGATTGAAGATCTCGTGCCCATCGTCGCTGAGTTCGAGAGTCAAGTTGAGACCTTTCGACAACTCCTTCCCGAAGCAATCAGATTCTACGACGTACCAGAACCAGCAAGCACTGAATGGCAGCAATATAGCCGCGGACGCTATTACCGAGTTCTCGAACTGATGCACAGACCTTTCGTCTTCACTGCTATTCATGAACCTTCTTACAGTCCCGCTGTACAAGCTCTGGCAAAGAAAGGTCTAGAAAACGGCTTGAAATACCTCCAACACAGCCAAGCGAGCCACCGCCACCACGGTCTATGGCTGCAGCTTCGGAATCAGCTTCGCATCGCCAGTTTACTGCTCGGAGCCTCAACAATACCACATTTTACCATGCCTGATGGTTGGTACGGTGGGATCTCAAAAACACTAGCAACTTTGGATTACTGGTCCTGGGAGTTTCCATCTTGTAAATCTTATACAGATGTGATTCTAGCCTTATCTGCATCGTCTTCGGGAACCATGGAAGAAGGAACTCCCATGAGTTACTGATAAATTAAATTAAACATGTTAGTTCAATCTGGGTGTCGCAATGGCCTACAACAGCTTTAAATGAATATAATTTGTAATTTATCTCCAACGGTAAATGTATTATCGACCTGTTCGCTTTTCAGCGCAGCCAAGACGCCGTCAATTAATCACCATATATTCCATTTCAAAGTCGTTCTGCCGCTAGACACAAAAACATCTTGAAGTGCATCCGTTCTTGCATTCATAAAAAGGATTGGCAAACACGGTCGACAAATGGCCGTGTTTAGCTCTTGACTCAACTCAAATGGGGAATAATATGAGAAGTTTGAATTTTCGCTTCACATCAAGACTCGTACAAGTGAGTGTCCATACTGGCGCATTACCTAAGTTCAGTCACTGGACCAACTGACTCAGTACGGTCTCAGTGCCACTGTTCAGCTTGGAATCAGGGCTTTTGCTGGCTCAGGTGGTTATGAACAAATCTGGAAAAGCGGCAGGGAAGTGCGGCAACACCACTCAACCGGGATCTAGATGAGAGGTAGCGGGGAGTAGTGGCAAGCAACGTGATTGGTTGATATGACATACTTCATTTTTCTTGCTCCTGGCTCCTGTGCTCGGCCTCCCTCCTCACACTAGATGGGAATCCCGTGGCTACGTTCTACTCACCTTCAACATGTCTTCATGCTCCAATTTCCGGGGTATCTGGATTCCTGGAGGTTAGCCGACGTCGGAGTGGTTTTGCATAAAGCGCTGCTATCTCCCCGGATTTCTTCAACAAAAATTCAGCTCTCACACTCATTGACAGATTCCACCGAAACTTGATCCATCCTTTTGGAGAACCGTCATCATGGGCTTGTTTAATCGCACCGAGAAAACGGCCGAGCAACGGTTGGCTGACAACGCTATCCTGGTTGGTGCACAAATCGCCGCGGTATGTTTCTATGTACTTGATATCATGTAACATGATTGCCCAGCATAATGTCTCTTCCTTGAGTTTATGGCAATCGGCCAGCAGAACTGACGAGGTACTCTCCTCCAGGCTCTTCCCAACACTGATAGACCATGGTGGAAACAAGCGCATCTACTTAGATTGAATGCCTTGTTGGGAATTTGCTGCTTGTCAGCTGCCACTGTTGGTTATGATGGTGAGTAGGCACTGTCTTCAGCATTCTTGTCGCAAACCGAAGAGAACGAGTACTCATGTGTGCGTAGGTGCTATGATGAATGCGCTGCAGATCAATCCAAACTGGAAGTCGTACTATCATCACCCCGAGAAAGCTACCCTGGGCGCCATCAACGCTATGCTCCCGGCAGGCAAAATCATCGGATTCCTCTTTGTCGCACCTTTCTCCAACAGATTCGGGCGAAAAACAGCTCTTATGCTCTCTTTCGCTATCACGGTCGTCGATGCTGCTATCCAGACTGCTTCGAATAACTTGGGCGTGTTAATCTTCTCGCGCTTCTTCCTAGGATTTGGGTGTGGTGTCATGTCCCAACCAAGCCCCATCTTGCTTGCAGAGATGGCATATCCACCTCACCGCGGAAAGCTCACGGCATTGTATCATTGCTTCTATGTACGTACGGAAACTACCCTTAATTTGAAAAGCACATAACATGGACTAATGTATGCAGTTCGTTGGTGCTATTGCCGCAGCCTGGATCACTTTTGGCACCCTTAGAATGACTGGGGCTTGGAGCTGGAGAATTCCAACGCTCCTCCAAGGAGCTGCTCCACTACTCCAGCTGGCCTGTTCTTACTTTCTCCCTGAGTCACCCAGGTGAGTCCTTTTCCATATATGGCACTTCAATCGGCTCTCCGTTATAAATCAACAGCGACTGACCAATCGTTTTCCAATTCAGGTACCTCATTGCAAAGGGTCGAGACGACGAAGCCCGCGCAATACTCACCAAGCATCATGCAGCAGGGGATGAAAGCTCTCCGCTGGTCGAGCTTGAGGTTGCTCAGATCCGAGACGCCGTGCGCACCGCGAACAATTCCGAGAAACGACCAAGCTTAGGAAAGATGGTCTCGAGTCCAGCAAACCGCCGCCGACTTCTCATCTCCACGATTGTGGCCATTGCTGCGCAGTGGTCCGGGAATACTGTAGTGTCGTACTACCTCGTCTTGGTTCTCAACGCCATTGGTATCACCAATGCTACGCACCAATCGCTCATCAACGGCGGCCTACAAATCTTTAATCTACTTGCCACAGTAGGCTGCGGAGCCATGCTTGTTGATGTTCTCGGTCGCCGCCGCCTGTTCCAATGGTCTGCTGTGGGAATGACATTGTCGTACACCGTACGTAAAGCTTATTCCAGGCCTCAGTGCGATTGGAGAACGCTAACCAATGCTCATTAGATCTGGACCATCCTCAACGCTCGATTCGACGTCACTGGACGTTCAAGTTATGGCTATGCTGTTATCCCAATGCTCTTTATTTTCTATTTCCATTACGATATCGCCTTGACACCACTTCTCTACAGCTACCCAACCGAACTTTTTACCTACGAATGGCGAAGCTGGGGCGTGGCTTATACCTTGATTGTTACCAATGCGTCACAAATCATCGGCCAATTCTGCAATCCTATCGCCATGGCCAAGATTGGATGGAGATACTACATAGTATACTGTATTCTTGACGCCGCTCTCATCGCTCTTGTCTGGGTCCTATTCCCCGAGACCAAGGGCAAGTCTCTTGAGGAATTGGCCAACTTGTTCGAGAAACTTGAAAAGGTTTCGCCAAGGGATTGGGAGAAACAAGAGGTTGACGATGTGTGCGTTGAAGAGAGAAAGGTAATTTCAGAGTAAATTACTCTAGTGTAGGCTCTGAGTTGAGCAGTAGCACAAATCTATGGTCGTGGCAGGTTACGGTTGACAGGGTAGGACGGGTGTGAATCTGATGGAATCAAGAAGTCGCCTCGACGGGTGGCTTGCTAGATAGCATAATTGTATTTAACTAATAACTATACTACAACTTGGAGAAATTGCATATTAGTACTTTTATAATAGTAATAATGACTCTTTAAATACTGGAGGATACTATAATATAGTCCAGGTTTACGTATAGGCCCTCTCAAAATCTTATATATGGCTATTCAAGCTACTTGCCATAGGTTAGTCTCAGTGCGCTGTATTTATAAGGTATTAGCAAAATGGCGACATTCAGCAACAGAGGAAATAGTAATGCATTTTTTAGTGGTTTAACTAGGAGAAGGGAATCTTTAACATTAGCCAGAAATTACAAAACTAATAATAATCATACTATCTACTTATACATTCCGTCATAACACATTAGCAAATAATTAAATAGAAGGAATTATGCTATAGTCTCAGGCTGGGAACAATGATAAATGACATTAATTATGTAAAACGTAAATATCTGCAAAGCCGGCGCCTCTTATGGCGAATGTGCAGCAATTGAGTGTGCATCTTGAAGAAGTTGCTTAAGTCCCCTTTCAACATTGTCAAGGCGATGCTGAAGTCTATTCTCCATTTCTAGTAGATCAGTCTTAGCAATGGTCGCGAGCTGATCTCGAGCTTCGATGGAAGTTCCACCTGAACTGATCCTTGATGCCACAAAGCTCTTAGGATCTAGGATTTCTTGAATTTGGGAGTCTGAGTACTCTTTCAAGGCCGGGTCCGTGATGAGATCGGCGCGCAGATTACTAGAGCAAACACCGGCTCGCTCATGTGAAGCAACAAGCTGCGCCACGCTCTCGTGAGCATGGCGGAAACTCATTCCATGGGAGGCAACGAGAGAATCCGCGACAGCGCTGGCAGTGGACCAATGTTGGCCGGATGACTTTTGCATAGCAGGTAGATCAAACTCGACAGTAGCAATGACCTCGCGTAACAAAGAAATGGCCCCAGCCGTCTCGAAACATTGGCTGGGAAGAAGATTATGGATATAAGACTGATCGACATCGGTTGAAGTGGCCGTGTGCATGACCCCGAGCTGGCTGGCAGACCAGCCAACAGCTGAGCCGGCAAGTCCCCGGATACGCTCGAGGACCATGGGGTTACGCTTCTGGGGCATCATGCTCGATGTGCCACACAAAGAGGAGTGAATCCGCACCAACCCTACTTCGCTGGAGGACCAGTAGTTGAGGTCGGAGGCTAGACGGCTAATGCCGGAGAGCGTAGCGGCAAGCACGCCTGCGAGCTCGGCACCCATGTCGAGCGCAGCAAAGCCGGCATCACGGGCATTGTAGACGGGGCGGTCAAAGCCGAGGTAGTGAGCTGTGGCAGTGCGATCGATGGGCCACGAGGTGCCGCTATAGGCAGCGCCTCCGAGTGGACTTAGGTTCAGTCGGTCGTATGCTTCGAAGAGTCGGGACAGGTTGCGCGATACGGCCCAATAATGAGCGTTGAGGTAATGATCGATGGTTGTAGGTTGAGAATGCTGCAAGTGAGTGTAGCCGGGCATCAGAGCGCCGGCGTAGCGCTCCGCAGTCTCTAGGATCTGGGAATCCAATGCAACCAGCCCTTGAATCACCTCTGTGAGACTTGCACGGTTGATGAGGCGCCAGTTTGTGGCCTTTTGATCGATACGGCTTCGGGCGCGTTGGATGTCGCGACCGCGCGGGCCCAGTTCGTGCTCCAGGTAGTTTTCAATCTGAAGGCCGAGAGTGCCCAATTCTGGCTTTGAGGCGAGCATCGAAGCCGTATCGCCGGCTCGTAGGCTCAGCAGAGTCTTGACCATGTTTTGACCATGGTGGGCGTCGAAGATGCCGGTGCGCGTGAGCATGACGGCGTGTGCAAGGTCAGTCAGCACATATTGGTCTATGCTGACAAGGTCATCGTCCAACTCAACCTTGTTCACGTGTGTGACCAGCAATGACGATGCTCGAGTCTGGAGTCGCGCATCAGTGAGCGATGCGTGAGGGTGCTTTGCGTGTACTCTATTGCTCATCTCCTCGGCGCAGCAACTGTTAGTTATTATCGCCATGACTGAGACAATAGATACTATTGCCTTCACTTAAATGGGCAAGGCAGGGCTACGCAGCCCTCGAAACACCCCAACAACACATTCTTCTTTTATAGCCAAAGCATGTACATGGGTCAAAGACAGGTGCAGTAGGATATTAAATTCTGACGTTTTCCGCTATGCCGACACTCCCCGCAGCAAGACCCACCATCGAGAACTTGTGTTAGCCGCTATTCCGCGCCCCTGGCTGTGCTATGCAGTAGCCTTATACTCTTAGTGAGCCACCCGGGATAGTGTCGTCAAGACATTCACGTATCTAGATTTCATCAAGGTGAAAGATACTTTAGGTTCTCAGAATCGCGACGACTTGGTGACTCTATCCTGCGCAGTAGGGACTCTTCCTTCGAATCCACTCCCCATGACGCCAAAGCACAATCGGCGCCACAAGACAGATCAACATGGCTGTACCCGCAAGCAAACCATTTCCCCACGCAATCCCAAGACGCTTATACATAGCAGGCGCAAACAAAGGAAAGCTAAAACCAGCCATGGTACGGACAAAAGCTGCTGCGCCAGTCGCGCTGGCGGCATATCGCTCATACGAGTCAATGATGTACGTTTGAGCACATTGGAACGACAGAATTAGTCCCGCAGAAAAGATTGCTGTTCCGACATTTGGGACGATCCAGTGGAGTTTCAGGTGTGCGGAGACGCCGTATAGAACGAGACCCGCGGGCGTGACAAGCGCGGTTGGGAACATCAGGGGTACGCGAAATTCGGGTCGCCCAGGATGGTTATACCGAGTCTTGAGCATTGCATAAACCTTGGAGTGTTAGTGTAAGATTATAGGATGAGCGGAGGTTAAGTACCTTATCAATCAGGGGACCAGACACCTGAAGCCCGATGACAAATCCAATACCAAGAGAGACATAGTTCAAACTGGCGCGACCGGGTTCTTGGTTGTATTGTTGTTCCCAAACCATGGGAAAGGATGCAAAACTTCCGGCGTGTTAATTGGTGGCACTGTGTTTGGTATCAACCTTGTACACTCACACAAGATACATGAGGCCATACAAATATGCTCTGTATAGAGCCGTAATTTGTATAGCAGGCTGCGTAAAGAGCATCTTGAATGGTCTCTTCAAGTTGGTCAAGAGTAAAGAAAAGAATGATCGATCTCTCTGTTCAAACTCGGTATGAAGAAGCCTGTTGCCAGTTATCTTGCGAAGCTTTCTGGCCTTGACCTTAAGAATCTTGGGTGGGTAAGTCTCTTGCAAGAACAGGAACGCAAGGATCTGAACCACAGCATCGGCTATGGAGACCACCCAAAATATCCAGCGCCAGTTCAGGTGCTGGGTAAGGTAGCCAGCAGCTTGAAGATCGTCAGCCTGAAGGTATTGTTGGGAGTTCAGATGCTTTACCTATGGGCCCGACAGCAGGCCCCAAGAATGGGGCAAGACTGTAGATGGCGGTCGCAGTTCCGCGTTCCTCCTTTCTCCAACAGTCGCTCAGCACGCCGCCTCCAAGCTAAGCTCAAGGGTTAATAAATAGAGATTGGCAAAATATTATTCGGGCTCATACCGCCTGGGGTGCACTCCCACCAAGACCGCTCAAGAAGCGAAAGATGAGCATCTGCTCTTTGGTCTTCGAGAACCCACATACAGTGTTGAAGATCAGATAGAACATGTTTGCAGACTGAAGAACAACAACTCTTCCAAACATCTCCGACAAGGGAGCGAGCAAAAAGGGACCAATTGCATAAGCCAAGAGAAAGATGGACATGAGAAGGTACGTCTCAAAGTCAGATGAGATCTTGAACTGTTTGGCCAAATCCGGCAAGGCTGGTGCCAGCATGGTTGAAGAGACTGGGGAGATGAATGTGAAGCAGGAGACAAGAATTGTCGAGAGCCATTTCTTGCGTTTGGTCCAATTGTGTGGATTGGAGGGATCGTGGGGACCATCCCAGGTTACCTGACCATGCGTCAATGATCATACTGGCCAAATGGTGCAGGACTAGGGAAATGGGTGATTGGCAAAAGCATGGTTGAGAGAGAGGCCAACTTACCAGGTTCGGGTCCTCATCTTGAGGCAAGAGAAGAGGCTCAGGGGCTGGATGACGCTCCAAATCTTCAGACGATTTTCTAGATTGGTCTGACTGGCTCACGACATCAGGGTCTTCCGCAAGAGACGCCAGTGGCCTTGGGCGACTCGAAGGGTTCGAGTCATAACTTGCATCTTGACCATGGTCACGTATCAGCCAGGGGTAATTCTGACGCGACTTCTCGTAGTTGGCCAAGTCTTCGAGCATGGGGCTCCAGGATCTCCAAAGAGAGGAACGAGAGCCAGCTCTTGAGAGCGAAGGAGTATTACTCTTGCTCATGACTTGGGGGAGAGTAACGAGAGGTCTGATTGACAAATAAACGGAAGCCGCGTTGGGGGGACAGTATAGAGTGCAAACAGTAGCGACAAAACGAGAGAATGAGTAAGCGAATGGACTGTGATGCGTTGGATCCTATCATAGAAGTGCTGAGATGCTCAAATATATGTTCACAATTTACAATTGTCCTACTCAAGAAAGCTGTATCTTGACCATGTTTGGCAACCAGCGCTAAGTTGCCCAAAGATAAAGGCGCAGCCTGCATAAGTGAAAAGAACAACTCGCCAAAACCACGCCACTCCACATCATCTTGCCGACGCGATGGCAGGAAAAGACTGTCATGACTACACAGCCTGAATGCGTCACTGCTGAGGCTACTGTCTAAGACCCTATGGTGGCTGGTGTATTTCCAGACGGGAATTGCTCGTATCGCTAGTTGAGTGATTACAGTGAATGACACTGGTTTCAGCTGTTGAATGCCCATGGTCGTCATTAGGGTGGCTTAGAAGTTTCGTTTCAACTTAGCTTGGTTGGGTTGCGGCCATCTCATTTGCTCAAGCAGCATCGCCAAGACCTAAAGGCGGAGATCACATCGCGCATCATCACGCCATGGGTGTCGGAACATTTTAAGATACCGAGTTGATTGCCTTTGGTTCCCAGGTTTTCAAAGAGCCCTAGCCCTGAAGTGCAATTTGTGCGCGGGTTCCAATCGACAGTCTCTGCAATATTGACTTCTCGCTTTCACCCCAGGGCTCACATGCCATATCTTCAAAGCATATCGTGCGAACTCGCCAGCGGAAAATAAGCTTCTGTGAGCTTCCCGCAGCCGAAGATCTGCTCCAGTGGTTTTCTATAAATATGCCTTTCGCGCATGGTGTGTCTCTCGTTGATTGGTAGAAGCAGTGATTCACGGACCTTAGATAAGGGCCAAGCAATGACGGCGCCGTTAGCACGCAACCTTGATGACGTTTCGACTCAGCATTGCCCAGTCAAGCCACGAGACCTTGAATTAAGCTTAAATTTTATCCCTGTAACTGCTTCCATTGTCCTCCACACCCCGACATGCCAAAGTCATTAGCGAGCTGCCCAGTGATGATCTCCTCAGCCCTGCGATGAATGACGCGTCCCTTATCTCGACTCGCCTGATTGATGTCTCGAGGAATTTCGCCCTCTCAATGCATTCTATTTATGCCCAGTGGCTTGGGTGATCGCGTGACGCAAGCGCATTCCAGAGAAGTAGATTCCGAGCTAACATTCGTTTCGAGATAGAGTGGCAGACGACCTGTTGCTATTCTGGGGCATGATTCTTCTGTGATACAGGCTAGTGCATCTTTCTCGTCGAGGCTGAGTGAGAAGAAGGGATCATTCACTAAACGAGATGCGGTCAATGGGCATAAATGAGACCCGAAACATGGCGATAGATAGTGAAGCATTGAAATATATAATGATGCCGTATCCAGGCAGAGAAAGAAGCGATTCAGAACAATCAACAGCCTCATCTTCACATTCGCTTTAAAGAACTTTAGCTGGAAAGCTTCCATTCGCTGCAACAAGCCGATCGTTTATACAACATTGACCCCAATTCTTCAATTCTCTACAACTACGCACTCAAGTCCTTTGACACGAATAGAATGACAATGGGCTCTACTGTCGCTACACCAAATATGAGAGTCCTTGTCTGTCCATCTGGCTTCAAGGGTAGCCTCCAGCCCAGTGAGGCTGCAGACTGTATTGAAGCGGGGATCCTCGCCGTTGAACCTAATGCCTCGGTCCGCAAGGTCCCGTTGGTCGATGGAGGAGAAGGTTTCACCCAGGCCATTGTCACAGTAACAAGTGGTTCATTGCATCGAGTCCCTGTGGTCGGACCTGTAGGAGTTCAGATCACGTCATTCTTTGGTCTGCTCGGTCGCAACGAGGATGAGCCAACCACGGCCGTCCTTGAAATGGCTGCTGCTGCTGGCCTGAGCTTAGTCCCGCCCAGTAGTCGCAATCCAGGCAAGACAACAACATTTGGCGTTGGCCAACTCATCCTTGCTGCGCTTGATGCTGGAGCCACCCGCATTCTGGTTGGATGCGGTGACTCTGGGACGTGCGATGGTGGTGCGGGGATGCTTCAAGCCCTAGGTGCAAGACTGCTTGATGTCCAAGGGCGTGTTTTACCTTTGGCTAGAGGTGGCGAATCACTCTTGGACCTTGGTTCCATTGACCTTTCTGGAGTCGATAAACGTGTCTTCAAAGCCAAAATTGACGTTGCCGTGAATTGGCATAACGTGCTTTGCGGACCAGACGGAGTGGCAAATGTCTTTGGTCCCCAGAAAGGATCAACGCCAGAGCAGGCCGCTCGCCTCAGTTTTGCCATGGAAAAGTTGGCAGACGTCGCTACTGGCATTCTTTGTGACAAGAACGTACGGCTTGCTCCCGGAGGCGGTGCTTCGGGAGGCCTTGGAACAGGCTTGCGCTTGGTAGGAGCTACACTCAGGCCCAGATACGAGGTCATTATGCAGTACATCAATCTGCACAGTATATTTGACGACTGCGATCTTGTACTCACTGCGGAGGGGGGCATTGACGATCAAACTCCGAGGGGTAAGATCCCTGCAGAAGTTGCCAGGCTCGCAAAGAAACATGGACTTCCAGTGATTGCCATCGCTGGTACGATTGGGCAGGGCGCTAGAGTGAACTATGATATCGGGATTGATGCTTTTACATGTATTATTCAGCGTCCAATGAGTCTGGACGATGCGGTTTTGGAAGCGGAGAAATTGACGAGGGAGAGTGCCGAGACGGTCATGAGAATCGTTGTGGTTGGGCGGATGCTGGGCAAATCCCCTTGATAAGACACATGTTATCTGAGTTTATTTTTAACTTAGTTTAATTGGATGAATTTATGAGCGACGCAACTCCATTACTCAAACTATATACTTGTCCGACTAGACGGTTGTTTTGTTCGTATCAATAGCGATTACCTTGACCTCCGGGGCCCGGGGGGAATTCGCATGAAACCGCACCATTGGTCAGGCACTTTCGTAGAATGTCTAAATAGTGATCCCGGAGTTTTATTTGCAATTGAGACCTGTGGCTGAGGCGGACAGCTTATACTCACCACACAGAACTTACCCCTATAGCACTTTACGCGACAGGACGGGTCGCGTTCTGAGGTAAACCCCTGTTCTGACCGGCACTACTATTCCTGTATATGGGACAAAGTCAAATCAACTCTACGCCCTGGCAATAATCAACCTTACTAGGTTTAAAGTGGGTCACTAAAATCAACTCTAGGAGAGTTGATTTGGTCATTAGTTACTAGGCGTTACGCCACCCTGAAATCCAACCTGATGGGCCAAACGGCAGCCCAATAGTGACTCCTTGTTGGAAGAATTGATGGTTCCCCCTCAACTTCAGGATTAAGGTTTAAGATTAAAGTTAAAGTTTAACATCCTAAAACTCCAAATCGTAGAACTGTTATTTAGGACTCTAGGACTCAAGTCCTAGAATGAATCAGTCGAAGATATAAGGCCGCAAAGGCCCTTCGACTGCAAGGAGTCAACGGTACTAATCAATTATCAACTGCACTCAGCATCCCTGCGTAATCCAACAATACTCCTGAACCAAGGCCGTATCTTGGCTCGGACGATACGCTACAGATAAGCCGTTAAATTCGTGATCTTAGGTTAAATAAAACACCAAAGACGCAGAGACTATATAATATGATAGCATAGGGCTTTAGAGCTTACTAGCAGATAGTAGCAGTATATACTATGAGAATTGCCAGCCTAAAGGAAGAATTAGCTCGGCTAAAGAGAGGGAAGAAGAGGAAGGCGGTGCTGAATACTAATAAACGTTATATGACTCTTAGAGAGACTCTAGCTGGTTAAGAGTCTATACTAGAAGGGGCGACTTATTATATGCCTATTAGGGTAGAATTTATCTCTTTAAGTTAGTAAGAGTTAGAATAGGAGGCTGGCTTAGTTATCAAAGTTAATAAGGAAATATACCCTACTAACTAACCAGGCAGTTACAGCAGAAGGTAAAAAAGAAGCCAGAGTATAATAATTAAATATACTTATGACTTATTAAATGAATAATTTTATGTATTTCTGTTAATTTGGTTAAATTTTGTGTAAGTAAAGTCGGTGAGTTTTGGTGGAGCTTTTTTTATTTTGCCTGGCGAAAGAGGGGTGGTGGCGAAAGAGGGGTGGTGGATGGTAGATCCTAAGCCACGGCGCTTTCTCCTAAGAAGATCCAGACATAACTATATTAGTCTTAAATAATTGCGTCACTATGAATTGTTCTATTTCGAGCTGCAACACAACAGGAACTTGCAGTGCGGACATTGCCCTCCTTGACCATTGGCGAGTATCCGTCCACGCGTAATCCTAAGGAAGATACTCCACGACTGGTAAGCCACAGCGGCCTCGGGCTGAACACAGAGTCTGGCTAATAGAAGTATTACTATGAACCCAGCTGCTCAAGCATGGTCATGTTACAGTCTTCTTTTTAATCCGTCCCGCGACCTGAATCTGCCAGTGCGGCGGACAACCTGGGCCAGTTGGGCTTATATCGCCATCCATCCACAGTTTCACCCGTTGCCGCATACATTCCACTCCTGAGTTGAAGAATCTCGTCGGTAACGGATCCTCTCACCAAACCCTTGATACATTGTTCAGTAAGGCTGGTACCAGTTTAGGCTCTGCCTGACCCAGCTCCTAAATCTGCGCGCCTACATCCTCTGGTGGACCAGGCGTATTGATTAGGTCTCCGTCGTCGAGTCCAGCAGACTAAGAACCAGCAGGACTTCCAATCGTCGCCCATCGATATCGATAAAACGCAGCAAGCCCTCATCGAGGCCTGCCCCTGATGGCCGAGGCCGTTGCAGCCTTGGAGGTGGCTGGGGCCATTGGCGATGTCGTCCGCAGGCTATATAAATACATATCAGCTGTGAAGTCGGCTAAGGACGAGATTTTGAAACTAACGACGGAGTTGTCCGCTCTCAAGGTTGCCTTGGAATATTTTGACAACCAAAGTCAGTCCGACTTAAGGCTGCTTCGAAATGAACAGGTCCAGGACATGCTACGCCTAATACGAGACACTCTGTTGTCCATGCAGAAAAAGCTCGGTCTTGCTCCGTCGGGATTCGACCACACCATCACGATTCTCGCCTGGCCTTTCCATTCTAGTGACGTTGCCAAGTATCTTTCAACACTGGAGAGATCAAAAACTTGGTTCACTATGGTCATCTTGTATGACTCGAAGGAATCCTTAACATCCTTGTACGCCGAAGTCCAGCGCCTCTCTTCGGCTATTCAAGACGACATTACTTCTCGTAAGACAGACACCATGCTGAAAGAGGTGGAAGAGGTCGTCAAATGGCTAGCCCCAGTCAACTCTGCCGAAGAACTCACGCGAGCCCGCAAGGACCGAGCGAGCGGGACTTGCCAGTGGATTTGGGACAGGAACTTGACTGCGTGGCGGGATAGCAGCGGCCCCTCAAAGCAGCCGCTCTTCTGGATTACTGGAAAATGTGCGTAAGCCGACTCACATAACCTGAATTTCCGAGAGAAGGTACTGACGGTCTCTCATAGCGGGGTCAGGAAAGACAATTCTGTTCTTCAGCATCCTCGATGAGCTGTAGCTTCGTTGCGGAAACCATGAGGCGACTCGCATGGCTGTGGGCTTCCATTGCTGCTCCTTGGACGTTGCCGCCTCGCAACTGACCCGTAACATCTTCGGATCCATATTCGCACAGGTTGCAACCACCCATTCCGAAGTAGGAGGGTATTTCCAACAAATGAGGAAAACCGGCACAATGCTAATACCACAAAACAACATGACAGTCCATGAAATCCAGGAGGGAATGCAGTTTGTGCTTAAAAGATTCGACCGTTTTTACCTCATGATCGATGCCCTCAACGAGACGCCACACAGCGATGAAGTCGTCAAGACGCTCATATCGCTGTGCAAGCAGAACGCCAAGTTGCGGGTTTTGGTCACAAGCACACGTGAGCCTGTTCAGGGCCAGGATTTGATTTTCTTAAAGAGAATGAGCGAGAGGGTCGTGAATTCGGACATTGAGACATATGTCTACCAGCGGCTTCTGACCGAATGCCGCTTTAAATCTTTGAATCCGACCAGTCAGAGAGAGGTTAAACATCACATAGTCACATCGTCACACGGCGTGTATGGTTTCCCTCAACAGACTTGTGCTGCAGCTGGTAACTAAGCAAACGAACCAGGTTTCGATGGGCCAAGGTCTGCATGGACCAACTCAGCCGCTATCGCACGGTGAGAGACATGAAGGCTGTGCTCCACGACATCCCCACCACGCTTAACGAGATGTACGCCGCGATGCTTTTTCGAATCCCGGCCGAAGATAGGGGGATCGCGCACGAGGCTCTCACATGGCTCTGCTTCTCCCTTCGTCCTCTGCGTCTACGTGAGCTGGCTGAAGCCGTGATTCTGTGTGAGGACGATACCTTCCTGGATAACGATGCTAGACTCGCTGACCCGGTCGTGCTCCTCGAAGTATGCCAGGGTCTGATCTACTCTAGCTACGATGAACTGACACTGGCCCACGACTCGATTCGAACCTTTCTTCTGTCTGACTGGATTCGAGAGTCCAAGATGGTTTCAGAATTTGCCGTTGATACGGCTTCAGCTCATCGAAAGATCATGCGCAAGTGCCTTACATATCTGAGCCTAAATGATTTCGCTTCGGGACCTGTATCTACCGAAGACCAGCTTAACGCTCGCTTCATCGATTACCCACTTCTCTACTACGCCTCGCAGATGTGGCCGATCCATTCCGAGCGATTCGACTTGCAGTCGGAGGATGAGAATGACATTCTCGCCTTCTTCAACACCAAAGGAAACCCCAACTCGGGCACGTTTGGGACGTGGGTGCAGCTTCTCCTGAAAACGCTGGATCTGGATACGGTTCACCGGACTGAGCCTTTGTACTACGCCGCCTCCTACAACATGGTGCAGATATTAAAGATTCTTCTGCGGCCGGGAAACTCCATTGACATCAACAAGAGAGGTGGGCGCTACTTGTCAACGCCGTTGTTTGTGGCCGTGTGGCGGGGGAATTTGGAAGCCGCAAAGCTGCTGTATAAGGCCGGTGCAGATCCCTGTCTCCGAGACAGGAAAATTCCCTCGGACAGCTACAAGATGGCGGTACACCGTCATATGGACGAGCTTGTCGAACTTTTTGCCGACTCGGCAACTCCCCGTGGGGCCGAGGAGCCACAGTAGTGATCAGACGGTGTCAATTAATACATACCTCTTCCGGTCACAATTGTGGTTGCCGCTGCCGTTGACTATGTGGGTCCGGGACAACAACATGATTTGCAACCCGGCCACCCTGTGACTTAGGCTGGTCTGCATGCATATCCTTTTGCTTCGTATCAGGAGGCCACAACACCTACACTAGTAATTCAACAGTTTGGGTAAAACCCCGGATTCCTGTCATTACTTTAGGACGTTCACTGCCTAGGAGATTTGCTTACAGAATGAGCACTTTAATTCGCTCCCTTAACCCTACTTTAAAGTACCGCACCGTTTCTGTGCCACCTACCTTATGTTAGACATATCGCAGGGTAGCCTGGCCAACTTAAGCTCTCTTTAACCATTTGCCTCTCGCAAGGTTTAGGATTAGGATAGGGTTATGATTATACTAAGCGCAGAGTAAGTAGGCTAGTCCTAAAATGGTGCGACGCTTGACAGTGCAGGTCTGCTTCGTCATAATTCATCACTATTTTCTTCAAGGTCATTACGCATGCCCTTTGGGGCTGTCACCTAAGTATACAGCGTGTGAAGTGTCATCGTTGGTGTGGGGTGGAGCCTCAATAAGTTTGCGATAATGTTGTAAAAGAGGAAGCTGGGAGTGTTCAATACTGAATTAACGAGAAAGACAATGCAGAAACGGAAATAAAAACCCTCTAATAAAACATATCAGCTTAGACTATGGTGTGAAATTCCCTTAGCTTGTTTCCAAGTTACCCGAAGCCCAGACGCGCTGATATCTTACTTCTTTAATGGACTTAAAGAATCAGTTTAGTAAGAATTCTTTGAAATAGATCGACCTAGAGAGCTAGTCGAAAGTGAAGACACAGAGCCGTTGAGTTGATATGGGAGCGGAGGATAAAATTGGCCGAAGTCGTGCTAAGATGGTGGGATTGTAATGGTGTTGGAAGAAGCAGGACAGTTTTTGAGGTAAAGGCGCGATGGTGCTTCAAGTTCAGTAAGTTGTCGTACAGCTACGTATTTATGAAAACCGCAGCGGAGGTCATGTATATACTACCTGGAACACAAGAAAGAAATTGAGATCCTTCTGGTGAATTCAAAAGAAGTCCACAGAAAGAAATTTAAGTTCTAAAAGTTAAAAGAGGATTACTGTTGCCTCTTTTATAATACACGCGTCTCCCCAGATTATCTCTCGTCTTTCCTTTTCCTCACCAACAAATAATTGCACTGTCCCTCCCATACACCCACTCATCTCAATCATCTTATACAAAAGCTACATCTGCCAACATGTGCTGTTTTGGACGTAGCAAGCGACGCAAGGGGCGGCCCTCTGCAACGGCGCCTATGAGGTCTGCACCGACTTTCAGGACACCGAATTATAGTAGGAAACCGACAGCCACCCAGATGCAGTGGGATGGGACGATCAGCCCGAGGTCTGCCGGACCGAAGTCTGCCAACAAGGCTTGGGATCAATCGTTTTTCGGGGCAAGCAACGGCTTCCGGAAGGGAAAGTCCAGGCAAACAGCCAGCCAGGGCAGTGACACGAGCAGGCGTGGCATCAATGGCTCTTACGAGTCCTTCCAAGGAAATTCCTGGCGTTAAATTGGTATGAAGGCTTTCAGAATAAATTACGAGTTCAATATGCTGATACCTTTAGTCGAGGTTCGACGTTGCCTCGCCTCACCGAGAAGACATCAGTACATTCTTGTCTGAGACCTCAGTCATGGCTCTGACTTGACAAGTTGGGATACAAGATGAAGTGATGGACATGTCGTGTTCTATTGTCCAGGGGATATTTGGATTGGAGAGGGCTATTGTGTTCAACTACGTTGTTTAAGCGCTGGGTTTGGAGTGAGAATTCACGGTTTAAGAAAAAGGAATGTTTGAGATCCTGCTTGGTCAAGGATATGAAAGACAGGTGGCATTAAATTAAATCTCTTGTCTTCAATATTAAGACACATTATTTGTGCCATATACTTTGTGGGCCAACTTTCTTACTTGACACATAAACCTTTTCCCCATTAGGAAACACGACGAGTGCGTCTGGAGCCTGAATCACAGTAGCTTCAACTCGCAGCGGCTCTATTAACTTGCCTTCCTTCCACTCGAGAGAAACAAGCCATCCTCCCATAGCTCTGACATGAGTCAACTTGCCACCTGCCCAAGACGACGGTAAACTCGGAAGTAGATGTATCACAACGACCTGCCTCGATGGTTCGGATCGTAGCGTAGATTGGACCAGACACTCCAAGATCCCAGCGCATCCGCCAAAGTTACCGTCAATCTGGAATGGAGGATGATTATCCAGCATGTTTGGTAATGTCGATGTTTTCAACAACAGATCCATGTGGTTTTCGCAACCCTCGGAGTCTCGGAGACGTGCGTGAAGATTCAGTAGCCATGCCCTACTCCAGCCTGTATGACCTCCTCCGTGCTCTGCTCTCCTCGCAAGAACCTTCTTCGCAGCCTTGATCAGGAGCGGCGACGAGTCCATGCTGATAGAGTCATCGGGATATAGCCCAAAGAGATGAGATACATGGCGATGTCCGGGTTCAGCTTCTTTATGGTTCTTCAAGCCCCATTCTTGTATCAGTCCATCTTTATTCAGCGACATGGGCGGTAGCTTATCGAGGGCTGCGATAACATCCTTCCTCCGGGGATGATCTGGATCGAGGATACTGATGCTCCAGAGGAAACTCTCAAACGCAATGCGCACAATTGTCATATCGATTACAGACCCTTCACAGAAGATGCCTGTCTCTCCTGACTGGGACACGAAGCTGTTTTCCGGGGACAAAGATGGGTTGGTAACCAAGTATCTGCCGCAAGAAGATGGAATAAGAAAGTCAAGAAGGAATTGAACACAGCCTTCTAGGACAGGAGCAATGCGACAATGAAGCGTGGGCTCGTACTGATATATGAGCATTCTGACGACATCGGTACACAGCCAGGCCCCTCCAAGCGGCCAGATAGTAGCAGGCATCCAGCGATCTTGAGGATCCGTGTCAGCCCATATGTCAGTGTTATGGTGCGCGCACCATCCTTTGCAGTTGTACATCATCTTTGCTGTTTTTTTGCCTCTTTCCGCCATGCGTTCGAGAAGGTTAATCAGTGGTATAGCACACTGGATGAGACTGCATGGGATGGCTGGCCAGTAGTTCATTTGGAGGTTAATGTTGATGGTAAACTTGGATCCCCAAGGCGGTGAAAAGGCAGGATTCCATATCCCTTGTAACGTTGCCGGTAGAGCTTTGTCAGAGTTTCGACTTGAAGAAATGAGTAGGTATCGTCCGTAGTTGTGATAAAGCGCCACTAAGCCAGGGTCTCTGTTGCTGGCGATTCTTTTGTTCGTTGGTAAATGGTTCGCGTCAGGGAATAACCGAAGGGACATTCGGCCAAAGAGGTTGGTATAATCGGATCGATGGCGGCGAACGAGAACATCCCATGGCTTCCGAAGAGCATCATCAACGTTCAAAAGAGCCGACCTTTCGGGGTCCTCTTTTCTGAACGTGGTATGCGCCCCAATGGCGATAACACATTTTGTCGCATTGACAATCAGGCAATTTCCAACCGCCTTGATAGTCCCATCGCTAGGTTCGCAGGAAGCTCCAAGAACGAGAGACAGGCAGTTACTGTTTGCACCACCAGGTGTTGCGTTGAGAATAATCCGTGAGTCTTGCGCGAAGATGCTGTCGAGATACTCGTTGGTCTCTCCCTCATTCTCGCTCTGTCGATTCAACCGCACAACGAAACGGCTCTTTTCAGATGCTTGGACTTGGACGGCGAGTACACTATCTGGAAAGCTGGCAATTATATCGCGGCGATAAGATATACCATCGCATTTGTAACGTGTTGTGACTTGGGAAGTGTTTAGGTCGAGATATCGTGTGTAATCGGTCACCTCACTCTCGTCGTGATTAAACTCAATCTTGCATTGACCCAGTGGCTCGTAGTGTCTCATGCTCGATGGCGTAGCAAAGAAGGCCTCTTTGACGAGATCTTCTGCATCCTTGTGCTTCTCATCTCTGATCAGTTGCCTGAGCGTCGCTAAATGACTGTGCGCATCTCGAGGTGTTCTGTCCTGCGGGCCGCCATACCAAACAGAGTCCTCGTTGAGTTGGAGCAGCTCGGTCGACGTTCGCCCGTAGACCATAGCTCCCAGCCGCCCGTTGCCAATTGGAAGAGCCTCAGACCACGAAGATGCGGGGGCGGCATAATGCAAGAGCATGCCTTTGTCTGTGTCACTTGACTCGCCTTCGTCCATGGTGGATGACTGGATATGCGCGCCGTTTTGCCGCGACGGATTCATGGCGCTTGATGGTGGAAAAGGCGCATGGGATGATGATGCTAGGCTAATTGATGAGGGGAAGTTGATGAATCTCTCATGTTTTTTGTTTGCCGAACAGGGCCGATTGATGATGGATTAGACCCGAAGAGGATGGTCAACCCCACAAACCCATGCGGACGGATGAACGGCCCATGGGGTAACGGCGGGCTCGGCGATGCTATTGGAGGGATTATTATTTAAGTTGACGATGTACCCACATGCCCCAGAGTTGAGAGTGGTTTAAAAACTGGAGGCATTTTAGCCGACATCGCACAGACTGCAGCTATCACGTACATGCAGCATTGGGCCGTGATCAGAACCCACATAGAGAGGAAGGATAGTCTAGAAGTGGTGTGATCCGCAGTTTCTAGGATCTAGCCAATACTCAATCGCTTTGCCGATGGCTCTCGTGCCGCACTCAACGTGGAATAATTGCACTAACTAGGTCAAGGCTATACACTCAGCAATGGCTGCACTGAAAGCATTCTTTGCATATGATATAAAGACGACCTGAGGCCCAACAGTAAAACGCACCACTTGAGGTTGCTGTATTTTTGACTTTATAAGACATCAGCACGATCATACAGGATATCAATATGCCTATCCAGGCACGAAGAGCCTCTTTCGAGCGCCATAACATTTACCAAGATGTCCAAGCTGATGCAAACAAGTCGGGTGTCGCTGTCGAAGAGATCGTCACAGCGCGAATCACCGAAGACCATCTGATCACCAAGTCTCGGGAAGCTTTGTCTCTCAAGTCCAAAGCTGGCTTTCGCATCTTTCTCATCATGGTGACCATGGGCTTCAATCAAGCTGCGTAAGGCTGTTGACTCATTGAACCTTTGATGATGATGAGCTGACACTTGCGTAGATATGGTATCGACTGGGGTGTTATCAGCAGCATCAACTCCAACACCTATTGGCATGACTACTTCGGTTTCGCAAACAGCGGCTCGACACTCGGTGTCATCAACGCTCTCATGACCATCGGCAACTTTTGCGGCGCTCCATTCCTCAGTGTTGCGGATAAGATTGGTCGTCGCAGCGTCAACTTTCTCGGCTGTTTTCTCACTATTGTTGCTTCTCTCATTCAGTGCTTTGCCCCGAATGTCAAGGTCTTTATGTTTGGCCGCTTTGTCCTTGGCTTTGGTACCGCGCTTTGCACGAGCTCGCAGTACATCGCAGAAGTTGCACCCCCTCATATCCGTGGACAGTGAGTCCCTCTCCCATGTCAGCCTCTGAACTACTCAATAACACGTTGATCAGCATCGTTGGAATCTTTGGTGCCTTCTTCCAGGTTGGCTCTCTTGCCATCGTCGGTATCATGATGGGATTTACTCACTGGGAAAGTAACTGGAGCTGGAGAGTGGCGTTTCTTATCCAAGCCATCTTTCCTTTCTTTGTGTGCGTCACTATCTACTGGTTCTGCCCCGAATCACCACGATACATGATCATGAAGGGTCAGAGAGAAAAGGCTCGCACCATGATTTCGAAGTACTTTACTTCCTCGGAAGATCCTAACCACCCATTCGTCGACACCATGATAGCTCAGATTGATGAGTCCATTGAGACTTCTGCGGTTGGATTCCGTGCTGTGTGGGACTTTAGAGTCTTCTTTACCAAGGCTGTCGGCTTTCGAACCTTTGTCCTTCTCCTCTATTCGATCTTCCAACAGTGGAATGGTAAGCTTTAAACGCCAACTCATATTGTACTTCTCTCTGACTCGTCATAGGTGGCGGCATCATTGGACTCTATATGGACCCAGCGCTCCAAACAATCGGCATTACCAAGAAGCTCGATGTTTTGGGCATCACACTAGGTCTGACTGCCACTTACTTTGTGTTCACTCTCTTTGGTGCATACATTATCGAATATTTCCGCCGACGAACTCTGATCTTTGTGGGCTTAATATGTATCATCATTGCGCAAACCGCTGTCACAATTACAAGTTGGCGAGTCAATGTGCAAGGAGACAGGTACCTGTCTTATCTTACAGTTGTCTGGATCTACTGTTTCCAAGTCTGCAGCGCGTCTTTTATAGCGACGATGCACAACTTGTACCCGGTTGAACTATTGTCTCTGCCTTTGAGAGCAAAGGGAATGGCACTATACACGATGTTCCAGGTATGCTGCTGACAAAAGATTATTCTTGCAAAAACTGACATTGAAAGGGTGCTGCCGGCGTCGTCCACAATTACGGCATTTCAGTTGGGATCCAGAAAGTCGGATACAAGATTTGGGCCGTCTACATTGCCTACAACGTCATCCAGCTTATCGTGGCTTACTTCATCTTCCCCGAGACTGGAAAGCTCAATCTGGAAGAGATTGACCACATTTTTGAAACCAAGAATACTAACCCCACCAAGCTGAGTGTCAAGATTGCAGACGCTAAATGGGCTTCAATCAAGGAGGAAAAGAGGCGGGCTCGTAACAATCCCACGGTAGCTTAGTTATAGTCGCTTTGAAACAGGACAGTCGTATGTATCAGTCAAGAATATTCCCGCAATTTAACGTTTGGCTTATCACGTCGCAACAGTCAACAATTGGTGCCCAACCGCTTTCCGAGTAACTGTCAATTGATACGCGTATACCCACCACGGACGATTTGTCACGCGAATGCAGATCAAATGTAGTAGCATGCATTCCAAATATTCTCCTTCCCTTTCCAGCTGTAGCTAAGTATATGCAGAGCTAGCGGGTGATCTGCGCAGTGGATAAATGGGTAGGCGGGCCGGTAGAAACAGCACTTTGCGTTTGCATGCGACAGAAGATAGAAGATAGCAACGGATGCTCTCGCAGATCTCTCCCACAACCCGAACTTGCATCAGTTCAGTGACTTGAATCAAGTTCGTCAAGTGAGGTGACTCATTGGGTGCTCCCAACATGCGAGGGACAAGCATGCTGATTCGTGGGTAATATCGCCTCTCCGCCCCAACCATGCAGCTTCCCCTCTCAGTGCAGATGGCTGTTACTTGCGAGTGCTGCATGTTCACTTGTGTCAACCCTTCACCTTAGCTCGCCCATCTTCCTTTTCTTCAGTAGTGGCAACAGCATCACTGGAAATGGGTTCTCAGCAATTTGACGAGTCCATCAGAGGTGCCTTACCTCGTGACTTTATCTGGGGTTTTGCCACAGCGGCAGCCCAAGTTGAAGGCGCATGGAACAAGGACGGCAAAGGTGTTTCGATATGGGATACCTTCGCGCATACTCCAGGCAAGGTCAAAGATGACAGCACTGGTGACGATGCTGTGAAGTCTTATGATCTTTACAAGACTGATGTGGAGTGGCTTCGCAAGTACAAAGTCACAGGTTATCGGTTCTCACTTTCATGGTCGCGAATCATCCCTATGGGCGGGAAGGATGACCCTGTCAATGAGGAGGGTATATCATACTACAATCGCTTGATCGACGAGCTTCTTGCAAACAACATCACTCCATTCGTCACGCTCTTTCACTGGGACATCCCTCAGGCTTTGGAAGATCGTTACGGTGGCATGCTCAACAAAGATGCATACACTCCTGACTTTGTTCGTTATGCCCGGGTATGTTTTGAGCGCTTCGGGGACCGTGTCAAGAACTGGATCACATACAATGAGCCTGGCGTCTATTCCCTTGCTGGTTATGCCGCCGGAGTACACGCTCCAGGCCGATCCAGTTTTCGTGACCGCAATGAAGAAGGGGACAGCAGCACAGAACCCTTCATTGTCAGTCACACGGAACTTGTGTCGCATTCATACGTTGCCGACATGTATAAGCGCGAGTTTAAACCCACCCAAAAAGGCAAAATCATGATTACCCTCCATGGCAATTGGTCTGAG
This sequence comes from Fusarium odoratissimum NRRL 54006, assembly GCF_000260195.1. Classification (NCBI taxonomy): domain Eukaryota; kingdom Fungi; phylum Ascomycota; class Sordariomycetes; order Hypocreales; family Nectriaceae; genus Fusarium; species Fusarium odoratissimum. The sequence continues at coordinate 87,521 of NW_022158718.1, read as the reverse complement.
CCCTGGGATGTCGATGATCCGCTAGACCAAGAAGCAGCGGAACGAGCAAGAGAGTTCGAAATCGCCTGGTTTGGCGACCCTTTGTACAAGACAGGAGATTACCCAGAGTCCATGCGTGCACAGCTGGGTGACCGTCTTCCCAGATTTACACCAGAAGAAAGCAAGCTTGTACTTGGAAGTTCCGAGTTTTATGGCATGAACTCTTACTCAGCTTTCTACGTCCGTCATCGTGACGGACCTGCTGATATTAATGACCATTTGGGCAACGTCGAAAAGCTTGATGAGAATAAGAAAGGAGAATGGCGAGGACCTATGAGCGACACATACTGGCTGCGAACAACTCCCTGGGGCTGGGCCAAGTTGCTGCGATGGATCTGGAATCGATATGGCATACCAATCTACATTACTGAGAATGGTACCACGGCACAGGGTGAACATGACTGGAAGCCAAATGGTCCTGATGATGTTTTGGAAGATCCCTTCAGGGTTGACTTTTACAAGAGCTACCTCACAGAAGTCGCCAAGGCATCACGGGAAGGTGTTGTGATCAAGTCGTACTTTGGATGGACATTTACAGATAACTGGGAATGGGCTGCTGGTTTCTCAGATAGGTTTGGGGCAACGTGGATCGATTTCGAGGCTGAGGATAAGACGAGGTATGCTAAGAGGTCTGGGTACTTCCTTGGAGAATTTTTCAATCATCTCATTAGCAAGGATTGAGATGATAAGCTTTCAAGATCTTTGACGCATAGACAGCTGTCGCTTCTAAGCTACAATGAAACTTATAACCTTGAAATTATAAGATACGTGGTTGTCGCGTGAAAGTCTCTATGCCCGAAAATGGTATGTTTGTGATCCTTTTCAATTTGCAATCCCAACGCCTTGTGAGTTAACTGCGACACGTTATTCAACTCAAAGACCTCTCAACGCGTGTTTCTGCAAAGCCACAGCCTCTCAGAAGCATTACAACCAGTGGCTTCTACTATGATGCCTAAGTAACAGTTATGGTGCCACTCAGTATATGCATTAAGTAATAAATAGATAAATATTAAGACTGTTGTTATCGGCTTGAATAAAGAATTTAAATATGCTAGATCTTCAGGGTAATTCACGAAGGTAGTTAAAGAAAGGACTACAGCGGGTCTACGAGGAACTCGAAACTATTAATGCCAATGCAATGGATGGGTTTCAAAAGCTGTATACTGACTTATATATTATATTGCGGGCCAGATGAAGCTCAAATCCACAATTCTGACAAGACCTAGGTAGGCGAATCAAGCCCGTATCGAAATCAATCAGACTTTAGCTCCCATGCTCCTTCTCTTCGCTTCCGGGTACCCTAACGAAGACTAGGCAGATTAAGGCACCAACAAGGGCAGTGGCTAGACTCAACCACCATATTGCGTGCAAGGCATTGTGGTCCAGACTTCCGCCGTCTAATCCAGTTACTATATCCCCAATCATGTAACCGACAGCAGTCAGAATGGCTGTTGATAGGTTCTGAGCAGTGATAAAGAGGGCCTTGGTGTGTCTTCGGAACATTGGGTGTGATGAACATCGATGCGGCTGCAAATGACATATCAGGACCAAGGGCGCTTAGAGCAAAACCAGGGAACGCCAAAGCCCAGTAACTGGTGTCAATCTCTCGGGGCGGCATGGGCTCTGTCCATTCTGTTGGCAAGTGGAACATTGTTCCGATTAAGATCGACGACCGATGGATGGCGAATTGAAATAAATGAAATGCCCAAAAGGTGTGAATAAATAAAGAGAATAAGGTTTGGATTAAATGGTAGAGAATTAGACACAGAGTAACGCGATTGCAAAGCAAAATTGTTATGTACAAATTCCTACAGGCTGACTCGTATAGCAAAAGTGGCCATTCAGCCACAAGCCGCGAATATCGGGACCGCTTTCAGTCAATAGATGTAATTAATACCAATATGAGATAAATATGTAACAATTCATCAGCCAAATTCTTACGTAGTCAAAATCTTTGTCGCGCTCAAACACTTCTGGCTTGGTTGAACTCCTCATCGTGCTCAAACAAATCTCCTGAGGTTGTCCGAGGAAAGTCCTCAGTCGTTCCCTTCCATACGCCTGCACCTTGGATCTCATACAGCAATCTCATCTGCTGTAGAGTACCATCTCGCTCCCAACGCTTGGCTCTGTATAACCCTCTTCCCAGTTTCTTCTGAGCCCATGCCAAGAGGAGCTCGAGAACAAACGAAACCAGGATAATGTATAAACCCAGCCCGAATAACAGAGACAGCCCAAGGATGGAGAAGTTTAGAGTTCCCTGACTGTCTCTAGTCCTCTGGTTGTCGCACATGGATTCCCAAACAGCAGCATCCCTATCACTGTCCGAGGAATTGGTCCATGGCTTAACAACACTCACTGCATTAGATCTTGGAGACCCAGCGGCATACTCCATCATCTGATACTGCATATTGGCGAGGGTATCATCAAATAAAGCAGCCATTTCGACCTCCCATTGATTCGACGGCAGGCCCTGGCTAATAATCCCACTTACTTTCTCCTGAGCACGGAGAAAGCTCTGCGTCCGCGTGAAGATTGTATGATAGAAGGTCGATGACTGAAGAAACAGCGTGAGGCGCTGGATTGTGACTTTCTGCACACGGTTGAAATCCAAATCATCATCCATTGCGCTTTCAAGGATTCCGTGACTACCAACCAGCCGTGTACACTTAGCATTGGTTGGATTGCAGAGCTGATGTTGGTCAATGCAAGCTATCGGGCTTACCCATCGATTAGGCGTATAGCCTATGGATCCAGAAGCGTTCAAAATCCCTGTGGCTTCAAATACTGGATCAATGTTACGTTCAAGGTCTACAATTGAGTTCGGGGCGATGAGAATTAGCGAGAGATCAGTGTCTGGCACTAAGAGCTCACCCACCGGTCGCCAGGCGTCTTGAGAAGGGTAGTAATAGCCCCAGGTAGTATAGCCAGTCAGGGCATTGCCAGAAAGAGTGTTGTATAGCAGTGTTTGGTTAATTCGTCCGCCATTAAGCTTGCCGTACAAATACTTTATCAACACGCCGTCTTCCCAACCTAGTGTTCTGGCTTCTTGGCCCCTAACATACTGTATAAAACTAGGGGAGCCATCGGTGACTAATGGCGAACACACAGTTTCCCTCTTGTAGCGGATTCTATTCTTTTCTTTGTCGTTAAATCCAAAATGGCGATGAGAATCAAGCATATCCGTCTGCATTTTGAACGAAGGCGTGCTCAGGCATATGCTTTTGTCAAAAGGGCAATCAACGGATGCATTGGTTCGTGGCAGGTCGGACACAGATAAGCTGTTGCATAATACAGAGTTTGTGTTTTGATAACATTCCTTGGCGTAGGTAGACGCTCGGAAGTTATCAAAAGTGGGTTTTCCAAGGTTCTCTAGGGGCATTTGTATCCCGCAATTGGGACTGCGGAGTAGTCGAAATTCGGAAGCTGTCTGATATCTGCGACGAAAAGACTGCAAGGACAGCAAAACCCAGGAAATAGCAAACACAGAATAAAGCCCAAGGGATTGTTCTGGTAACTGCTGATATTGCGATACCACGCCAGTACCAAGCTTGTTGCAGAAATAGCCACGCAGCAGCTGGTGCAGATTTCGTATTGCGCAGAATGACTTGTCGTTGGTAGTAAAGTCCGTCATGCTTTCCGTTGGTAGATAGGATTTGGTGGACGGTGAAGCAGATGATAACCCAGAGTCTCACTGCGATAACTGTAACAAAGGCTGCGATAAAGGCGAGAAGGAGACTAGCGTCCCTAGATGACAGCGTAATGGTAGCACCAAGAACTGAACCACGGGACCAATCTGTCCAAGATCCAGTATATATTTCGAACGCCATACTTTGGTAAAGGGTAGGGTTGGGAGGAATTATACAACTTTGTCTGTGTTCAGTAGGAAGGATCTCTACTCTGATTAATATACAGGTTATATACAGACCATGAAGTAAAGATCAGGCAGTTCTTTTTGACCCTCGAACCCGATGTACCCGAGAAGCGTTGGCCAAATTCCATTCCAGCAAATATTGCTTAAAATAAGCGATCCCTATTCCCACTGGGTTGGCGCCCAGAGCTGAAAGGCATGAGTGCCACATTTTGGAACTCTTGGTCTTGGCAGCAGCGAGAGCCTTGGCTGCTCAATGAGCCTTGTAAGGCTCTCTGTAGTAAGACAAAATTAGATTCCAGACTCGTAGCAAGTCTTGGCTTATGTCCAGCTGATTATAAAATGTTACAGGGTGTTGTTCACAAGGCGTTAACATGCTTTGTGGTAGCCATGTAAGAAGATTTAAATTTAGGCAGGTGTTAATTTCTATTATACTAAGAGAAATACTAGGCACCTAGGCTGTATTAAAGTTAATTATCTTATATATAAAGTCAGACCTCTATATAAGTAATACAGCCTTAATCCCTCTGGTCTTTATATTATTTTATAATAGGTAGTTAAAATAAAATACCTTAACTATATTATAGTTTAATACTATTATTTAAATAGAATATAAAAATCAAATTTTAGATTTATCTAATATTAGTATTAATTAGAGTTATTAGAATATAAAAATAATATAATAAATTATATTAAAGAATTTAAATATATTCTTAAATTAAAATATAATACTAAGATACGTAAGCTATTATTAATAAAAGTACTTAAAAAAAAACATCTCTTAAGCTAAATATAAAAAATAAATTATATAAAAGAACTCTAAATAGGTTATATAACTAATAAGAGAAATACTTATTTTTTATTATTTTTTAATATTTATTTTTTCTATTTATAAGTTAGCCTTAAAAGATATATTTAAGCATATCTAAAGTCTAATATCATTTAAATATTCACTACCCCTCAGGAGGCAAAGCTTCATTAAGTCAATATCATCATAGTCAGCTGTCTCAATTACAGCTACACATAAGCCAGCTGGAGAGCCTTACCTGCTGTTCAGTTGGCCCCAATCTTCTCCCTGCAGCCCACTTCAAAGACCACTCTTTCATCGATCCCCGCAGCACGCTTAAATCATCCACTGCGATTCCACTGTCAGCTAAGGTTAAGCAGTAGAGACCGCGCCGCAAACTCACCAGTAAGTGATATATAAGTAATATGAAAAAGGGGAGTTTAAGGTGAATTGATTAGGTTATTATCTCTTAATAAACTGTAGGTAAATTGATTCTCTGCATCTGATAGAGCGCTATTATAACACGTTGTGGGGATGATACCTTGAATCTAGAACCATTTCAAATGCCTATCTACAGGGCAGGTGAAGTGGTGACGGGCACCGTGAGCGAGGAACGATGGCGCTACGCCACTGCATTTAACCGTCGATCATCTTGAGCCGCGAATCCGATTACCCTGGCCTCTGCAAGCTGCATCCAGTTAGACCGTGTCAAGGCAATAACACTTCGGTCAACAATTCGTCTTCAATTGCTCAAAGATATCTTACAGTTATAGATCTGATCTAAAATGAGATCCCCCGTATTGCATATCTATTCCCGTGCCAGTTCGAGTCATGATTTTGCGCAAAGTTCGGGTTCTTCAAGACATTTTCAAGCCTCCAACATCGTGTTCGGTGACGAACGCCACTCAATCTTATTAGTGACCAACTTTTGCGCCTGGAATGTGTTTGCATTTGGCATCAGGTCTTCTGGACACAGTGACGGCCGCCACAAAATCTTTGACGCGTAGATGAGATTGTATTTCTGGGCCAGCCCTCGTGCCCAGACATGATTCATCTTGGTTTGTTCCATCCTCTAGAAGCACGGTAATGACTGATTTCTAAACGCGACTGGCTTTAGCAAAGAAGCAAAATGCTCATATCAGTCGGAATAGTGTGTTCAATGTACCTATCTCTCTTGTGGCTCAGCAACTTATACTGACGTCTTAACAGGCCATCCAAGCAGTGTTATTAGGATTGGCACTCTTTACAGTTATTCTTCGATGCTGGACTAGACTTTACTATGAAAGAAAGAAGCTCACTCTCTCTGAGTACTTTGCATGCATTGGCTGGATCTTCGCTTTGGGATGGTTTATAACTTCGACAGTGTCCATGCTTATCCTCGTTCATCATCCCCCGGCTGGCCCAGATCTTCTTATTCCGAGTGTCGACTACCAAAAGGTGAGTAAATTTGAAAGCTTTCGATGGTATAAGCTCATTCAACCCCGATTCTAGACAGTCTGGGTAGCCGAATACTTCTTTGATACAGGAATTTACTGGCCGAAACTCTCTATCCTCGCCTTCTATTGGTATCTTATACCAGATGTTTTCCAATCCTTGAGAGCAACACTATACATAATCACGACATACCTGATTTCTTGCATGACAACATCTATCCTAATCAACACTCTAATAGCGAGACCCATATCAGACAATTGGTAAGACTGCCAGAATCCAATTGATTGTATTGAAATTTTCGGTTAACCCCGCCAGGTCTGTTGAGAACCAACTGAACTCCGCATGGAACTCCCTGCCCAACTTTCTGGCTCAGTGGTGCTTGAACTTCTCGACAGATCTGATATGTAAGTTAATTCTTGTGCTCAAGATTCTTACGAGAGACAAGAGTATACTGACAAGTACTCGGTGTTCTGTTTTCCATTCCTCATTCTCAAACATCTGACGTTACGGACTGAGCAGAAACTCGGCCTTGTCGGCGTCTTTTCTCTTGGTGCAATCACGATGTCAGTCAGTCTTGCCCGCTTTATCATAAGCAATGCAGCGGACTATCAGCTTGATTACCCATCTGGTAGTAGGTATACACTTTGACACTTTTGATAACTACTAACTGCGCCAAAGATGCACTCTGCATGGCCGAAATGGCGACTGCAGTTGTCGTTGTCTGTCTTCCCGGCCTGAAGAAATTGATCATGAGATCGAGAACACATACAAACACGACGAGCCAAGGATTCAGCTCGAAGCAGTCAAGCTCAAGTCACTCTTCCAACATGAAAGGATCCAAGTCGAGGACTGCATCGCAGGCTTATGCGGAATGGGGTGTCATGGACGATGAGATTGAGCTGGCTACTCAACCCCAGCAATCACACTTACCTGGAGAGCTACAGGACGTGGGGAAACTACTGTAGTATCCTTAAAGATAAGCAAGATAATCGTATACGAGTAATAACATAATGTACTGAGAAGTAGCTTTGCTATGAATCTGGTGCACGGTACAAGAGACGTCCAAGGACACTTATTCCTTTTCAGTCTTGTCCCTTTGGTGCTTTGGAGTACAGTACCTGCCCATCCTTCTTGAAGCCTGCAATAACGTCCTGGCCTTTGTCGCTGACCAGCCACTTGATAAACTCGGCTGCTTCTTTACCATTCGGTGCCTTTTCACCAACCAATGCATGAGCGGGGTTCAGCAACGGGTCATCCGCCTTATCACTGCCCGCTTTGTAAACAACAGTCTGATTCCTGAGCTCTGCATCAAGGGACAGTATAGTCCCACGGTCGGTGATGGTGTACTCTTGGAGGATAATTGCCGCTGTGAGAGCTTGGATCGGGAAAGCGATGTACTGGTGATACCATGTTGAGTAGGCAGTTGCCCAAGGAACCTGTCCAATGCCGGCCCATAGCAGAGTCTCCTTGATGTTGGTAGCAGACTTGTCGTAACGGCTCAAGAACCGAACAGGAGGCTCGGTAGCAGGGCCTTCAGCTGCTTCGTGGAGATTCGCAAACGTGGTCATTATGTCATCACTTTTGGAGATATTCGCGGGATTTTCTTTGGGCCCGACGAGAAGGAAGTGATCTCGGAAAGCGTAGTAGCTTGGACTCTTGGCGATGCCTTGTTTGATCGCAATCTCTTCCGCAGCTGGGTTGTAAGTGATTCCAATGTCCGCGTCGCCCGTCTTGAGATATTGGATGCTGTAAAAGGTATCACTTTTGATCCATGCCACCTGGAATGGCTTCTCACCGTCTGCAACGCGCTTTTTGATATATGCATTCGCAAGCTCTGGCCATCTGCAATTAGCATAGTTTAAATCATTGGCGGGGTGGCTTTACCCTTGATCAAGCCGCTTTGGCCAGCACCTCCGTTGGCAATATTCAGCTTAATTGTGTCATTCTTGTTGTGGTCGAAGCCGCCTCCATAGACTGCTTCGGGAGTAACAGCGAAACAATTGCTGACAAGAAGAGAGATCGCGAGCAAATAGGGCTTCATGGTTGATCGTTGAAGATGACTTGAGTTGGTGAGAAGAAGAAGAGTTCAGAAATTGATTTAAGTCATGGGGGGAGATGACAGCTTAAACCCTTGGCAGTACTGGTCACTAGTAACGCCACGCACGGCCCGAGAGATTGCAATGTCTCGCTTCTTCTTCAACTAGGACTGTTGATTTGGTAACCGTGCTACTGGTCGGCGGTAGTAGGGGCAGGAAAGACATGAATCCTAAGCGACAATAATAATTGGGTACTCTTGTCACAAATCTGGGGAGATTTCCCACTGGCTATTTTGACTCCCTAATTGAAGATCTCAGGTTTTGTCGATCTGTGGGGCCGTGATAAAAAGCCATGTCAGCACGCGCAACTAAACTGGGATGCAGTAAGCACTAAGCAGCTGAATATCCTTGTTTAACTGTTATAAATGCAGTAATTGATTGACGCGGCTGAAGTTAGATCGATTGAAGTCACGATTGATCGCCGACCAGCAACGATTTATTGACTCTTGGCAACACTAGTTGGCGCCAAAATGAGAATGATTACTCAGACCGCTTGACTATTGCTGATCCTATTTGACTGCTACTGGGTGTACCCTCCCGATGCTTCAATCACATCCTAAGCAGCTGTGTAGTGGTGCAACACTTATTGGTCCCAAGAATGCTGACCACCTTGTAGAAAGATCTCAACGCTGAGACTGGACGCGTCTGTTATTGGTTATGTCTCAATGGTCTTTTGCCAACTTTTACACTGCTGAAGTGCTTTGGTCAGAGCCTCGATGTTCTCATCTTTCGTTCCATTGACATCGACCTGCAGACATCGGTCAGTATATCTCATTGAACCAAGGGCGATCGAGAACCTACGGATACCAAAATACCACGCTTCCGATATTCTTCCTCTATAGGGACGGTCTCCAGCTCATAGGGAACAGCTTAGAAAGGTGACAGGATTGAATCCCCAGTTATTATTAGCTACCTGCGCCAACTAGAGTGTCTGCCTTATACATTTAACCATAAGCCAATGCATGGCAGCGGAAGTGAAGTGTTGCGCAGGAGCGAAGGGCCGGAGTTTGAAGTGCAGTCGTGTCGTTGCTGGTCTCAACATTCTCTGAGGACAATAGAAGGTGCCCTGGAAAATTGGCTATGGGTAAGTCATGACATCTGAATGCGCAACCGCTCAGGTAGTGCACTGGTCTCCTGCACCAGGGCTGTATGTCTTGCGACGCGAACGTATATTTCCGGGAATAGGATCATTGATTCTCTCATTCGGGCACGGAAAGTATTTCTTGGTGCCCTTTACAACACGAGTTTGGTGCGGCGTAAGGAGCATATATAAAAAGACGGCTTTCTCAATGAAACTTGGACTTGCAGAGTCGTTTGTTTCTTAAAACGGTCTGTGAACTATATTCCAGCTCACTGAGCTGCAGAAGGGTATATACCTTGCTTATCAGATGTGGCGTGAATAAATTCGTTAACGACTTGAATGACAACATGAGGGACGACAATGCGCGCCTGGCCTTGGAGAATGAGGAACTTCAAGCCCAAGTCGCCTTGGAAATCAGGCGGCGCCAGCACGTCGAGGCAACCTTGGAGATAGTCACCGCATTCTGGCGGGTCTCTGAGGAAGACCTCACGGCTAAAATCAAGGAACTTGAGGAAATCAAGAAGTCCAAGAACCACGATCAGGACGGCGAGTCTGGCAATGGGGTCTCCCAGTAGAAATTCACCTTTGCAGGTAAGTTCTTCATTAATGCCTCTAGACGTTGATAATATTACCACTAATATCTTACCACAGAATCATAATGATCGCAGTAAACCAGCCATGGGTCAGCAAAGGCAACGTCAAGACGAACAGAGATCACATCGAGCAGGAAAACACAGTCGATGGATTTGGGGGACGAAGAAAATTCGTCGGGATTCGCATTTAGAGTCGATATTCATGTGATAGATGGTCAATCACTTGGCGAGAGGGTACTAGTGATCAGAAATGAATACCGCTGAAGCCACAAAAACATTGCATCGTGACCCAGTAACCAGTTAATGATCCTTTACAGCCTGGCGTCGATGCCCTCCATCAACTGGCATTTACTCGTCCCCTACAGATGGATCTCGACACTCCAAAAGAATCTCCGAAGTTTGGCCGGATTCTCGTACGGATCAAGGCTGTAACTTTGAACTGGAGAGATGGTATCCTGGCTATCGGTACCCGCCCCAGGTTGTAGTCCCTGTAGTGATGGTGCTAGTTTATCCCTCAGAAGTATTTCGCAAACAAAGTGACGTTTCTGTACAGGCATTGTTGGAGAAGGTGTAACAGAGTGAAAGTCAGTCCGCATGCTCACCAACTTCACTCAGAACCACATTGCTGGACCATGAGGTTGGCTTGACCTAGCTTTGAGGGCCTCCAAGGCGGCTTCTTTATCTTTCTCAAGACCGATGTGGTCAAAATTCCTGACTACCTATCTTTTGAGGAGGAGGCCTTTGTCCTGCGGGTGCTGCTTTGACAGCCTGGAATGCACTGACCGCTCTTCGCTCTGGATTAACTGTTCGCATAAAGGTACTGGTGGCGTTACTCTTTTTGCATTGCAAATTAAAAATGACGCTGGCGAATGTAACTTCATCATCAGACGAGAAGCCAAAGCTCTTTGTGCAACAGGCGAAATGTATTGCAGAAAGTCACCAGACTAGGCGGTGCAAGCCATCGAGATCACCATCGGCAAGGATGTTGATCAAATCATGGGGGTTCAAGGAACCTTGACACTTGAAGCATCTTTCCCAAACCAGGATTTGAAGCAGTCATCTTGACTATTAACATAACTCAGAATCGATCAAGATCAAGCAGAGATGAGGCAAGTCGCTCGAAAGAGGCAGTTCCGTTGGTTCTGATATTTTTAATTCATCCAGGCCGCAAGAAGGTTACAAGTTCCAGACACTGACGAATCACTTTTTATACAAATTGGTCTCTATTTGTATTAAATAGATCTGCTACTATTACATTCTGTCCATCATTCAGATATAGCCATTTCACGAGGCCAAGACAAATAAGCCCGCTGACACAGAGAATAGCACTCAAAGTGGAATATTGGACTGACCTAACTCGACAACTGTTAAAAAGAAACAACAGCGCCATTTGCCTGAGTCTTTGTGTAGCTGACCCCATGTACTTTCAGCCCTTGTGCATTGAGAAGAGTGATGATACCGCCTTGGTTAGAAAGCGGAACAGTCGTTACAATCTTCATGGTGCCATTGGGGTCGATACGAATCCCAGAAGGTAGAATCTGAGTCGCCCCAGTCTTGATACGAATCTTCCATCCACCCAGGTCAATTTCATTCTGTGTTCTGTTCTTAAGGGTAATCGTCTCTGGGGGGGTTCCTGGCTGCTGGTCTGGACCAGGTGGATTGACAAGAGCCTCGGCGATGAACACGGGCGAGTCTGCAACGTCATCATCCTTTTTGTCTGTATCTGGGCGCTCAGGTGCAAGAAAGGTCGCCCATGTCAAAAAGCCTTCGTCGGGCAATGGATAGCCAGCGCGTTCGGGGCCATCTCGAGTGTGGACAGCCTGGGAGGCAAAGCCAATGAAAACAGCCTCCCAGTGGTCTTCGAACTCAAAGATTAGAGCGCCATCTTGGAATACACCATTGTCTCTTTCCCAGCGTCCTGAATTGCCCTGGTTCATATGTATATTATGTATACCCTTGCCATCACTGAATCGAGAGCCATAGATATAAACTACAGCCTCAGCTGCGATGGCCCTTTCGACAATTGGCCTCAACTGATCGAGGATGTCGTTGTCTGCGCCATCAATGTCATGGTCGAGGACTCGACCATTGCCGCGACTGAAGAGGTTGCTGCGGATGTAGTCTAGTGCAAGTCCATCGAGCTTCTGCTCGGATGAGTCGGAGAGGAGATGGAAGCCATTGTTCAGACTGGCTAACTTCCTTGTGATATCGTGGGTGAAGTCAGAAACTGTCCAGTAGGCGAGCCGGGACTCTTCGCGATTCCCCGACTTGATGTTGACAGCAGCGCGGCCTTCTCCACCCTTATTGTCTTTGAAGTAGAGAGAGAGATGTGGTGTATGTGGATCATCGAATCTATTCTCAAAGGTGTATCGGATAGGCTTTGCCCTCCAAACACCGTAGGCTTCAATACCCATTGTTACAAATTGGAATTGTGTGACAGGATACAGTGACGTGAATGTAGTGGTGAAAGATGCTAAAGAGGCATCGAGAGATATAGGGGGATTTATAGTAGAAAAGGGAAGCGCCTGTTGCAAATTGTGGACTTGTTAGAGAACATGATGGTATAGAGCCGAGAGCTGAACTGATTGTACATTCCAGTCAGCCAGCCACGCCCTGCTTTGAATGTGACATGTGATTTCGGGCCTGATACTGTGTGAAAATGTTAGTCTTGTGGCGGCTGCAGAATGACAATAGCCATCGTAATCAGAACCCAAGGCAACTGTGGATAATTTTGCATAAATCTCATGCCATACTTTCCGACCTAAGCACACTTGAACAATGTCGACAAGGCCAGCAGAATTAGTGCTGTGGTTACTATAAAGGATGTTAAGAATATGATCTAGCCCATGAAATTTGTCTTGGCAAGAGTCTTCTTACCTCCGAGACATTACGGAACTCCAGGCAACAACGCCTTACCAGCACGCTGTCTGTCTGACTTGATGCGTGCTATACTGTGCTTTTTGAGAAATGATATGTAATTGCAAGTTCAGCTGGAGTTATAAATAAGCCTAATTGGACGCCACTGTTTTAAAATCAAGGGAATCCCACTACTTATTCATTAATCCTTACATCATACCACAATCACATCATCCCTGTCAGCACAGTGGGGTCCTGACTACCTGGAGTCTGTTTTAGGAAGAAAAGTATCCAAAAGTATCCTATACTTATCTATGGTTAGATATGTCAGATGTTCTTGAAACCTATCCCTTTGTCAAAGCTAAAGGCGCCAAAGGATGTATATCGATAAAGTTACTTAAAAATGGCAAAGCCTTCTCGCAACCCCCTTCTTATAGGGGTGCATCTACTATCTAGAGAATCCACAGGATCAGATTTACTATAAAAATAAGGGATAGTTTAACACTCCTTCGGGAGTGCAGACACATCATCCCCGACGCCCTTGTCCGAGGTGGTTGCACCACCTGGCTGACCGAAGGTTGAGTGACTTGCACTCTGACCCCCTGTTTTCAGCCAGCCATTACTCAACACATCGTACCAAGCTCCTGTAGGCCACAACAGAGATGATACATGACTACTGTATGTTGATTAGTAGGCCAGAGAAGCCACTGGCTCCACTTGAAGATATCCAGCTTGAATCTAGACCTTCATAGGTAGAGCCCCCCATAACCACGTATGACTGGCTCGCTGTTTGACTTAGTACCTTTGCACGGTTAAACAACATGCGATCAGTCACCTTGTTAAGGCACATACCTATTTTCTTTTCTTTTCCTTTTTCTTTTAAAAAAAAGTTTATAAGTTATCCTTAAAAGATATATTTAAGTATTTTTAAAATTTAACATAATTTAAATCTTTATTACCTCTTAGTAAATAAAGCTTTATTAATTTAAGATTATTATGATAAATTACCTTAGTTATAGCTTAAACCTAGCTAAACATTAATATATTATTAATATAAATAGGGGTTATAATATTATATATTTAAATTATTACCTCCAGCTTAATTTAATAATATGTTTAATAATTAAATAATCCAGATATTTAATAATAATTTCTATACGGCTCGGTAAAAATATACTCTGCCTAAATTTATCTAATAGCAAAATCCAAATATCAGACTGGCTTTAAAGAATTATATCCCAGTCTATAAAAGAGCTAAGCAATTGAATTAAACTGCTAAATTATTCTATAATAAAGTTCAGAAAAAGCTTTCTTAATTTTAAACCTAATAAAGTATTGCCCTATATATGCTGCATATTACTACAGGTTATTAGTCGTCTAAATGCTAGTTTTATATACTAGTTATAAAGATAATGCATTATTTAATTCTAAAACTCAATATATAAAAGCTTACTACCAAGAACCCAGTATTATATATTAATATTAGGATTTAGTACTGCTAAGAAACCTTAATAGCTTCTATAATATAACCACTTAATAAATCATCTAAATATAGCAGGTTAATAGTCCTAAAATATAAGTTATTTATAAGATCCCTGAATTATTAAGTAATAAATTCCTTTTATATAAAGTAAATAATATAAGACTAAATTCATATGAAGAATCTATTTTTTAAATAACTGTTTTCTATTCTAGCTCGGTGGCGTTGTTTTCATTCTGACTTGAATTTCCACTCTTCTGTCTTAGAGTCTGTTTGAATTAGCCATAGTTAGCTATAGTTAGCCATACTAATAGTTAACATGCAGTTCTATTTGGTTCCTGTCTACTAATATCTTTTTAATTAAAAGTTCTAAGTCAGGCGTAAAAGAACTCCTGCCATTAAAATTAGCACTTTACACAGCATTACGACCCTTGTTGTTCTTATAGTCCTCGAGCCTATGTTCCTTAAGGCTGTAATCTTTGCAGTCCGGATGAAATGTAAGCGTTCTGAAATGCTTACTATTTCTGTAAGCTAGGTGATTTTTAAAGGGGATGGTAGGTACTGGCTTGTCCCATATACCAGGTTTTGCGGTAGTAGCGCCTTTTCTCTTTTATTAGTATGTAGCATTTGAATATATTTATCGTTTGAATTCATACTCTTCTGAGCAGGAATAGAACTAAAAGAGAAGCTGCTTATATCGAAAGATTATTCGTAAGATAAAATATTAATTACTATAAAGAGAGGTATACCTTATTATTAAATTTGCTAGTTGTTACTTCGCGTATCGAGGTTTTGAGAATAAGTATAAAGGAAATCTTCATGATCTGATACGTGTTGCCTGGAAAATAGACACTACCTTAATCCTTTCCCCTTTAGGTCCGGGCGCTGAGGCCGAGACACGTAAAACAAGAGGGGTAATCTCTCACCTTCAGCAAGCGCTAAGCACACCAATTAAAAGACAAAGACTAATTTTTATCACTATTCAAATGTAAATCATCCACATCTCTAGACAGACGGAGAGGAATATACGCGCGGCCCATACGGTGCAAAAGACCAAGTGGAGCCAAGTAGGGGGAAGTTTAAATAGTTTATATAAGCATGTTGCTGCAAAGCCAGATATATATAATGCGCCTCTCAACATGATCTTAATAGCTCCAATCATCAGAAGAGTAAATTTTAACTTAAGGACCCAATAGTCCATAATAAGTGTATAAGCAGGGCTCCCACTGCATACATTTATCGCTACTCTTGTTTAAGTTATTCCTTTATCTTAGATAGAGTCTATTTACCTTAGATTAAAAGTAGTAGCCTTGAGAAAAATAGTAAGGATAAAAAATCCCATAATAGCTACAGCACTGTAAATATCGATATTTAATTGTAGGACTACCTCTCGCGCTCTATAAGTCTCCTCTGTAATGGTGGCCGGGGTATTTCAACGGAATTGCTCAGTGAAGCTCCAGTTACAGCTCCTGTCCAGTATCTCAATGCCAATGAGAGGGTCTGAGCGAGGGCCGAGGTGAAGCTTCAGGCGCGGGTAATCACGCGCATAAAGCTGGTTATGCCAAAATGAACGAGAGAGGTTAGAAGATATTTGGTGGCGTAAGAGCGGTAACCTACCATTAACTGGTTCTATTGATGGCCATAAACGAGCTGAGTGGGGTCTTAGACCAAGGTTGTGGCGATTTGGCTTATACAAGAGCTCTCCATGCAGCGATAAACCTTGGATTAGAAGATACTGCTGTTGCTCTTGTTCAACGCAGATCATGTGAGCGGAAACATACTTCTTGATTCACAATGCCTTCGTGTTGTGCGCTTCATTTGTTGGTATTGGGTTAATGCATTATGTATATCTGGCATTCACGCTTTTCTAAAAATAAAATAAATATTAAAAAAAGGACAAACCTGTATAATACTTTATGAAAAGAAAAAACAGATATGTGTCTTTGCTGAATTAAGATATTACACGGTTAGAGTTCGTGGTGTAAACCTTTACTCTATCTTTTCCACCACAAGTATCCCTATTCTCACCCGTACATTCTAAATTACACTCCTCTATACTCACCTTTGTAGCCCTTGGATTCAATTCATTGCCGCAAACGCAGAGATTGTCTTCTTGGAGAGCAAAGTAGTCAGTCTCGACGCCAACAGTACAGAAGCTTGCGCACTCTTCCAGAGTTATATTTTCCCAAGTGATATAGTCATTGCCCGGTATAACGCGCTCCTCCTTGCTCACGAAGCATCCGATACTAGTGTACTCGACAGCTGTTTCTTTGTAAGAACTAAAGACTTCAATAGCGTCTTGCTCACGGCCACAAAGTTTTGGACCGCCGCTGCAGCGAGATTTGCAGGACCAACGGTGTACACGCCGACTATCTCTACGCAGGCGATCGTCACATAGACAAGAGTCGCCATTTTGTAGACCGAAAAGGGGCAACGACTGTGAGAGACAGTAGGCTTGACAAGCAAGAATAGACATGGGTTTGACGTGGCTCAATTTATCAAGTATTAAAACACGGGTAGATGTGGTTGGATCTATCCCACTGGAATAGCATCCGAGGCGCCAATATGGAGGAGGGGTAAATGGTTTCCGGAGAGCTTTTTTGGTTGGGCCGACACAGTAGGTTTGTCCTGGGATAAGACTCGTGGTACAGTTGCCTGGAGATATCGACGGGTTGGTAGCTGTAAAGAGAGAAAGACTTATATAATGTTGGCCCAGAACCTGAACACAGTCATCTTCCTTCTGAATTGTATACCAACGCCCACACTCTTTAGTTGTGTTTTCAGCTAGAATGGCGTCCTTAGGTAGTGGAACAACCTCGTCAGCATACTTGGAGTATGCCGGGTCTGATTCCGTGTTGTTAACAGTGTGATTGTACTGGCCGTCAGATGGCGTAGTGCAAATGATTCTACCAAGTGTTATTATGCCCGACGGGAAATTATGGCAATCATCATCGATCCAGGGATTGAGAGTGACGATATCTCTTGGGCGAAGACCTAAGGAGTCGGCCACAGAGATGCAGGTGTCGTTCTCTTTGACCTTGTAGGTGTTGCATTGAAATGGTAAACAGACCGACACGTCTTCGACCATGTCGTAGCAGTCGAAAATGTCAGGGTTGTTAATAAAGATTTCTGCAGAAGAGATGCTGTACTTGAGAGCCAATGAGTCACAAGTATCGTTGGGCTTTGTCGTATATACATCAGAAAGACAAGCTGGGGCCTCGGGCGGCCGTGGGGTTTGGCCTATTTTATTCTCAAAATGTATTCTGTAGCCTACAAAATAACTGGTGATGTTTAAATGATATCCAAGCCAAACCAGAATTGGCGTGTAAATGATGAATATGCAAAGGCATATTAGCCACGCTTGAGATGATGGCAGAAAGTGTAAACGCGCTTCGTTTTTTGGATTGACGTCTTATATCTAATTTAAGATGGATTTGGCTGTAAGTAACTGGCCTAAACTAACCAATAGACTCGGTAACATGACATTTAACCAAGAGGAGCAGTGGATATACACAACCAACAAAAGTGGGCGAGCTGAACGCTTTAGACCCTTGGTCCTGAATTCAGTAACCTATTTAGGATGCCAAAGCTAGGCAAATTTGCAAAACCAACACATCTGTCCATCGGCCTTTATCACATTATACGAGAGTCTGACTATTATAAAATGAGGACTCCATTAACGGCCCAGGTCTTGGCAAAAATGTTCTGAATCGAGTAAAGGCCGAAATTAGATATCAAGCTAGACAATGACATGACGAAAAGTTGAGCCATATTGCCACTGTATTATGTATTGTTTCGGCTTATATCATTTTTTTATTTTTTTTGACCAGCGTGGTGAGTTCTCTAGTGAAACGTCGCTCGCGAAGCGCCTGTTATAGCTTTTCTTAGTACTATAGCTTATCCTTGAGCTTTGCCAGTGGATCAATCCTAGACTACAAGATAAAACTCCTCTTTGGCAATTTGGAGCAAAGCTAATGGTATTGCTGGATGTCAGACCAAGGCAGAGTGCGGTCATAGTGGCTTTGAACCTTTCTCAACGTTTGTTGTTTTAACAAGATTCTAACTACTGCGGGCATCAGCTATCAGATGTGGGCGAAGCTAATCATATAGTCCTAAATCAATTGTTATATAATTAATCTAATTTACCCTACTTTACAGGGGGTTGGCGTGATTTTTGGCAAGGGGTAGTCACGAATTCGTTGTCCGTTGTGTAACTGCGTTACTTTGCAGGCCGATCTACCGAAACCCAAGGAGATACATCCCTCCACACGCCTGGATTCGTGAACCTCACCTTCCGCCAACCTTATGGCGTCTGCGCCACCATCACTCCCTGGAACGCCCCTGTCGTCATGGTTACGCAGAAACTCGGCCCTGCCCTCATCACGGTGGCAAAGAAGTTCGAGGCAGGCAACGTGGGGGTTAATTATACGAGTCCGACGTTGTCGTTGGACATGCCGTTTGGCGGGTGGAAGCAGAGCGGAGAGGGCAAGGAGCACTCAAAGTATGGGAAGGACGACTGGACGGAGCTCAAGTCTGTATGTATTGCTCTTTTGTTTTTTATGATTCTTTTGCAGCCCTGAATTTATCTTGTTTGACTTTTTGATTGAGCGCTGTGTCTGTTGTAAACTTATGGAGTACTATGTTTTAAGAAACCTGTAGATTATGGCAACCTTATATATAAGCTTCTCGACTTCTAGATCGCCTGGACCCTGGACGCCTACCAGGTTTTTTTCTGTCTTCTTGACTCTACAACTATATTGATATGAAATTGCGTCTCTAGTTGCAGCTTTTTGCCCTTCTCTTACAGGTGTATTTATTTTGCGTTAAGATATAGGAGATATTGACGGTAACCAGTTTGGAGGAATAATCCAATATCACCTTGAGGCCATCGTTCGGGAACCTCGGTCCTGCTTTTAGTTGGTTATCTGTTTTGTTCATGATCTCTCCAAGTACAAGCAAAAAGCCGAAATTCTTAAAGCAGTTTGACCTTATATATTTACTTCTCTCCGGTCTTCAGCTCCAAGATGGATAACATTAACGCATAAGTCATCAGCTATGGCCTCTGTTAATTATGAATCCGTCTTTCCTTCCTCTTCCAAGTTGTCTTATCCTCTCCAGTTATTTTTGCTCGCTTCAGCTTTAGATAATCTATATTGCATCCAATTTCTGCTTCTTCTTGACGCCTTTGCTTTGTGATGCGAATCTCGAGATAATAGTGAACGTACCACAGTCAATACAACAGCTGCTTTGATATACATCGAGAGTATGTCAACTTCATCTCGGATAGCCATTTGTCATAGTATAATCGCGGCATATAATAAGAGTTCACTTAGCACCTGTGATAATTAATTTTGAAGTGAGGACAGCGGATCGATCCTGCAATAGATTGAGTTTTTATTGGCAGGAGAGCCGAAAGTACTGATTCTGTGTTTATCTTAATGGCCATCAAATTACGGCGCTTGTTATAGTTTGTTCATCCTGTTGAGGGGATAATGTACGGTGATTTTATATCATTATTTGGCACACTCTTGATATTTAAGAGTAATGAGGCGATGTATCAATTGAAGATCTTGGTTCAAGGACTGCCTACAATAGATGTGTAGTGTGATTGAGCCTGAAGATAGGTGGTGCCTAAGACTTTTACTGGGATTGGAGATTATACCGATATTCCCCGTAGGAGCCGCTAGTTTAGTTTCTTCAGGGTAGTCATTATAACTCATAAGGGCATAAATGGTTAGAATACGAAATTTGCCCAATATCTCTTTAGATACCTCCTATGTACCCTGAAGTTAATGAAGCCCAAGGCGTTGATATAATTAAGTGTAATATATAATTGCTACTATATTCTTAAATTTACATATCTAAAGATATACTAGTTGCTCTAGGTTTCTCTCTTTTATCATTCTTCTGCTCCCCTCCCATGCAATTATGTTATTAATGTTCAGGATTCAAAGTTTAATATGCCTGCCAGAATCTAAACAAGCTTCCTAAGTACTAGGTCCCACTAAAACTCTCTGTTTGTTCCACATCCGGTGAGCCTTTCATAGTCGTCACACATCGCCGAATGTGTGTCTTGAATGGTCCTAGAGATTATAAGTTAGAAAAGAAACCACATCAGAATCAGGTATACATACTTGTGTCCTGCAGGACCTCGAGCCACGCTCGCATCAATGTAGTATTTCCCATCATCCCCCCAGAAGCATTGGACGTTTGTAAGATAGAGCGCATGATACCCTGCCTCGCAGTAAAGTTGGAGATGTTTATCATTGCGAGGGGCAGTGATAAGCCACATTCGATATCTATCCAAACCGGACTCAACCCAGACTTTGGTATAATGGACTGTCAATGAACAGTCTGCCCGTTTGTCGATTGCAGAACCTGATATATAGTTAATATATAAATATCTTCAAGACTGGGCACCGTACCAATAGAAATATCAGGAGTAGGATTAGCCACAGCTCCAGTAATGGAGGAGATGGCTAGAGCAGCCTGGGTAAGGAGAGTAAATTTCATCTTGATTGAGGTTGAGTGAGGGTGCTGGATGCTTGATGAATTGGAATAGAGTAAAGACAGAAGAAGCGTATCGTGCGGAATCAGGGCTCAACTTTATAGTCTGAGATATTTGTTCGCAACGATAGGCTTCTTGTAATTTGCCCTAACTCATTCATAATTCGTAGCATTACATCCAGGCTACTATCTTTTGCAGCTAATCAGTCGGTCCGTCTAGTAAAGCGAGAATCCTTCAGTCAAGGGCCGAGCACAGTCGCATGACTGTATTCCTTTTATGGGCCGCAAAGACGTAGTATTTATTTCGATAGGCAGTTGCAATACCATATAGAGTATAGGCTAGGGATCGAAGGGGTCCTTTTCAAAAGTGGATAGAAGGATTCTTTTTTGAAAGAGCAAAAACAACTAACTATATTGGCATATTTGTTAGCAAAACCCAATCCTAGAGCTGATTCATTACCGAATTAATGCAAGGGCAGAACCACAATTTATTGCGGTGTAGTTTAGTGAGCCTGTCAAAGTGGATAATTTATTGGAGTAGTCTTGCCTTATTCTCCATATATTTCAAAATAGGAAGTCCGGGTACCTGATCAAAAGGCCCGATAGTAACACCGCAGAATACGCCAGACTGTCGCCTTGATCCAGAAACCTCATTTCTACCATGATACTTCGCGCCCAGCGCTGGAGGCCATTGGATTTAAACCTAGCCCAAGTAACTAGGAGTAATTATAAATTGAAAGCATTGCCTCCAAGAATGCTCCAACTCTATACCTAACTCACAAGCATATTCAGTATTCATTCAACTTTCTTATTCAGCTGTATCAAGATGAAGTTCTCAATCCTTACTCTTGCTGCCACTGTTCCTGCTCTTGCTGCAGCTGTTCCTGCTTCTGTTGATACTGCTGAAGGTATTTCCCCCATTTTATCCAAGATAGAGGCCGTTTAGTACTAAATATTATCCTAGTCAAGCGCGCCAATTGCAAGTTGACCCTCCAATGGATATCCAACTGGAGTGAAGCTGCCTTGAGAAGATATCGAGTGCAGCTTATTACGAGCCCCCGAAATGATGCGCATCTTGATCAATATTGCAACCTCTTTAAACAGAGTGCATCTGGGGTTCAGAATGTGCAATGCTTCTGGACAGACGGAATGTTTGTAATTGACGATAGTCAAGGTGAAGGCTCTCCGGGTCATACGTAAGTACTACTATATCTATGTTTATATTGCTGTATTTAACTTAATGATTTTTAGTTTATATTTAAAGGATTTCAATAACGCAGCGCACTATTTTGAACTTATCACTGGCTGCGATACTGTTCGAAACCTCTAGACTGCAAGACACGCCGTCAGGGCCTTTAATAGAGCCATGTCTTGTGAAGTGTTATACTTCATGGTCAAGGGCCCTTTTGATGATCCACATACATTTCAGGAAAGCAACAGAGGGGCAGCTGACAATAAGACTGATAAACATGCAGAGTTAGATAGGGATAGTATAACTACAAGGACTGAGGATAGTTTGTTTTCTAATAGAGAATAGTAGTAGTAGGGATTTATTTTTAATATTTATTACTATTATAATCTTGCTTTTAGCCTAACCTAGAGGCTAGTAGTAGTTTAGCCTAAATTACTATTTAGGATTTCTAATATACATTAATTGGTATACAAGGGTATATATATAAAAGTAGGTCTAAGATATAAATAAGGGGGCTAAACTACTAATACTCAACTACTATTTTATAATAAAGACATGTCGGCTGAGATTGAGAGACTCACGCCCTTTCGATGGAAAGTGGTCCAGTGTTTGCTGGTCGCCGGCGAGACGCGAGGACCTTCCTCGTGACCGACAAACAATGGAAGACATTCTGCGACCGGCATAAACATCTTCCATGCTACGTGCCAGAAAACACAAATGCTATGCAAGCAGCTACTTGCTTCTGGAGGAATACATGTGCTTTTTGGACAAGGGTGAGGGCATGATGACAAAGAGCGAATCAATCTTGAAGGTCGGCGTTGAGAAAGCAATGGGTCAGGTTGTCTGGGATAAAAGTTCTTTCCTCGACCGCGGCGGCATTTATGACTGGGGAAGATCCGATATGGTGAAGGAAGGTGGTTGCAGCGACGGTGGTAATAAAAAGCTGCAGTGGTGATAGTCAATCGCATGGATCTCTTCGTTTAGACGGCCTGAGGAGCCAACTTCGGAAAGGATGATAGTGTCGGAAACTGTATCAACGCTGGTGATGATTGTAAACATGAGCGAACGGTGAATATGATTCGTCCTCGCATAATCCTTCCTTAGTTGGGCTAGCGGTTCACCTCATAACACGATTCCCAATCTGGGTTAAGCTTATCCTGTACCACATGACAACGCTTCCGCACTCCATTGAGATATCGACTTCGCCTATCATGTCAAACGCGGGGAACAAGTTGGTATAAGTCACCAAAACCCCTACCAAACCGTTATCATGCACGACGCGGGTCAAGTTATATAACTCGTATGACTTTCCCCACGTATCAATTTGCCTCTTGAGACAAATTCTTATTCACCCTCCTGTACTACCATCATCCTATTCATTATGCACCGCAAAACAAATCAGCCGAGTCTTAAGTCACAAGATACCAAAGAGGTCTCGGAAATGCCTGCCAAGACAGACGGCGATGCCGTCGAATGCGGATCAATTTCTCCTGGCGGCGTGACCGTCCAGACACTGAAGCCGTTCACGACATTATCTGCCCTCGGCATCGGCTATGGCACAACCAACACCGCCGTCGGACTCCTTCTCGTCCTTGGAAGTACTCTTCCAATGGGTGGATCACCTCTCTTCTTCTGGGGGTTCCTCGTCATGGCAGGTGTTGGTCTTGCAACAGCTACAACTTTGGCAGAACTCGCATCGGCCATGCCTCATCCCGGTGGACAGTATATCTGGGTCAATCGCTTATCCCCGCCTCGATATCGTCGCTTTCTGTCATACACGATCGCTGTTGTCAGTTGGCTTGCTGCGGTTGCAACAGGTGCTTCGGCATGTCTCTCAGTACCTACCGGTTTTTGCGCCATCATCTCTCTGCTGAATCCCAACTTTGTGTATAAGCGTTGGATGGGATTTGTTGGGTTTCAACTCTTGAATATCTTGACTGTCATTTGCGCCAGTTTTGAACATGCCCTCCCCAGAATTTCGAAGATCATGCTCCTCTTTAGCTGCATGACGATTGGTGTCATCTTCATCACGCTGTTTGCCATGTCCGATAGCCATGCTTCAGCGAAAGACTATTTCACAACCTCGGTTAATATCTCAGGATGGCCAAAAGGAATTGCCTTTATCATCGGGATGAATGGGGCCAACTGGAGTTTCTCATGCCTCGACGTTGCTACCCACTTGGCTGAAGAAATGCCTTCGCCCAGCACCGATATTCCCAAAGCTTTGATGTGGACTATCGTTGTCGGATTTGGGTCCGGGCTCTTGGTTGTGACCTCGGTTCTGATCAACGTACCAACTATAGATGGAGCCGCAGATAACTCAGCTCTTTCTCTATTCTACATGATTACCAAGAGCAAAGCAGCTGCTGTCGGCTTGTGGATTCCCGTTCTTATCACGACAGCTGGGGCGGTTTGGTCGATCCAGACATGGCAGTCCCGCCTTGCTTGGACCATCAGCCGCGAAGGTGGCTTTCCATTGCATCGTCATCTCAGCAAACTTGCACCTGCTCCTTTTCATACACCCATCTGGTCGTTGATCTGGTCTGCCTCTGGAACTGCCCTCTTCGGCTGTCTTTACCTTGGGTCGGATCTCGCCTTTAACTCTCTGATCTCGACGGGTCTGTTGCTCCAATACATTAGCTACAGTGTTCCCGTTGTATTAGTTCTTCTTCAGGGACGCAGCAACTTTCAGCATGGCCCGTTCTGGTACCCCAAGCTCGGATTGATTGCCAATATTGTCATGCTGTCATGGACAATGGTAGCTCTTGTTTTTTATTGTTTCCCTTACTACACGCCTGTTACGGCTGTGCAGATGAACTATGCCTCACCGGTTTTGGTCGGTATTGCTCTGTTGTCTATGTGCTTTTGGTTCTTCTATGCTAAGAAGAATTACGAGGTTAAAGAGATTTGGAATGCCTGAGAAATGGGACGGAGTAGATAATGCTTAATGGTAGTAACCTATAATTGCAAATGTATTTATGCAGCCTTATTTTTGACAGTTTGATCACCGACATTGAACAATCCGGTATGACGGCCTCTGGTAGTGATTCTCAATTGAACTAGGTTTATGTCAATCAATTGAAAGTTTGTAGTGTCTCCATGAGATACTGAGTTAGATACGGGTCCAAAACACGTCTCATGGAGGCGCTAAGTCAGATGATCTGAGTCTGGACCTGGTTAGTCACTAGCTACTCACTAGTTGTTGACTTATCGTAAAAAGCGGGGGAATCCACAAACTTCTGCTTGTAACCCCTTGCCCTTGTCACATTCTCTCCCGTCCATTTCCAACTGAACGAACTGCCAGATGCAATTAAACTACGTTACTGCCTGACTTATCCACAGTGACTATGCAACAATCAATCAAAGCTTCACATTCAAAGTCTCGCAATGGATGCCTCAGATGCAAAGCAAGAAAGGTAAGTACAGCCAGAGAAACTTGTGCCTATCTACTCACGTCTCGAGAGGTTAAATGCGATGAGCGAAAGCCCGCTTGTGCTCGTTGTGAGGACCAAAAATATGATTGCCCAGGATATGCACTCAATGTGCGTTGGTCACAAAAGCACCAGACACGACCAAATATTATCGAGAGCCCTTTGCGACAAAGGAAGGCAAAAAGTCGTATGAACGTCACTTCCAGTTCAGTAGCCGAAGGCTTCCACCAGATGAACGGATGGCTCGATTCTCCATCTCAGCTGGACTTCGTCATGCCAGCTGACATATTCAACATCGACAACATATCACAAGACCTCCTGGGGGGCGAGTCGTCGGCGCGCATCAACGATAATATTATAGATTCACCTGACGAGAACATGACAATTTGGACTCTTCCAGAAGATCCAGGATCAACATTCAACATTATCGAACCAATGGGAGTAATTGGCCAGTTCCTCGACAATACTGCAAGAAGCCCACCGTTTCAATTTGAGGCTCCGTCACGCGGAGAACAGTCCCTTATCCAGGTCCGGCATCCATACCCTGACCCGCATCTTCGCTTGTCCAACATGCCAACCACTTTATCTGAATATTTTTTTCGCGATGTCATCACTCTTTACTGTTCCTGGGATAGTGAACTCAATGTTATGCGCAATATCATTGAGAAAATGTGGCAGTCTTCCGGGGTGCTCTATCATACAATTCAGAGCATGGCTGCAGCATGCTTGTCAAAGGACTTCCCGCACCTGCTACGAGTTGCTCGTGAGGAACGTTCACAGGCACTTCATCTCGTGAACAATAGACCTCAAGAAGTGGAGAAGCAAGTAATGCTGCTTGCATCCATGCTTCTAGGCCATACCTCGAGCTGGTTGAGCCCTCACAATCTTGCAACCGAGACCTTTCGAGCAAGCCAAAGCATACTGGATGAAATTGCAACTGAGAATAATGACATTTCGGAGATGTCCTTCTTCAGAGATACCATGGATTATTGGGCCATGCTTCTGGTCTATCTCACGGATAAGAACGAGCTAGGAGAGTACCGTCGAGAGGAACGGGTTGGACCACCAAACTTGACGAAACCAATCGAACCACATCCTTACTCTGGTATCTCGCAGGATATGGTTCGCGCACTGACAGATACGGGGATACTCATATTTCAATACCGGAAACACATGTCCACCATGAAGTTCATGACTGAAAGCGATCTTGACGTGTTCAGAACTGCATTGCGTGAGGGCAGACGGCTGGAACGCATGTTTCTGGCACACCAAGTGCCAAGCGCAGTCCAGACCAAGAACCCTGGCGACCCGAAGACACCACTGAAGCATTTGGAGCTTATGGATGAAGCGTATAGATGTACAGGGCTGTTGCAGCTCTACCGCGTCTTTCCCGATCTTTTGAACGAACGATACTCACCTTGGAACAAGGATCACATTCTACGGCCTTTACCAGCACATCAAGTGCCAACAAAACAGGAGAGACAGCTATGGCTGACACAATTTGCTCTGCATATCCTTGGTATTTTGGAAGAGATTCCGTTTGAGTCAAGGACCCGCAGTGCTCAGCCGTTTGTTATGGTTGCCATATCTGGTGAACTCAGACAGAATTCTCACAGTCTTCAAGGGTCTGATGTCTCTATTACAGATACTGGCATGCTGAGCATTGATAGTGTCTCTATCGAAGTGGCCCGTGCCCGGAAGTTTGTGAGCTCCCGGCTATCAGCATATACACACATCTTGCCCTTGCGAAAGAGCCAAGTCATTTTGGAGCTCATCAATCAAGTTTGGTCAGCGATAGATGAAGGACAGGAGGATGCTTACTGGTTGGATATTGCATACGAGAAGAAACTGGGCACAATGATGGGGTAGTGTAGTTGGTGGTTGAAAGTCATGTCGAGGGAGTTCATGTTGCTATAGACAATTATATTTCACTGTCCAACATTCTACAGCTTTCCCTCCTTGGCACCGCCGGGTAGAGCGATCTTTGCAAACTTGAGCAACGTTTGATCAGCTGTGAGCTTGGTCTGGAGACGTTCTTCCGTGACGAGGAATGCCCGAGGAAACCACTCGCTGACATCCTCTCCAAGTATCATTTTTACCAACGCCTCACCCGTCAGCCAGCACTTGTCCATGCCATAACCGTTGAATCCAGCAGCTATCCACTGTCCATCGTCGCCAACAGTGCCCGTCAAAGACTCGGGTATCTTGCCTACTATAGGAAGTCCATCTGCTGTGTGTCCTTGAATGCCTGACCAGATAGCCTCGATCTCCGAAACGGTCTCCGATCCCCAGCCATCTAGAAACAATTTTGGTAAAACATTAGAAAGTGCCTGCCTCGCTTCTTTAGGAACATAAGTATCATCTGCAGTCAGGATGTCTTTCATATAAGCTGACTCATTTCCGATCCAAATCCTCTGTGTCAGAGCATTTTGCTGCAAATAATAGAGGCCAGTGTCGAAGAAGCCAGTTTCGGCATCCAGGATTGGCTTGTGAGACAAGCTCCAAGATCTTGTTCCTTTGTATTTTGGAAACAACGGTCCCGGCTTCTGAACTGACATTGTTCCTCGGAATGGATAAAGGCCTCCAGCTAAGTTGGGCAGCAAGTGCGCCGCGTGCCCATTCGTACAATGGATGACTTTTTTCGCTCGGATGCTCCCCCTTGGGGTAGTGATGGCGTAGGGATGTAATCCCTGAGAGAAGTCAACGCGAGTGACTGGCGTGTTTGTCTCGATATTCAGTCGATCAGAGTACTTGTCCAACAGGCGTTGGTAGATACCAGTGAGCAGTCGATAGGGCCAAATTGCACCAGCTTCATGTTCAACAGCCCCAGATGCATTCTTGATATTCCATCTCTGTAATATGTCAGACTTGCTGTAACTTCATTACCGCATGAACTTGGAGCATACCTCTGGAACCTGGCCTCTTTCAATTATACGGTGATAAGCGCTGTGCTCTGGAACTTTGTCCTGGAAACCCAGAACCGAGCTCTTCGCAGAAGCCCATGTCTCGTCGTCTCCAACAGCCATGACTTTCAGGACATCTCGTATCTGGCACTCTTCTTGCAAAGCAGAATCGAATTCTCTGACCAGTTTCATCAAGTGCTCAATATTCATGATGCTAAAGCGAGTGATCTCCCTTGCCGCTTCAGTTCCATGCTGTTTAGCCAGGGGACCGAATGTATGCCCAGATGCTGTGACAAGATGTCCCCCATTGCGTCCTGTTGCTCCACTGACAAGAGTGCGGGCCTCAAGCACCGTTACACGTGAGTTAGCTGTAGATGGGTGTTCGAGGAGTGCCTTTGTGACACTACAACCAGTAATGCCGGAGCCAACCACCGCAAAATCAGTAAACTCTGCAAGATCCCTCGACTGTATCGAGGCCAGAGACGGATGAGGAGGAACCTGCCAAGCTGACACCGTTGGATTTGGCCTGGGTAGTCCCGGGTCTTGAAGGATTGCCTTTGACACACTTTTCAGAAATCGGGCTGTAGCTGGGTCTGAATTCCCGTCAGTAAGTGAGCTTGTGTTCCAGGTCATAGGGCATACTGAGATACAAGTTCAGCTCGTCGTCCGAACCAGGTCTAATTTGGCTTTCAATCTGTGTCTTATCGGTCGACATGTCTGCTGCTGTTCTGCGTCTAGCTAAGTGAAAAGTGAGTAATCTCTCTTTCTATATCACGCTGGACAATGTCCAAGCTAGGACGTGGAAGTGACTGCACCAGCTGAGGACAAGGTACCAAGGTACCACTGCCTGCTTGTCTAAGTCCGAGTTGAAATTGTGCCGACGCTGCGACTTACTGTGTTTGGTAAGTGTATGCGAGGTAGATAACGACAACGGAATGCGATTGGCGGCGCCAAGCATCTCCCCACCTTCAACAAGCCATGAATTTCCAACTAAGCTTAATCCGAGATAAGCCACAAAATAGCTTCCATCTGAAGAAGCATTGTGAGGGGTAATAAGTCATCCCTACCTCAATCTCATTGTTAGTCTCGTATGAGTTAAATCCGGCAAAGTTCATGCGAAACCGGGGAACCAAGTACTACTCATTCTCGATCCTATTTCATACAGAGCACATTTCTTCTACGGTAGACTTTTCGATCCTAGTAAAAAGGATATTACTACGTTTCGCAAATCTACCAATACCCCTTACAGTTCACTACTAATTCATTCTCAAAATGGGGGTTTATATCACCGACCTCACCGAGGCAGACATTCCAGGAGCAGTAGAAGCAGTACAGTAAGTGTGAAAGATGTCTGTTAGCTATGTAGCTGCTGACTCGGCAGGCAAGCCTTTGTTGGAGATCCTTATAACGTATGGGTTTATGACCAAGCGAAAGTGAGTGAAGAACATCCGCGATGGAAGCTTTTGCCAATGTTTCTAATGCTGACGCTTATGCAAGTTCGACCGCCAGCGGAACTTTGAATCTCTTGCCATTCGAATGAGGTGGGGAATGCGCAATGGAATCTTTCACGTTGCCAAAGAAGGAAACAGTGATAAAGTGCTGGGCGTAGCGATGTGGTTGCGTCCCCAACCCGCAGATCAGCCTCCAACATGGAGTGACTGGTTCGAGAGCTGGAAGCTATACTTTGGACAAGTACGCATGAATATGTGGTACGGCCGTGGAGGATTAAATGTCAAGGTATGTTGCCCGAGATCTTATCGAACACAAGAGGTTTCTGACCAAGACCAGCGATATTATATCTGGAAAGATGCCCAGGCCAGTGCCCAGTCGACTCTCTGGACAGACCCCCGGGGCTACTTCTTTCTGAACATCATGGTTGTTGTCCCCGAGGCTCAAGGCAAAGGTGTCGGGGCAAAATTGATGAAGGCTGTCACAGAAGAAGCCGATGCCAAGGACATAAGATGCTACTTAGAGTCAAGCCGTGACTTCCCCAACGTAGCCATCTACGGACGTCTAGGGTTCAAGTTCCAGAAGGAAATGATCTGCGATGATGACGGGGATGCAATTAAGCTGTTTACAATGATAAGGGAACCTCATGCTGAGCCATCCAGTGGGAGGTAGATGGCAAAACTAGGTAGGAACCAGTCCTTCGAGAAAGCATGACCACATTATATCTTTATCTGGTATTTAGTGCCTGTGGTAATTTGCTCCTTTTCGTGTTTTACCTAATAATCAGAGATAATATTAGAACAAATTTAATAGGATCGTGGAATAACAGCAAACACTCTACTTGAGGATCCCAACATATCGAATCACAGTGCATGCCACGCACAGCTCATTAGGTCAGCTTCAGCGCTGCTCTGAAGCTTATAATGATGTGTATTGTTTGTAGCAATATGTACTATTGCTGCTGGAAGCTGTCGGTGGTGAGGCAGAAACCCAAAATGCAGCGCTGCTGTGACAAGATCGTCAAGAAAGCAGGCCCTAACACCTCCTGTTCTTCGGACTATGCCGTGTTTCTGTCTGAGCTGCTCCTCAATCAAGCGCGTTGAGAAAAGACCGCAGTGCCGCCATCTCATCCGTCTGAATCGCGGAGAAGCCAGCCCGGAGCAGCCGTCCCCAAACTTTGTCAGGGTCCTCCAATGCAGCGCTGTCAGTAAAGCCTGGAGAGGCGACACTATCGAGAGTATTGACCCAGAGCGTGATTCCGGCATCGTGGAATTGCTGCTTCATGGCATCGACCTGCGAGAGGTTCCGAAACGAGGCTTCGCAGATTAGGGGCTTCAGCTCAAGAGCAAGCTTGGCCTGTTCTCGCCAGTCATCATGCTCGAGATGGGTGTGTGCGATGGATGGAACGTTATGCGTGGTGATATTGGCTTTGATCCAGGCTAGATCAAGTTCCGTCTTTAGATCAGCCCAGAAATCCACTTGCTTTTCGATACCCATCTTCTGTGCATAGTCCAGCACTTCTGGGATGACATGACGATGCTTGATATCGAGGTGGATGAAAATCTTATTGCGGGTGAGTTCAAAGACGTCACGTAAGCTGGGCACCTTTTCCCTGGTGAATGGATTATCTGGGCCTCCATCACGGTTTCTCAGTGAAAGCGATATCAGTTCTTCCAGAGTCAACTCTTCTAGCTTCATATCGATCCCTGCCATCCGATCCAGGGTACTATCGTGTAGTAGTACGAATTCGCCATCAGCGGTACGGCGTACGTCTATCTCGACAACATTGTAGCCAGCTTCCATGGCGCGCCGGATGGAAAGCAAGCTGTTCTCAGGAGCTTCATTCCATAATCCACGGTGTGCGACAATTGCACACTGGCGATGAGGATCAGCGATATATTCGATATAGTTCATTTTCGCTGCGTCTCTCTCATGAGGCTTTTCCAATAAGTCAAATGCAATCTCAGCCATAAGAAGTCGGTGAGGTCGTGAAAGGAATCCAAATGGCTGCTTATTGGTGGCTTGCTCTCTAACTTTGTGCTGTCGTAGTCGTGGTGGGTCTCTGAAGAGTGAAGACCAAGCAAGCCTGACCCCAGCCTGCTTCTTCTCAAAGGTTTCAACAACCAATCGACCTACGGCCTGCAATTCCTTTAGGTAGAGATTCGTCTTTTGTTCACACGGACATGCCACCTCAATATCGACCAAGAGGCTTGTCCCCATCGCAAGTCACACCAGGAACCATGGCTACACTTGAAATGTGAAATGGGGAGAATGCCTGTTCTACACAATGTGACAGGCGATGTTTACTCAAGATCTAAATCGCATGTTCAAAACCCTCTCGGGAAGGTCAAAGAGGAAAGTCCTATCACAGCAATAGTCATCAAGTGTTGCTATAGAAAGAAAAGCGTCATGGATGCTAAATGACGCTTATTATATTCTAAATGCCAGCATAACGCAAGAAGCGATGAAGTCCTCAGTAACACAAAACTATTTCTATACCGGAGTAATGGTCTAAGATTCCTTCTTGGAAGCGGCGGCGGCGGCAACTCTCCTCTTCTTAGCCATGGTGTTGAAGAAAGTTCCAAGACAGAACCCAACCAAGCTGAAGAAAGGAGCCCATGCCTCTTTTGGTACGAACAAGGTTGCAATTGTGATCAAGACTGGGTGCATGGCGCACATAGCTTTTGTCATGGGCACCAAACCGGCGCGAACTGCAGCTCGAGCCTGTTCAGTTGTACGCGCGCCAGCAATGACGGCCATTGATGCAAGATAGACAGTATTTTGAATGGGGAAGAACTGTAATAGGTCAGGTAAGTAGCTGACAGTTATTGGTGGCGACAAGATAATCTACATACCAAGAGCATAGTGATGAGGTTTTGCAAGACTACTCGTCCTGGGAGACTTCGTTGTAGAGTCGTGTTGAGAAAGTGGGTCAGTGGTGCCGCGATACACGCACCATAAAACGCCATTTGGGGGACACGGGCAGTAATTGTTGGGCCGTAGCCAGGGAGCCCATAGGCAAACCACGATGCTATAATCTCCGTCAAGGCTGACAAAGACCCTTGAGTGAGCATCTTCGTCCTCAGTGGCTTTGACTGTAATTGTTTGAGGTATGCCTATGTTGGACATGTCAGCATTATCTACAAAGATACAAAGTACTCAAAGCATACACCCAACAGCGCCTTGGCGTCGATTGTAGATTTGCCATTTGGCGTATACGTTAGAGATGACATTTTGTTGGCGTGGCGCGACTTGTCTCTGTTGAGTTTCCAGGGCGCAAGTGGGTGTGAGGCTAGATACGATAAAGACAGTTGAGAAGTGTGAAGTTGTCCTTGTTTGATGACGGATAGGAGAAAATTAAAGATGCCTGAGGCTAAATATCCTCCCTCATTAGCCGCGCACATCAGCCGGCGCCTCGGTCCGAGCTCCCCAGACCCGCTTCCCCTCTTATCGGAAGATTAGTGGTATAATGGGAATAACAGAAAAGCAAGGGTTATTTCCAGCTAACCTAGACCTGAAGTTCAAAACACAAATGCCAGGAATGTATAAGAGCCTTACTGAAATACTGGCTGATGAGCTGTAACAGTGTTAAATTGATAATAGGACCTTTTGAGTTAATTTCTATAGCTTGCTAAATAGAGAATATAACTTGTTGAACTGAGGCTTGGCTGAGCCACTGTTAGCAACTGGAAAGTTGGAATATTACTCATTGGAAGAGAAATCGCGTCACGAGAAGTAAATGGAGAATTTGACATCTAAGATTTACCACAACACAATGTTAAAGATTATCTGCAGTAAAGATTTTAGTATAGTTGGGTATGATAAAGACCAGCTACTTAAACGTCACAATGGCAGATACTATCCCTGGCACTTGTTATGTTGTTGATCATTGTAAATAACAGACATCACCAGAGGCATGCCCTCTCCCTTCTCCTAAACATTGATTATTGTCTGTAATGGACCGGTTGACATAGAAGACGAGTTTAAAAGTCGACTCAAAACCAACAGCATCGTCTACAGAAAGGAGACAACAATATTGCAATATATAATACCATCTAAGATAATCGATCTGGCCATTCGGGATTACTGGAAGACAAAAACACGACTAAGACTGGCTTATTTCACCTGCTGTTATACCCAAAGGAAGTGGGAGGAGAGTTTGCTGAACGATGTTTAGCTTGCTGTAAGTTATCTAGACCCGGAATACTAAAGGCTTGATGAAACCAGCAGTGCCAAGACCAATATATAGCAAGGCTTTGCGCTGCTAATTCTTCAAGTTGACTACTCCGCAAGGAATCAGAGAGCTAGTTGTAACATATCTTGAGCTTGGAGGCAAGATGGATTCTCATATGAGAGCTGTTTGGTAAGTGCTATTCCATCTCTACATTGAATGTAGAGTAGCCCACCACGACGAAAACAACAAGCCAGACAGAGAAAAAGTTTAAGACAAGTAACAGATCAGAAAATAAAAGGCCAAAGGTTGACAACTACTTCTGGATCCACCTTTGACCTTAGAGGGAGACTTAAACAGGATAAGGCCTTCATCCGATCGATGGCAAGGAACCGAGAGCAGTGACAAAATCCGTGTTATAAATGACATGAAGAAACAAAGGCGAAAGTATTCCTGACTTTACACAAGTCCAGACGGGTAGAAGAAAGGCAATGGAACAGGCGTCATTAGTTGACTGTGCCACTGGCACAGCCTTGACGACGAAGACCCAAACCGTTGAGAAGTTAAATGAGTCGATGAATGAGTGTATATTTAGGTCTGTTGAGGAAAGCTATTGTTGAAGAATAACATCGATAAGCTTGTTTTACATAGCGCGCTTGTTAAGAATTCCTGAGCCTCTTATATCATGCATGATGTGCTGCATCTGGTGTAGAATAACTATAAGTGGAGCACCACAGTCCTTCTGCTTAAATGAAAACGAATCGCTCCATCTGCAAGAAGAGAAGCGGAGTAGATACCACATCGAGACTCGCCGCATGAGAAGGTGACATGCTTATTATTAAAGGTGTTGGCCTATAAAACTTGGTGGCCTGTGATGACCCAGGTGAGTATGCCGATCTTCCCGCCACCTACTCAAATACCAATCAATCTTGTTAGCCTTTGATTGAGAATGCACTGGCTTAGCTACTCCTCGTTTCAGTGGCCACTCAGGAGCAGTGTTGTTCGGATCGGGGTGTGAAATTAAAATTGCTCGTCAACACTACGCAGAGGAACGCTGCCATACCAGCAAATTCCCCAACAACAGCACTACTGGTGCTAACCCTTTCGCTTAATGACCGATCATTTACTAAACCATGCGCCAGCAATTGCACTATTATGCCGATTTGCCGGGTGGCACGCCAGTAGCCAATGTGAGGGTCGAGACCATGCGGGAGGAGTTGGAGTCTCCCCACGATTGGTGGGCATTACCCATATTTCCCCATGGGGAGCCAGGGTGCGGGGAGAAGCCCTCCCTCACACGGATTACCGGCATCATAGGCCACCCAATATCAGGAGCTGATTACACCTGGTTGGCTTACTATAGCCAAGGTTATCTTAAATGGGAGATTTCTAGCTCACCTCTCTATATACAAGGTGAGTCGTGAGGGGAAAGGTAGCTCTGAAATTCGGTAAAAGCATCGGCAGTTACATTGCTTCCTTATTTAATATGCAAGCCTTGCATATATGTGAGTAGATGTTAAATACAGCATGTCGGGAAGTCTGATTGCTGTTTAATACTTCATCGACATAGCAGTGAAAGAACGAGGAAAGTGGTATCACCATGGAGATGAATTCTAATAACGAGGTATATCATTTACAAAAGCTCATCGCAGCTTGCATGCTAATGGTAATTGCAGGAGATCCATGCCATTGAGGCGGAGCTCCATACTGAGATTCTCCCTGGCACAGAGATCATGAGAGATGTTGCTTCGCACCATTTTGTCAAGGATCGCTCGGGTTCTAATCGTGTCCTTATTCCGCAACCCTCAGACGACCCTGCTGATCCTCTCAACTGGTCACTCACCTGGAAAATGTTAGCCATCACTGGGGCCAGTATGACCTCATTCTTCCAAGGCTTTGGGCCATTGTCTCTTGCACCCATGTTTCCAGACTACATTGAAGCGTTTCACTGCAGTCTAGCAGATGCTGTGCAGTTCACCGGAGTGTGTATCTTGGTTCTAGGTTTCAGTAACTTCATATGGTACGCTCGTGGCCCCGAGCCGAGAAAGCCTCTTACAAGTCAGGACATCACTAAGAACTGTTGATAGGGTTCCATTGAGCACTTCATTTGGCAGGCGACCGGTATACATTGCGTCTAACTTAATCTGCCTGGCCTCTATGATTTGGAGAGCTCGTGCGCAGACTTATGGCAGTTTCATGGGAGCTTGTGTGTATGTTTTCAGGAGCAAGGTTGACAGAACACTTTCTGACTGTGATACAGACTGAATGGTATTGGCGCTGGTCCTGCAGAGTCAATCCAACCTGCCGTCATTGCTGGTAGGCCATCACACTAAACATGTTAAGGTATACACATCTAATTGCTTGTTAGATATCTTCTTTTTGCATGACAGAGGCAAGTGGAACACCCTGTACTGGGTCGTCTACATGGGATCATTGATGATTGGTCCCATCATCGGCGGTTCCATGGCTCTCAATGTTGGCTGGCGCAACTTCTGGTGGTTCAACGTTGCCCTGGGTGCAGTTGTGGTGATTTATATCATCTTCTTATTCCCAGAGACTAAGTTTGTTTTTTCATGAACATGCCGAGCCCCAACTAACAAAAATTAGGTGGCACCGCCCCCATCCCAATGAGATCATTGAGGAAGCCAGAGCGAACGAGAAGATCGAGGGTTCGGCCAATGCGAGCCACGCCGAGGCCTCCAGACCTAATAGTGATGGTATAACAGAGCACGCCACCAGCACCGAAAAAGAGGGAGCAACCCCGGAAGGATTTGCCGATCTATCGACAAGCGAGACGGCTGCAAGAGATCCATATCTCGGGCGAGGAAAGCCTGCAAAGTGGCAGTTCCGGTTCTTCCAACCCAACCCGCATCCTTTCAAGGCTATCCTTTTGGACCTATGGATCCCTTGGAAGCTGTTCGCATTTCCCATCGTTCAATTTGCCAGCTTCGTTGTCTCTTGGAGCTGCTCTTCTTTCCTCACCATCAATCTAACCCAAAGCCAAGTACTTGCCGCGCCACCTTACAACTTCTCTACTCAGACCATCGGCTTCACCAATTTTGCTATCTTTGCTGGAGCTTTGATCGGCCTGGCAACTGGTGGTCCTCTGTCGGACTGGGTGGCTGCCAAGCTCACTGCAAGGAATAACGGTATTCGTGAGCCAGAAATGAGATTGGTTGCCATGATCCCATTTGTTCTTATTATGTACCTTGGCAACAT
Source organism: Fusarium odoratissimum NRRL 54006 (assembly GCF_000260195.1). Taxonomy (NCBI): domain Eukaryota; kingdom Fungi; phylum Ascomycota; class Sordariomycetes; order Hypocreales; family Nectriaceae; genus Fusarium; species Fusarium odoratissimum. The sequence goes on along the minus strand of NW_022158718.1, from coordinate 50,415 downwards.
CATCGTCTCGGTTGGATATGAGAACCATTGGCCATGGGAGGTCATTGTGCTTATCGGATATTCTTGCGCCGGCATCCAAGTTGCAGCCCTCCCCAGCATTTCAAGCACGTATGCTGTTGACAGTTACAAGCCTGTTGCTGGCAGCTTATTTGTCAGTATCACAGTCAATAAAAATGTTTGGGGTTATGGATTTAGTAAATTCATTACGCCTTGGAGCATGAAGGCTGGGTAAGTTATCTACCAATTTCTAAATCTGACTGTTACTGATTCTTGCAGATTTATCCCACCTATCATGACCAATGGAAGCTTGGTTTTCCTCTGGTGTCTGTTTGGTGTTGTATTCTACTACTACGGCAAGACATTCCGTCGTTGGACCAGAAATAGTAGTGTCCATAGGCTTTAGTTCTTTGGCAGATATTATAATATCATTCAATGGACATCCTAGTTAGATAATAACAACCGGAGATAGGCTTTTGTCTCTGAATATCTTTAAACTCTCTTTGTGCAGATGAATGTTTAGCATTGTTAAATAATGTCTATGAAGCCCCGGCCTCACTTTTACCAGAAATGCTGAAGGCATCTAAGAACCTTTTGTAATTAACTCTAACATGGGCCTTTCAAATACATACAGAGGCGCCTTAAAGCGAGAACCGCCATCTATCTCCTTCGCCTGCCGCTTCAACTTGTTCCTCTTCTAACCGCCCCTTAGCCGCAAGTTTCTTGTTAAGCCATAGATACTGCCCATTGGACACAATCGCAAATACCAAGGCAATGGATGCCAGTGTGAGAATGACCGTAAACCCTGTCCTATACAGTGGCGCATCATGTGCTTGGAAAATCTGAGCACCCGCCAAACCAGCCGCGTTGGCAGTCATGATAAGGAGAGCCATCGTGATGGACCGTTCTGCAGGATTTCGAATGTTGACGGCAAGCCAGGAACCGTTCAAAGGATGAGCGACAGATCCCCAGAGCGTGGTACAAGTGAGGATGCCATATTTGAGATCGCGATTGGTGCTTGCGGCCAATTGTCTAGTCGCGAGACAGAATGCAAAACTAAGAACAGTAGCGAGAAGAATCAGAAACCCTCGCCTCTGAGTTTTGTCTGCAATCCATCCAAACGACAGATTTAGCACGATGACAATCCAACCGCCAACAGAGGACAGTGCGTTTGCTTGAAGGCGATCATAGCCGTAGCTTGCAATGATGGACGGTTGATATGTTCCGAGTGGTGAGATAATGGCGATGCAGCAGAAGGATACAGTCAGCTGCGGGTAAATACACCACCTGGAAAACGCGGACTTGATGTCAACCCACTTGACATATTTGTGTCTTGGACCTTGGGTAGGATTGTCGATGGTAATACGGTTGGTGAGGATGTGGATTTCTTGTGGTGTGAAGTACAAGTGACCAAAAATGTTTGACGGGTTTGCAGGAGAATTTGGCATGAGAAAGGCGAAAACAACACCGATCACTATTGTGATGATACCCTCGAGAAGGAACATCCACTGCCAGCCAGACAGTCCTGCTATGCCTCTCATCTGGAGGATACCGTAGGCAATAAGACCACTTGCCGCCGACGCAATCATGTTGCCAAGGAAGAAGGCAGTGAAGCGTCTGCTGGTCTCATTGCGTTTGTACCACTGCGTCAGAGTGTACAAGCCAGCAGGAATGAAGCCGGCTTCCAAAAGGCCGAGCAATAGTCTAGTAGCATAATATGCACCAACACCTTTTCCTTTGATGAACGCTTGAAATGTGGCGACCAAGCCCCAGCAAAAGATCTGGCAGCTGATCCACTTCTGGGGACCCAAGCGATAGAGGACAAGGTTGCTCGGCAGTTCTAGCAGTACGATTCCCAGGCTGAGGAGCTGGTTTCCAATGTTGAACTGGAATTGAGTGATGCCCACTTCAGGGAGGAAGAAGTCTGTGAGGGCGTTGCCGATGTTGCCCCGGTCGAGCTGCAAAACGAAGAAGCCGGCGATAAGCAGAGGCATGATAAGAAGATCCAGCTTGCGAACGAGAGCACGTTCTTCGGCTTCGGACCAATCAATTAGGATCCGCTGCTCAGGGCCATTGGAATCATTATCGCGACCCGAACTGTAGCCATCCACAGTGGATGGAAGTGATTCCTTTTCGATCATCATGTCTGAGAGTGCAATTGGAGGGACAAGGTAATTCTGAGTGTTGAAGCAACAATATTCTACAATCGTTAATGGCACAAGACAGAGACCACATAATAAATAATTCTTGCAACAGCCTCTTTTACATCTCGCAATCATGATGCGGCATTTCGCAATACTCCAACTTCCAGTCTATCGCACATACGTCTTCGTCAACTCACAAAGTAGCTGAATAAAACAATCTGTAATACCCTGCAACAATGGAAGTCGCTGCGTTGTCGAATCGAACGAACCAATGAGGCCATGATCCGAGCGACAGCCCGGTCTTTCTGGCTTGCTTAGCGTTATCATGAATGAGGGCTAGCTTCGATCTGTCAGACGCCATCGACATGTGAATCTTGCGTGCTTGGAAATATCAAATCTGGGACCAATGGAAGCATCATCCGAGGCACACTAAAAGCTGGAGTTAGTTAGTGAGTGGGGGCGTTGTCCTGACAGTAATGGAGCTTTGCATTTACAACCAACAGCTTCCTTCTCCCCGACGAATATCTCAAAGTGACTGCTTACCGGTCTCAACGGAGCACCCCTGCCAGGCCGTGATACCCGTAGTAATACGTGTGATTGCTTACAGATATAAAATACCTCCTTATTCTGATCTAATGATAGAGTCGATCCCAGTCCCTCTCCGCCCTCGAACCCCCCTACATTCTACTCTGCAATCATGGTTATTGCCAAAAGACCCAATTTCCTTATCATCGTCGCCGATGACCTTGGCTTCAGTGATGTAAAACCATATGGCTCCGAGATAGACACCCCTGTCTTGGACCGCCTCTCCAAAGATGGCATACGCATGACCAACTTCCATACCGCTCAGGCATGCTCACCTACGCGAGCAATGCTTCTTTCTGGGACAGACAATCACATCGCTGGACTTGGCCAGATGGCCGAATTTGCTGAGATGAAGAAGAACCTTACTGGAAAGTATCCTGACTACGTCGACAAGCCTGGCTACGAAGGCTACCTCAACTGGAAAGTGGCTGCTCTGCCTGAGATTCTCTCTGACGCAGGATACTTGACTCTCATGTCTGGAAAGTGGCATCTGGGGATGACTCCTGACGTGTCGCCGAGTGCAAGAGGCTTCAAGAAGAGTTTTGGTTTCTTGCCTGGTTGTGGCAACCACTTCAACTACGAACCGCAATTCGAGGCTGACCAAGATACTATGCTCTTGACCTCCGATGGATTTTGGATGGAGAACCAAAGTCCGGTGGATAGAAAGAAAGACCTACCTGGAGACTTTTATTCTACCAACTTCTTTACAGATAAGTTGCTTGATATGTTGAGCAACAGAACCAAAGAGGAAAAGGAGCAGCCCTTCTTTTCATACTTGGCTTATACGGCGCCACATTGGCCAATGCAGGCGCCACAAGATGTTATAAAAAAATACAGTAAGCTCTTATTCCACGCCACCAAGCTTCCATACTGATGGACCCAGGCGGAAAATACGACAATGGCCCCGACCAGCTCAGACTAGACAGGCTGGCCAAATTAAAAGAGCTGGGTCTTGTGCCATCCGATGTCGAAGCGGCCCCTCCTGTTGGCTTCGAAGCTGGTGTGAAGTGGGAAGACCTCACTGATCACGAGCGAGCTGTTTCTGCGAGGAAGATGGAGGTTTATGCAGCAATGGTTGACCTCCTTGACCAGAACATTGGGAGAGTCGTCGATGCACTTGAAGCATCTGGTGAGCTTGACAACACTTTCATCTTGTTCATGTCCGACAACGGCGCAGAAGGATCTACGCTGGAAGCTGCACCTGTTTGTCACCCCTATCCATTTAATGTGGAAGTAGATGCTGACTGTGAGACTTAGCTCTTATCATCGTTTAAAACACTTGGTGAACTCATAGCTGCACACTACGACAACAGTCTCGAGAATATTGGAAAACACGACTCGTATGTCTGGTATGGCTCCCGGTGGGCATGTGCCGCTACTGCGCCTTCTCGTGGGTTCAAGGGCTGGTCCACCGAGGGCGGTATTCGCTGTCCTTGCCTTATACACTTCCCTCCAATCTCATCGGCTCCCGAGACTATTTCTCACACTTTCACAACAGTAATGGACATACTGCCCACCATCCTCGATCTTGCACAAGTGCAGCATCCAGGCAAAACATTCAGGGGTCGAGACGTTGTCACTCCACGAGGAAAGTCATGGGTCAGCCATCTCTCATCTCCTACAGAATATCCAACCGTTCACCAGGATGCGGATCATATACATGGTTGGGAGCTATTCGGCAATCGTGCCATACGCAGGGGAAATTGGAAGGCAGTTTTGTTGGCAAAGCAAGGCGGCGACAATTGGGAGCTATTTGATGTGGAGAAGGACCCGGCTGAACAACATGATCTATCAAAGAAGAAGCCTGAGATTTTGGAAGAAATGCTTGTGCACTGGGCTACGTATGTTGCCGAGACGGGGTTAGTGGAAGACGCGTTCTGAGGGATGGATTGCGTGATTGCGTGATTGAGGTCCACAGTGGTGTTGAGGGCTGTGGGCCAGATCCCTTATCACCGCCCGACCCGGGAGATTAGAGTAGCATTATCCGTGCATTGTAATCACCTGTTGATTCCATTTAAATTCGTCGCAATGACCTATAAGAAGACACGGACTGGCTGCCTGCAGTGCAAGACGAGAAAAGTCAAGGTAATGGATGATATCGACTGGACAAGATGAACGATCGCTTACGGTCATTGTAGTGTGACGAAGCAATTCCGTGTACAGCCTGCGTTCGCCGTAGCTCGACATGTAGCCTCATAACCCAAGAAAGGTCATCGCGCAGCAGGACGCAGTCACCACAAAATAAGACTCGGGTATCAAATATTGACATCACTCATCTCCAACGAATTGCGCCATCTCCTACAGATGGCCTGGCTGCACATGATAGAGAGCTGCTATGCCACTGGCACCAAGTTGCTCACACGGCCATTGTTCATCAACGAGGGTCAGAGGACCTTTGGCAGCATGAAGTCATTCACCTCGCATTCGATCATCCAGTTATCCTGAACCTCGTACTGGCTATATCATCATTCGAACAAGCACATACTGCCCATCAATCACAAGTAGACGCGCCGGGACATCGGATACGACGGGATATTTACGCCTCCCTAGGACTCAAGTATTCTCAAGCCGCCGCTGGGATGATGAGACACGCGGTAGCAAAAGCCAATATCAACAACGGCCCTGTCTGTCATCTTGCCTCAGTTCTCATGATGATCAACTCCTATGCCCAAGGCTCAGTCAAAGAACTTGTACGGGTGAGAAACGAGCCTCCTACCATGCTGAGCGACCTGCTCGTTACTTGCAGGCTCACGAGGGGCGTCAGGGCTATTGCAGAAACATATGGCGTTATACGACCAGATCGTCACGAGCTTATACTCTTTGTCACTGAGGCCGAACCACTAGACCATGGGCCCCTCGATCCCGTCCTCCACATGCTTAATTCTTTGACATTTCTAGAGAAAGAAGTGGATCCGAACACCAAGCAAATCTGTCAGGACGCTCTGGATCTGATGAAGTGGCTGGTAAAAAAGGCACAGACATCCGAGTGGTGCCCGGCACATCGAGCATCATTACAATGGATTTGCTTAGTTGGAAAAGATTTTATGAGGCTTGTTGAAAATCATGAACCTGCGGCTCTCGTGTTGTTCTCATATGGGTGCTTCTTGGATAATAGTTCTAGCCGTAATACCTTTGTGATGAGAGGATGGAAAGAGGGTGTTTGTGCTGAGATTCGACATATTGTTGGTTCAGAATGGGGGAGGGCTGTTTTACTATAAATATAAAATAACCAGCTTTAGGACACGAGGTGAGGACACGGGGTTACCATATATTATCTGATCGGATGCCATACTTTGTGATTGGGCTTTTTACAAGTCTGAATTAATTATAGATTATGCTTAGGCCTTCGCATTTAGGCTTCTAACAATTACTTTTCCGCTGGAACCGCGTATTGAAATCTAATTGCTATGTTATAGAGTTCTGTCTTATGACCTTGGGGGGTCAAAACTTCTGATATTAAAGCAAGGTGTTAACATTAACTGGTGTAAAGGTCTACTAAAATACACTAGACTTACCTAAGTATTCTCATCGCTTAGGATCAAGATCCCAAGTTTTCTTGCTTCCCCCAGGGTAATGATATAAGCTCTCAGCCACAGGTTCCAACTGCAAATTAACAAACCTTCTCAAGAGTTTCCCTCATCACCCTTGGTGTAAGACCAGTGGCGTTGCCATCCCCATCGACCTCAAATTCGAAATCATCGACCCCAATGTTGCCATAGGTCAGCGAGTCGACTCCTCCCCATGACAGGCACCCACCACTGAAAGGACCAATGTTCGCATCTGTCGCGTTCGTCTCAGCCTCTGCTGTTGATTCATCTACGGCTAGAGCTTCGAAGGCACCTCTGAAAGACATTCTCTTATTTCCTTCCAATCCCATAGGGTATAGCCTTAGCACCGGTGTCACATCCAACCCCGGCCATGTAAGCGCGGCTTGCGTGGCTATCACGTCGACGTCGCCGCGGGTCCAGTTCCGTACCATGAGCGTATCGTCCATAGTGACTGTCAGCTGACTCTTGGGGCCCTTAAAGGTGCCAGCAAACCGCTTAACGGCGGTGTCACGGGCCGCGTTCTCGGCGGCTGGCAGCAGTGTTTGTGCGAGCAGGTCAGGGAGGTAGCTTAACAGGTAGGCACGGTTAGCTCCTGCGATTAGCGCTACGTAGCCAATCTCGTGGTCCGGTGAAAGGACAAAAATCGCTGTGTAAAGGCCGATGGCGCCGTTCTTTGTGTAAAGATCAACGACCCGGGCTCCGCTGCGGCCGAGGGGGATGTATGTGCGCCGGATCTCCCAAGGCATACCAACGGACATGTGGACATACGCTGTATGGGTAATGGGCTTCATCCAGGAGCGGGTTTCGGCGGGGCTGAGTATAGAAGAGTTGATGATAGATTGACCGAGGCGTGTGAGGTCTGCAGCTGTGGAAAACATGCCGCCATAGCTATGGAGGGTTAGCCATGTGAGATGCAAAATTCGGGTGGGCGGACTTACGGGCTACCATCTGCTGTAGTAACGTTCCACCACGAGAGCTGCTCATTCTCGGGGATCATGGCGTTCTCCTTGCTCCCGGGTGCCTCCAGGCTTGTACCCTTCATAGAGAGAGGATGGAGGAGGGAGGATTGAAAAGACTTCTTGAATGGCTTTCTAGTCATGCCCTCCAGAGCATAGGCGAGTATTTGGTACGCGACATTGGAGTACACCGGGGTGTTTGCGGTGGATGTGATGGGGAAGAAGCTTTGAGCCGCAATGCCCCAGAAGAACTCTGTGCGCAAAACATCAGCAAATGCGCCCAAACAAGCGAGTCAGGAATATATACCTTTACGAGAGCAGGGTCTCAGAGATGGATCTGAGACACTGCAACGTGGTTTCTCTTTTTTATCCAGGATGGGGAGACCATATAACTCGGGATTCTGGTTAGTAGATTCGATGACGGAACTCATATCGAAGAACCCAACTATATGCAAGTATTAGAAGAGGTGACTGTGCCTCTACTTGGGGCGGTACTTACAGTTCCGGCTGATGCCTGCTAAATGCCCGGAGAGCTGCCCGATAGTAACCTCATCCCACTGTACTTTGCGGGTGGGATCGCCCTTGTTCTTCCTGGCCTCATGGGCGAGCTCAGGCACCCACTTCGTCACGGGATCATTCATGCGCTTCATCCCAACCTCGGCGAGCAGGGTATAGACTGTAAGAAGCTTCGAAACACTACCCACGCGGAATACAGTATCCTCGTTGAGAGTCCCTGAGGTCAAGAAACCCTTCATGGAGGGAGGGACGTATCCGTGCTGGAAGAGGGTGTCCGAAGCGGAGAAGGCCTGGATGTAGAATGTAGTGTTGAACCCCTCGAGAGTGCCATTACGGTCAAGCTCGTTGAAGGTGGCGTTGAGCTGGGCAATGGTGTCCGAGAAAGCACTGGACTTGAGCGGATGCTGGACGGGCGGAAAGATGGCACCTAGGAGAGGGCATGGGGTCTCTTGAGAATTGGCCTGCTGCGGTAAGGTAGCAAGGCCCAGAGAAAGGGCAAGAGTAAGGTAGTTCATGATGGGAATCGAAGAAATGCCAGTGTGAGAATGAGAGACGAAGAGAGAGTAATTTACAGAGGATAGCATCGTCAACTTTATAGAACAAGACGCGTGGGTAAAAGTCAATGAACGCGCGTGTAGGTGTATAGGAACTCCATTACGCCAAGGCAACAACAGACATAATCTGGCCAAAATACTCTTCCAGAGTATTCAGCAAGCCCTCTGAGTGGCCGGCTCGCTCAAGGGACTGGCACTTAGCCTCGTGTAGCCGTGATGAATTTCGTAGTGGAATACGGTACACAAAATGGTTATGCTTACGCCACTGAGAAACAGACCAATCAGCATGCGTCTGTACTGTACTTGCGCTGTGATTGGCTGTGTCGCTCAATTCGAGTCATGGCAATTTACGGTCCCTTTTTTGTCCCTGCTAGTGCTGATTATCTCATCTTATCCTGGGGTCGGGGAATCGATAACCCGAACCTCATGCTTGGGTCTTATCCTTGCCCCATTTCCCGTACTGGCTGCGAGCCTGCGACCCATTGGCAAAAATGCCTTCGAACTAACTATTTCATCTTGGATACTTCGGTGTAAATAGCTGGTCGCTATATATGGTTCGAGTCGGCACACGATGAGTTAAAGAGAAGAAAAGGACTGCACAGAGGATCGTTTGCTCGTTGACTCCCGCGCCATGGTCGACATCCCATCCAAAGCGTCTACAGCTGGCGTAAGTCGATTGCGGCGGGCATATCACCCCAAGGTTAAGACGGGCTGTCACACTTGCAGGTCAGTCTAGATGCCTGACATGCCCACCATGTCGATGGTATGGCATCCGTCCCTTGCTTCATAGTCTAGCACACTGACGCACTGACTCTGCCAGGATTCGCAGAGTAAAGTGCGACGAAGGCAAACCTGTCTGTTTGCGCTGTACCTCCACCGGCCGCACATGTGATGGGTACACTCTTCCTCCATCCTCATCCTATTCATCGTCAACCTCCACATCACCTTCCCCTCAATCCTCCGACTCCTACAGCGCTACTGCCGATCTCAAGCTCATCCTGCCACGCCAGAGCCCCGAAGAGGTGCGCAGCTACCGTTTCTTCCTAGAAATCACGGCGCCATCCCTCGCTGGGGCTTTCTACGCCGACTTCTGGCTCGCCGAGGTACCGCGCGTATGCATGTCCGACGCGGCCATCTGGCACGCCGTTGTCAGCCTCGGTTCTGCCCACGAGGACTTTGCACAGCGTAGCCAAGGATCGCGGAGCGTGTTCGCTCTGAAGCAGTTTAATTCGGCCATTCGTTGTCTCACCGAGTCAAAGTCGCCGAGACATGCAGATCGGTGGAGAGCGCTTATTGTCAGCACTATCTTTACGTATGTATGCACAATCAAAGGACTTCACGATCAGACACGGATACATCTGCAGGCTGGATGCAATCTCCTCCGCGAACTTAAGGGTCTCGCCACGAAAGGGAGGACAACCTTGAATCAGGAACAGCTCCCGGAGGTTGCCCAAGAGGAGAGCTGGATCTCGTCAGTTCCGGTATCGATTGCACCGATACAGTCCATTCTGGTCACCCTTGAGCTGCAGTTAGAAGCACTTGACCATGGCGGTATAACTGAGAGTCCGACTCTGCTCTTGCAAAACAAGACACTTAATACATGGCGCTACTATACAGCACCACGGCCTTCGCACCGCCCGATGCCAGAAAGTATTAATCAAGCCTACTGCGCTGCTGAGTCTCTCTTCAGCGGACTGATCCTATTCTCGCAAGAACATGCCAAGCAGCTCGGGGATCTTCAGACGGGCAAGTCCGGACCAGCAGGACTGTCAATGCTGGTCGCGCGACAGGAAGCACATACGCGATGTTACAACGAAATAAGGAAAGCAATTAATATCTTCCAACACGAGGTAGACGCAATGAAACGGGAGCCGCATGCCATACTCCCCTTGCACCTCTTCCAGAGCGCCAATCGCCTCCTCCTGATTCAGGACCCCGAGGAACATGACTTGGTCAAGCGTCAAAATGACCTCCCCGCCTTGTACAAGTCTATAGTCGACCTCGCCGAGCAGATCATGAACCTCGATCCTGTGAAGACCCGCCGGGTATCCTATACACAGCACCTCTTCCTCGTCGCCCACAGTGGTATCGGACAGTCAACCCGCCGCCGTGCTGTGACCCTGCTCAGGCACCCGCGGCTGGAGGGTGGCTGGGACAGTCTCATCTCTGCAAGTCTCGCAGAGGCGATCATGGACAGGGAGAAGGAGGCGGTGTGTGAATACTGGCTGGAGCAAGGCTTGGATGCTGGGACTGCAGGAGGCGAAGGGAAGGAAGGGCAGAAAGAGGAGGAGGAGGAGGTTGACCCAATGTTTCGCATATTTAACATCACATTTGCGTTTACAGGACAGAGAGAGGCTCGTGCCGTGCTGCGGACGTGGCGGGAGAAACTCGACGATGTTGCTGGGCGGAGCAGGGTTATACGATGGTAATGATGAATATATCGAGAACACTATTAATACGCTCAATAATCTCAATCCCATCCACCAGCAGGCATACTTTCAACACTACCAAAAGGCCGACATCAGAACCCCACAACTCAGCTCTGGCATCGAAAAGAGCACGATAAAAGTCCATCACTTGCAATATACCCGGCCATATGCAACGTGTTCATCTTGTCCCCTTAAACAACAAATGCACTCAGGCTTCCTTTGCGCCCAAGTCGGCAGTGACGCCTGCACCCTCCTTGATGTAGACTTCGTGCTTCTGCTTGGATGTTTTGACCGGGTTGGGGCTCTTGAAAATCTCGTCGATTTCTTCGAGAGACCGGCCCTTTGTTTCGACAAGAGCAAAATACATCATTCCCCACTCAACAAAATGCAAAATAAGGAAAATGGTGTATGTCTTCCAACCAATTTTCTGAAGAGCGACTGGTGTGGCATACGTGTTGATGAAGCCCGAAACACCACTGAAGAAGCCGGAAGCGGCCATACCCTTGGCTCGAATGTCATTGCGTAGCACCTCGCTGGGGTATAAAGACTGCAGAGGAGTCCAGCAGAAAGACCAGAAAATGCCATACAAGAAAATCATTGCAATAAAGGCGTAACCGGTTGATGTGTCAACATGACCGTGGGCTTTGGCTGCGATGACGTTGATAGGGATATAGACGAGACCTGTCAAGAATGTGCCTGGGGAATGTCAGTCATGGTTGTATGTGAGACGGACGGATTTACTCACCCCAAAGAAACAGAGGCCTGCGTCCAAACTTCTCAACGCAAAATGAACCTGCAACGCCGCTGAAGAAACCGAAAATGACATTGACGCCGTTGAGTAGAAGCTGCTGAGAAGAGCTGGTAATGCCAACGTTCTCTAGAATGACGGGCATGTAGTAAGTGATGACCGAACCACCGATGAACTGGGAGAAGATCGCGACCAAGAACAGTAAGTAAAATCGGTGCAGGTTCTCCTTGTTGTCGAAGAGCATGCGGTAGTCCCACCACTTTTGGCTTGCTTCGATTTCCGCTTGGTATTCGATGGATGCACGCATCTCGTCGAGCTCCAGTTTCACGACAGCTGATTCGGGGTTGCCGTCTCCGTGATACTTGATGAGCACAGCTCGTGCCTGCTCCTCCTTTCCGTGACTCATGAGCCATCTGGGACTTTCCGGGATGAACCATACGCCGCACAGGATGATAGTTGCGGGGACGACCTGAATGATGATGGGGATCCTCCAGGACCAGTTGGAAGTTAATCGGCCTGTTCCATAGGCAGTCCATGTAGATGCTGGCAACATGTTAATTCAAGGCCAGCGAATCTAGTTGTGCAGCCGAAACTTACTAAGTGATCCAATATACCAGCCGCCTACGTTGTACAGACCAGCCAGAGTTCCGCGCCAAGAAGGGTAGGCCATCTCAACTAGGTAGATAGGAGACGCAGTTACTGCGATGGTGCAGCCAAAACCGAGGAACAGTCTCCCCGCCATGAATGTCCCGACATTCTGGGCCGCCGCTTGGATCACCGTACCAATGATGACAAAGATCGACCCGGTGATCATGCCGAACTTTCGTCCAAAGATGTCGGCAGCGGGAGCGGCAACAAGACAGCCAAGGATGTTTCCGACGCTGTAGAGCGCAAAGACAGCTCCAATAGAAGAACCTTGCATTTCAGTGCCGAAGAATTTATGGAAAGGATCCATAGCATTAATGGACGACATGATAGTTCCATCAAAACCATTACCGCAATTATCTATGGATGGTCATTAGTTGTAGGGTATGTGCATGTTGTGAAGATTCTTACTTAGCGTGACGAGAGCAATGATGGCATAGAGTTTGAAGATGGACGTTGCCCGCGGAGAGAGGTTATCCTTGGCGATGGCATCGCTATAAGCAACATTTTGGACTTTTGCTGTCTTCGATGTCGCCAGGTCAGCGGCTGCCGAGTCCGGGACTCTCTCCACGGTCTGGACTTTATCGTCTTCCTTCTGCATTATGGTAGGGAACTCGCTGAAGAGGAACACGGTGGAGAAGGAGGAAGAATAAAGCCATTCTGCTGTGGATCGCAACAACTTAAATATCTATAGCGATGTCTTGCAAGTCAGTATGGTCTTTTTGCGCGGCACAACCATGCCGAATCGACTTTGTTAGATGCGGGGAACGGGACAACCCTAAATGAGCCCAGTGGATTAGTCAACTCTCGATGCGAGGTCGGATCAAGGCTACCCGTGCCTAAAAAAGTAAAGTTGAGGGGGGTCAATGGTCATCCTCGAGCATGGCTGCTGCTATGTCTTTTGCGATTCAGGATTGGTTGTTTGGCTGGCATATGTTGCCGCATAACCATGCCGAACTGACTCGGTTGGAAGCGGGAACCGACCCTAAATGAGGTCGGAACAAGACTAACCGCGCTTGAATGAGTTAGTTGACCTGGGGTACGAAAACTCCAGTTCAAAAGCATCGCTCCACTTCCCCGCGGGGGATGATCGACCAAAGCACACAATAAAACATCGAATGATCGAATTATCAAATGCGAGGAGGCAGGCCAGCAGGGATAAACCAGGTAATGAGCTCTAAGCACAAGGGACATAATACAACCGAGAGTGAAGAGTTTAACGATGCCACATGTTAGCTATACGGTAAATGCGTAAGTATAAAGATAATAGAGGAATATCTTGGAAGATAGGGAGATTCTATCTAATATTGCCCAAGTATTATAATAATAAGATAATGCGAAGTGCCCGGTTGTTATTATTTATCGGCGTGTCAGATCACTGGAGCTTAGCATCCACTTCTAATCAGTCCGTGACAGCACCATTGCCAGGGAACCCGGCTCGATTAGAGTGACCAACGGGTCCCAGGGATCGACTTGGTTCATTCAATCACCCCCAAGATGATGCGCAAAAGAATTACCACTTCTGGTTCGGACCTTGGTGACGAGTTTATTAAACTGTCTCCGGGGCATGTTTCAGTCCCTTGTTCTACATGAAGACACCAACAGCCATTATTGTCCCGCGAGGCTGATGTATAAATAACTACATATCTTACAGTAGATAACCTCCCACGGCTCACTACAAGCCAATTTGTTTATCCTGCCAACAACAAGCCTTTTGTAGACGCACCCTACATCTTCGATAGCTATGAAAGTATTTACTTCGCTCAGTCTGTTTGCTCTTGCAGCGGCGTCGGCTGTCAAGGGTCGGCCAAGGCAGAGAGAAGTAGCACCAGTTTTCAACATTGACGGGAAGAATCAATACTTCGCTGGCACCAACACCTGGTGGATGAGCCACCTCACGTCAGACGACGATGTCGAGCAAGCCATGTCTCAGATCGCTGACAGTGGGCTGAAAGTCACTCGCGTCTGGGCATTCGGCAACACCAACACGGGTGCTGATCAGCCTGTCTACTTTCAGTTCCTCGACACGACCAAGAAGACCATCACGATCAACAATGGTACCAACGGCATCGCGCGCCTCGACGCCGCTGTTGCTGCCGCAGAGAAGCACGGCATTCAGCTGGTTCTACCCATGCTGAATAACTGGGATGACCTGGGTGGCATCAACACCTACTGTGCCTACTTTGGATGCACCCACGAGAACTTTTGGACCCATGCAGAGGCTCAGAAGGCCTACAGAGACTATGTAACTTTCATCGTCAATCGCTACAAGGACTCTCCAGCTATCTTCTCCTGGCAGCTCTGCAACGAGCCACGGTGCCAGAACTGCGATACCAGTGTGATCACTGGCTGGGCCACAGAGCTATCCAGTTTCATCAAATCTCTAGACCCAAAACATCGTGTGTCCTTGGGCGACGAAGGCTGGCTCTGTTCGGACGACACCAGTCTCGGTTATGCGTACTCCTGCTCCGAGGGTATCGATTTTGAGGCCAATCTGAAGATTTCCACACTTGACTACGGTACTGTTCATATGTACCCCATCGGCTGGGGTTACACGTACCCGTGGGGCAACCAATGGATCCGTGACCACGCAGCACTGGCGCTCAAGTACGGCAAGCCTATCGTTCTAGAAGAATATGGTGTTGAGAGCACAACCTCAAACCGCACGGCTGTCCTGCAGCAGTGGCAACAAACCATCATTGACAGCGACATTGCATATGATAGTTTTTGGCAATTCGGGACAAACTTTCCAAGTGGTGCAAACCCTTACGATGACTACGCAATGTTCTATGGCACGCAAGAGTACCAGGACGTGGTGATTGATCATGCTCAGGCCATAAGCACAAAGGCTGTCTCGACTGCTGCCCGTCGCCGAGCCTCCTCTCATCGATCAAACTAGGATGATCTCTAGATGGTCGAATTCTTTGCAGCATCGTGGATCAACGTTATTACCAACCTCGACGGCTTTACCAGCAGTAAAGAATAAAGCAGAATACAGCACTCCTTGTGGACTGGGCTTGCGGCAGCATATGCAACATATTTATTTTAGTTTATATGCAATAGTTTCAGTATATATGTTTTATCTATTACCCTATTCTCTCCTGTAGTATGTGATGTGGTATGTTGTTTTGTTCCTTGAAAATAAACATTCTTATTATGGTATCCTAACTGTGTATTCTCTGTTCACTATTTACATTACCCTTAGACACCATAAATTAGCTGTAAAAGTTCTGCAAGATAAACAACATTCAGTTGCATGGTAAACGGTAATCTATCTATCTCGCAGCCTCTTTTCAAGCAAGTCAGGAGTCGTCCTCGACTACCCTCGATGCTGCAGGTGGATGAAACCTAATCCACTCGGGATACCACTCGTCAGTGCCTTCTATCCGACATTCGGGAACTTCCGCTTCAAGAACACGTAAAAGCTCTTCCGTGTAGATTCCATACCCTTCCTGGTTCAAGTGAAGTCCATCGTAGAAGAGTCGCCCAAGTTCCATGCTGGGGACTGTCCTTGAAGACCCAGGCAATATGCCGTCAACAGCATCACCTTTCCAATTAGCGGTGCGCATCATTGCCGTCCAAAGGTCAACGACGGGTACATTTTCCTGCTTCCCAATATCCCGGATCGCGTCTGCATACATCGCCACTCGGTCTGCCCTGCCCTTTCCGTCATGTGGCAGCCGATACTCTTCCACGGGAGAGGGCGTCACAAGGAGTACTTTCGTCTTGTGAAGCCTAACACCCTCCCAGTTCAAAATACGTCTGACGTTTGTTTTGAACCTGTCGAGGTCGCAGTGCTGAGGCTCGCCTGGACTACAAGAGTCGTTGGCACCAAAATGAACCGTCATAGCAGCGACACGAGGAACAGTCCTCGAAGGTGCCACTGCTGGGAAGAACGACGGTAGGACAGTCAAAGCTGAGTTTGTGTTGTACCCACCAAAACCCCGGTTTAGTACATCGAGCCGGCGAACGTACCGTTTCGACAGCTCGCTCTGCAGTGAGGAGGCGCCCTGTGTGATAGAGTCTCCAAAGAGGAGGAGTTGCCGTGGTGGAGGAAGAGATGCCACTTGGGCAGCAAGTTCTGAGGGCGATTGGTATGATGAGACGTTCATTGGCGCAATTTGAGGTTGAGACATGTGGCTATGATATCTGCGCAGCCTCGTCCAGCACTAATAACAAAGCGACTCTATCGCCACCTTAAGTAATATAAAATAAAGCAGGAAGCGAATTTATCTATTTTATTAAAAGTAGGAAAATCAACGCGTTTCCGAATTTGCATTAGCCGGAAGCTTTCCTGTTTAGGTACGGGATAACCTGTTCCGATAAATGTTGTACTAAGGAGAATTAAGCAAGGATGCCCTTTTAGTATCCTTTATTATCCTATAAACTACTAGTTACCTAAGCTGTCAATAAGCCCAAGCTTGTTATTCCTTATTCAAATAATATAATCATAGTTATAATATAACCAAGCTGTCTAAAGCGTAAATGTTCCTTTCTGCTTAACCTTTCCACTGATAATTGCCTGATATGGTGCTTGGCCTCCAGAAACAGGTGCTCTTCCAGTAATACCAATCTTACCCGAAATCGCACCATTGTTTCCAAAAACCAGATTGAAGCCCCCAGCAGCCGGGTTATAAATATTGGCAGTAAATCCACTCCGTGCATTGAAAACAGAAATCTGGTTTGCAGCAGCAAGAGATGTATCAACACTAACTGTTACCGTGTTGGATGTAGCAGAGACTCTTGCAAAGTCAAGACGTGTCAGATCCCGACGACCGCTGATGAACGGATTGAGATATCGATTAGTGACATAGCTGATGCTTCCGGCCACCGGGTTCGAAATAGGGGTGCCAATTGAGATAACTACATCATATGGGTTCGCGCCGTTCGTGGTTCCAGAGGAAGGGATTCCCTGAACGAGCATTAACTCGCCCTTGACTTGGAAAGGTTGCCAGTTTGCGTTATTGCGGCCGTTGAAAGTGACATCGCATAGCAGGTAGGCTAGAGTCAAGGCTCTCTTCTCAAGAGTATCCCTGGAATGAAGGGTGAAATTAAGTAGTCCAGAGTCGGGCTGGTTAACGGTTTTGATGGAATTGTCGTTAAAGATTGAGAGGGGAGTAAGGGGAGCAGGTGAAGCCCAACTGAGGGTAAGGAGAGATAGCAGAAGAAATGGGGAAATCATGATATATATTGATTGGAGTCGAAGTTCAGTGATAATTGTTGAGTGTTGATGGGAAGCCTGGTGATACGAGTTTGAAGGCTCTGATCATGGGCGAGGGCTACCGAATTTATAGTTAAGGTTGACGCATCACATGTTATTGATCTGATCCCACGCTGTGATAAATATGACAATCGAATAACTCTGGCAGGTGGCGCTTTGATTCTTTACTCGTGAGCCTTTCAGCCGCAGCTCCCTTGCCAACTAGTGATCGGATGAATGGCCACGCTAAATTTCAAGTCTAGAGCGGTTATAGTAGCACTCTGTCAGATGCGGAGAAACAATTCGCCCACAGTTTATCAAGAGTCAATGACCCAATCAAGGCACCTAAAAGTCCCTTTTTCGTACTGCTTGGATCTTTGGCATGGCTGGTGACAAAGCACAACGTCGATAGAAAGGCAAAAAGATTGATAATGGCAGCAAGCAATTGCATGAGCTTGTCAACTGCAATGCCCTGAAAAGTCTCCTTCTGGAGTCCAAGGTGAATAAGGAACAGATTCCTACTGCCATGTAGACCGATTTAGTTAAGCCTCTTCTGTGGGGATTTCATGTAACAGGGAACCAACTTCTGCCTTGATTAGCAAGCTTACTGTGACTATTTGGTACATAGAGTCTAGACCATTGTACGGTTCTTTGAACGGCTGAGGGAAACGCACTGGTTTTCCGCTCACAAGCCACTTTTTAAGCTTGTGAGGTTCTAGGCTCATACCGCCTAAGCCCATGTCTCAATTAATGAGTCTAGGCCTGAGCCACGGCGTAAGACGTTAAAGACTGTTAAAGAGAAACGCTTCGTGCTGATAGGTAGTAAAAAAGAATTACGTAAAGTACGGTGGAATTAAGAGTAAATTTAAGAAATATTTTAACTTTTTCTTTTACTAACTGGAGGTCTTCCGTCTGCTGGCTCCCGGGAAATAACTATTTCTCTTATTGGCTGTATAACCTATTTAAAGTTCTTTTAAATAAGTTATTCATTGCATTCAGCTCAGGAGACATTTCCGCGGATATTTCCATTACTGGCGGCTTACCTGCCTTAACGCTTTCGCCACGTCCTGATCCGGCGACATGCTCGATTTCTTAGACATGATCTATTATACTATGTCCGTATCGGGACGGAGTTGATGGATGTTGGCGCCAGATAAATCCGAATTTGGTTTTCACATTCTGCTTAGATAATAGTAATTAAATATAGCATAGTTAAGGCATATATTATTTTATAAGTATAATCTTATTATAATATTAAATAGCTTTATAATATAAGTATTTCTAATTAGCCTAAAAGTTATAATAGCTTATTTATACTTTAATATTATTTAAATAATAAAAGCTAGGTAATAAAATATAAATAATATTTATAAAAAAATATAAAAGAAATTATTTTTAAAGAAAAGATTAAAGTTTAAATCCTTTGTATTAACTTATAATAGTTAAATATTAACTTATAATAAGATAATTAATAAAAAAAAACTTAAAATCTTTTTTTATTTTTATTTTTATTTTTATTTTTACTTTTAGTTTTTAAAATAATATTAATTAATATTAATTTAATTTTTATAATTCAAAGAAATTATATATTTACTAAGTGCTTATATGTTTTAATATAAGTAAAAGGCTTTCCTAGAAGAATAAGTTTATAATTTATTAATATAATATATATAAAAGTTAAGTAAGAAATTAATTACTTAGTAAAGCTATTAATTAAATAAAAGTAAATAACTTTAGTTATTATACCTAGGGCTATTTATAAAAAGAATAAATTTAATATATATTTTAATAAAAAATAACTATAAAAGGGAATAAAAAAATAAGTTATTAAGGAGAAATTTAAGAAATTAAAGTAAAATTATAAAAGGCAAAATAGTATATAATTAAGTATATTATTATAAAACTATTAAAATTCTAAAACAGGTATTATACCTATATAATTTAGTATATTTATAAATACCTCTTAATTATAATTTATATTTTTATTTTATGCCCTCTTAATTCTTCCTCTTATTAATCTTAACCCTAAACTTTCCCCTTGCACTTGGATTCCGCTGCGGCAGGCGGTGAAATAAGTGTACTTGCATAACTGGATTGGAAATTTCAGGAGTCGCTCCACGTCCCCAAGGTTAAACTTTTGAATAAGATCCAGCAGGAAGACAAGTAACATTTTAAGAGCGAGGCTAATAGGCGCATTTAGGATATTAGCAATCAGTAGGAAGCCAAGCGGTGGTTTAACTGTTGCACTGCAAGCTTTTTGGTTATTATCCAAGGTAGTTTATAGACATTATAGACTATTATACAATCTTATGGCCGCTTTATATGCAAGGTTCTTGGTGTTCCCTCTGCCCATACTATATAGTCTTTCAAATCCGGCCGCCGTTTGGCAAGCTTCACAATATCAATGCTATTCAACCCAGGGCTAAGCGTATTACCTGAGTTTACAAGATCGTCCAAGAAGCTCTCAAGGCCGGAAGAGTTTCCATTCCGTAACAGCACTGCCGTACCTAGCAGGAGGTCCATATAAGGGCTAATGATATGTCGGTTGCGGTGTAAAGAAATCGCCAGGATAACAGTAGTAATAAATGTGGTGGCAAGGATAACAACTATAGCTAATGCAGCCGACTTAACGACAAATAGCCGAAGCTTTAGCCTTGACAGGGTGCTGATGATTTCTCGTTTTGGTGCGTTAGAATAGCCTTGTAGCGTCACGAAGTTTGAGAAAAGAGCAGTGAAGACAATTCCAAAGGAGTTGGCGATCTGTTGTTTCTCGGGTAAAGTGTTAAGCGTCGGTTCCCTGGAGGCCAGTCCTATGACGAGGCGAGAGAAGGTATCCATGTCATTGTACACCGTTGGATCGAAAACAGAGTATCGAGGGATAATTCGCAGCCAGTTGAAAAGGAAAAAAGGCCAGATCTGTTGCTTGCTTGTTTCGGAAAACCTGATAACTTTAGGGTTGGCGGTGTTATTGCGAAATGACATTTCCAATGTCACACTGGACTTATATACCAGAGGCTGACAAGTTATAACAGTCAAGCTAGAGAGACGGAACCTTTCGGTAGCATTAAAGACACCCGAAAACATTCCAAATCTTGCTCGACCACTACTCAAACCACAGTCGGCAGACCAAGTTCTCGCATACTGCAGGGTATTATTGGTTATGGTGAACCACTTGCTGACGCTGCAGCCGTCAGACTGAAAGCCAAATCGAAGCTGAGCAGAGTCCAATTCGTCACCCTCCTCGAGGTCTAGACTGATCCCTCCTATTTTGACCAGGTCATCTTCAGTAGCAATAGTACAGTTAACTATAGAGGAATATGCCTCAGTTTTGAAAGTGTAGTTTCCAGGGGCGTTCTTATGAACTGGGACAAATGGTAAGAAAGAGTGTGTCTCTGTGGTCCAAGGATAGTCATCTCCGCTTCTTAAAACCGTTGCACTCACAATGTCGAAAGCGGGTGTAATAGAAGAGTTGCTAGCTCCTCTGCCCTCGTCCCAGCCAAGATATTCGTCAAAGTATTGCGTACTGTAGAGTGTGGCAGGCGTTTCTGAAGGCACCAAAGTCGTGGCGAAGATTGCCGCCGTGAGACCACCTGCAGTCCACAGCGCTGCTCGTAATAGGAGACAGAAACCCAAAAGAACATGGCCTACCAAAACCGCTCTAATACCATTTATGACAGGCCACTCCCCGTAGTCCAACAACAAAGTCTTTCCAATTGTAGAGTGCTTTGTTTGTGGGGTAGACTGAGATTGAGTGGATTGGTGATGAGAGACTCGTTCCCAAAACCGTGCCAATATTTGAACACACGGTAGGTGCTTTTGGTTTTCTTTCTCAAGCTCTAAAAGAAGATAGACCTTTTTGAGAGAATCAAGCATTGCAGACCACAGCGAGGAATAGGCCGACACTATCCACGCCGGGACAGTGGCCCAGACAATAGAAGAGCTGAGGATCGGGGGCGGATGAAAGCCCCTAGAGTCGAATGAAGGGTCAGGACTGTCCCCCACAGTAACGAGCCCATTGTTGGTGTTTGATTGATGCCATAGCGCACAGATAGTGGTGATTAACACAGATTGACAGAGGAGCTGAAGAGCCATGCCCTGGTTTGTGAGAAGCAGCGGTGGCCTTTGAAGAGGGGTTCTCTGCTTGTATGCATTGTATTTACCACTGATGGATTTTGAAATTTTTTTGATAATGCCGATTAAGGACGCGATAATGCTTCCATGGACTGTGATGTAATGTCAGAGAAAGTAATGTCTTGTTATACTGCCTCGTGCCAATAATTGAAGAACGAAACAGCAAAGACATTACTTACATTGACCTACAGAAGTCCGAAAGGACTGTAAAAAATGTGGATTTATTGTACTGAAACGCATGTTAGAAGATAATACAGGTTTAGTCTTAGGGTTAAGGAAACATTCGTATACTTGTCTGCCTTAAGTACTGCCGTTTATACTTATAAATACAAAAAGCTTGCCAATTCTTAGTGGAGTTTCTCAATGCAACTCAGGTAAACGCCATAGCGAATAAGTGAATCCAAAATGGTTAGAAATATTGGTGAGGCTGAACCTAGGACGACCCATTAACCAATCATATGGTGTGAGTGTTACAACCTTGCATTACCGGAGGTGATAATGGCTTATCACTTTTTCAGCTTGCCATTTTGGAGCTTACATCACCGAATAAAAGTTCAAGACTAGAGACAAAGCTGATTCACTGATTACTCACATGCTTACTGATGGTTGGAGAGGGGGAGGATAAAACCCCAACTTGTGGCATCGTCTCTAACCAACTATTGTATACGGCTGCAACTTTTATCTGGTTTTATTGTATCGCCTAGCAGCAATTGGACCTACGGAGCCCTTCTGATATTTCTTTCCAGGTACCGTTGAGTAACACGGGACTATGAAGCCTTGCATTCTGCTAGGATCATTGTTACAGAGTTGCGCCGCCCAAACGATCTCCACCAGCTGGACTTGCGAGGCCGGGTCTGACGTGACATCATTCCCTGCTTGCAATGATTTTCTTAACTCCGGAAACGCGTGCGCGACTGTATTAGATCGCCCAGGAAAGCAAGAATGCCTGTGCAACGAAGAGTATCTCGATTCTTTGTATAAGTGAGTGCTTCCCCTACAGCCGAACGCAATAATATCCATCATCGCTGATGCTGATCTTTCCCGATAATAGGTGTGAGAATGAGCTGCAGCTCTGCTTCCTCGGTAACCAGCTCGAAGGAACATTTGACAGAGGCATCGAGCTTTGGGAGAGTCTCTGCGGTAGCTATGTTACCTTTTCTCCGACAACGCCCTCAGCCAAGCCATACACTGAGTACCCAGAGGAGCTCTGTGTCGACGTAGAGAAGGCTTGTCAAACTGCCAGAAATCTTCTTAGCGATTGCCTACCGTATACATCTGATATGGACACGTCAAGATTGAGTTCTTGCGAGTGCCAACCTCGATTGCTTCGGTTGGCGTACACTTGTCAATACATTGGGAACGTTTCATGTCTAGCCACAGAAGCCGTAACATCCAATGCTTGGGGGTACGGGACCTGTGACAACTTCGCGTCAGTTATAGGGAAAGAGCATGTAAGTGAAGCGCTACACCACGTTATAAGTCTAAGAACATTAACCTTTATCACAGTCAGCACAGGATAAACCCACTCTGACAGAAGTTGACGACCTACCAACCTTATCTGCTAAGACACGTCCTACAGTAACAATACCAGCAGCACAAACGTCCACCAAGTCCTTTAGTAGTAGTCAATCTTTACCTAATATGTATTTAATGCTGAGTGTTATGTTATTTATAGGGGTACTGGCTAAGGTCTAGAGAGTATAATAATTAAAATCTTATTTATTAATGAGATCTATGTCTCAGTTGCTGGCTATTTAGAATAGGAGCTATCTATGTAAAACTTTGCGTGTAACTTTGGCACTTGATTTAATCTAGAGATTGATTTAGTGGGGTCTTTATGTTTCCTATTTGCGTCGTGAAAGAAGAAGCGAACGGGGCTCCCTGCAAGCTTGGAGACTGTTCCTTAAGGATGACGTCCCACCAATGCAGCTCTTTCGAGCAAAGCGATGTTTGAGGAGCTGGACGCTGGAAAGCATTCACCGCCATCAAAGTCCAGGTCAAGGCCACTTGATGGTATCACTGTCGTCTCTCTTAAGCACGCCGTCGCAGCCCCATTTTGCACATAGCAACTCATGGACCTGGGTGCACGCGTTATCAAGATCAAAGGGCCAGGAGTAGGAGATTTTTCTCGCTTATACGATGCCCAGGTTGACAGACTTGCATCTCTCTTCATCTAGGCGAACCAGTCGAGGCAGAGCTTATCACTTAACCTAAAATATCCTAAACATCTCAGGGCTCTCTCAGCGCTTCTGGAACGCGCAGACGTGTTAGTTCGAAAACTAGCTCCAGGAGCGAGTGCCCGGCTAGGGTTATCCTATGATGCTCCGAAGAAGAAACATAAGCATCTAATTATCTGCAATATATCTGGCTTTAGAGATATTGGTCCATATGGAGATAGGAAGTCATATAACTTGCTAATACAGAGTAAAGCCGGACTCCTTTCTATCACTAGTACCAAGGACGAGGCAGCAAAGGTCAGGATTTCAATTACTAACATCTCTGCAGGGACATATATATACATAAATATCTTAGCAGCATTAATACACCATCAAAAGATAGGCATAGGCTGCAGAGTGGACATCTCCATGGTTAAAAGTATGGTGGAGTAGATGAGCTTCCCGCTATATTACACATTCCAAAGGGCACCTCATCCTAAGCAAACCAGAGCCTCTCACGCGGCAATCTATCCTTACAGGCCATTCATTGCCCAAAATAGGGAAACAGTTATGCTAAAGATACAGAATAAAAGAGAGTAGATCAGCTTCTGCCGAGACATACTTGGAAATCTAGCACTAAGCCAGTATGCCCAGTTCATAAACAACTCGCTATAAGTACAAAACCGTGATGAACTCCGGGACATCATTTGTGCTGCTTTTAAATCTTTCGGCGCAGCAGATGTTCTCAAATAGCTTAAAAAAGCATCTATCGCCAATGCAACGGTCAACACAACGCACGATGTCCGGAAGCACCCCCGACTGCGCGCTCGAGGTCAGTGGACTGAAGTAGACACGCCAAATGGTCGTGTACTGGCACTAACTCCTCCTGCTACCGCAGAGGCTGACGAAGCCAGGATGGACCCAGTGCCTGAATTAGGCGAACATAACGATGTAATTCTGGCGGAAATGGGAATGGACGGGTTCAAGCTGTAACATCATGCCGCATGTTGAAGGATTGACCTACCCACTGAGGTTACATGATTGCTCTCATGTTTAATTCATCGCATCACTCTACTAGCATTATACAAGGGACCAGGAAGGTGGTACAGATAGCAATCTCTTACTAACTGCTGATGCGATTATGGGCAGTTTGGGTTGTCGAAGAATTGAGTGGGCTTGTGGAGGCGTCCTGTTGCATGGTCAGCACATGGCTGCTCCTTGAACTAAATCATGTTTGTTTTCCCTGTGTCTTCGTTTACTAAAAAGACTAAGTCCCCATCAAGTCGTACCTATCGACCGTTGTCAATCTAGACCTGCTTGCTAGCTCGAAAGCGCCGGCTATGTCACATTAAGTCGAACAGAAAAAAACATCACGAGACACGAATTCTTCTTCCGCTTTGGTCTAACCGTACAAGCTGATACTTTACAGCGATCTGCCTAGAATATCAAAACCTTGTAACTGCAACGAGTCATGAGCTTGCAATAACGTCCCTGAATCTGCCGTTCCGTAGCCATATTCCCAAACTCCGTACAACATGTTCATGTACTGTTCCTCGACTGACCCATCCTGAACCTGTGTGGAAGAGGTGGGAAAGTCAAATGAAATCCTTTCTGAGCCAATATTACACCGACTGCCCTCAGGTTCCTCGTTACTTGAAAGTGGCAATGGGTTAATCGCGTTGGAGGTTTGAGATACTCCGTTCTATCGCTGAGCGATTGAGACATTGACATATTGGAAAAATAGGTCCAGTACGTTGTTGTTGATCCTCCAATACTTTTGTATTTCCTGGAGACCAAGTAGACGCATCTGTACACGGCTTTCAGCAATTCGCCGCCGCACGGTTGTGCCTCGTCTGATGCTGATCGCATGAATGGATAGCGCAGAAAACAAGCTCGTGATTCTAATACTTGGTCAGCGAGCGTCTCTTCTTACAAGACTGTGGTTTCTGACGTACGAATGCATTTGACCATAACGTAGCGTTCCTTGTGTTAGCATGCCTTCGGCGAACTTGCTTATTTTAGAAGCGGCTGTTACTGAAATGTTCCCAGTGTTACCACAGTGTCCTTGCTTCACGAAATTATGCCTATATATGAGAACCCTCAAGTGGCTAACTATTTGTCAGCTCGTGTCATCCCCATGGCCAGAGCATAACATACTTGTATGCGAGGTGTAGAAGATGACCCGACACTGATGCGGTTCTGTCCTTAACGCCTTGATTTATTTCGTTTGGAAGATGTGCTTTCTACTCTTGAAGCGCATTACCTGCCTCTCGTAGCCGTTCAGGCGTTAGAAACTTTCTACCGGGAGCAAAATCTAAATCGATGACTTGGCCAACTACTTTTTGTCAGAAAGTTCTGCTTTTTATTTCCGCGTAGTACATGTACTATAGAACCCTTACGTATGCGTGCCAAATTTGCCATTTCGATAGCGCATGTCTTGTGTTCAGGCTTATAAGAGCTAAATGAGAGATCCTCCAGTGTATTGATATCGGATTCTAGATCTGACAAGCTTAGAAGCTTAACATCACAATCATTATCTCTGACCCTACTGGGAAGGCCCAGGGAGGCAGAGGCCTGCCGCTCTCTAACCCTGATTACTTAGTAAGAGAACTTTAGTCTCAGATTAATGTAGACTTATATAGATAGATCACCAGATTCTTCTCCTAAAGCGTGCTTTTTGCGCATCTCTCGTTGTAAATCTGGTTTTTGATCAACGTCAACCTTTAGTCCTGGATAGCTTCTGTGGTAAGTACTGACTGACAATCTATGCAATCCATATGACTCTGCTATTCCGATCGCTACACCTAGCCATTATCGAACGTCCCTAACCCTCTTTGCCAGAAGCTCATGAGAAACAAAGACTGGATCAGGGTGATCCGGTCGTTTTCCAGAGCGTCTATTATAGTTGACGGATTAGATGAGTGGTCAGAATCGGACAGCGATCAGGCGAACTTGGTAGATGAGGTTTTGCGACTACATGAACGAACAGGAATCATTTTATTCGCAACCTCTCAATACATCCCTAACAATTTGCACAAGTTTAGTCGATGTCCCTCTCTCCAAATCTCTTCTTCATCGAGACGACATTTGCCTTTATGTCGAACAGAACTTATGGCGAATCTCTAAGCATATCACCGTCGACAAGAGCTTGGAGAATCAAATCAAGGCAAGAATCTGCGAAACATCTGAAGGCATGTAAGTAGTGAAGCCATAAATTCAAAGAGTTCCTCAAAAGCTGGGCTATCACTTTTGAACAAAGCTCCTTTGGAATACATCACTAACATCAGCACCGGGTTTCCTCTTTAGGCACGGGATAACCTGTCCCGATAAATGTTTTACTGAGGGGAAAAAAGCA
This sequence comes from Fusarium odoratissimum NRRL 54006, assembly GCF_000260195.1. Taxonomy (NCBI): domain Eukaryota; kingdom Fungi; phylum Ascomycota; class Sordariomycetes; order Hypocreales; family Nectriaceae; genus Fusarium; species Fusarium odoratissimum. The sequence goes on along the minus strand of NW_022158718.1, from coordinate 23,451 downwards.
AGGATGCCCTTTTAGTATCTCCTCCCTTTTCAAAGAGATGCAAAGTTCAGTTGGTGCCGCCAACCCAAAGCTGAACGTATCTGAATAGCTCCACTCTGGTATGTTGGGTTATGCTTTTCGCCGTACAAATCGAAACAGGCACATTCCGCAACGCGTAGTTGGTCGAAGGCAATTTGGTGGTCGATATCGAGCTAGGAGACGAGATTAGTGAAGTCCGTCAAAAACCAAGACAGGAGCATCAGCGTCTGACCAACTTCCAAGGATGAGATCAGTAGATGACCTTGATAAATTGTTCTAGATCTCAATCGCTGACTAAATATCCTTACTTTTGAATGGCCATATCAAAGTCTCGAAGGTAGTTTAGCTTCGCCACTCCGTCCTCATCCGGGGCTCTGGGGAATTTCAAGGTTCCAATTTTTAGGTGTGGCTGAATGGTTGGGTTCTGACGGGATTGCTTATTCAATCACACAGGGAATTCGCAGCGAGCATCTGGATTAGTGCGTATCCTGCATCCTGGGCAACTGAGTTAACCTAGATAAATAAGGGTTTAGCTTGCTTACGTGTCGACAAACAGAATACAAAGAGACTAGTATATACTATAAAAGTAAAGTAAAAATGCCATCATTCCGAGTCACGTTCTAGATCTTGTTTAGTTGACCTAGGTAATATATAACAGTTACTGTTATAAGTCGTACGATATGGCGTAAAAGGACTAGTATATGCCATAAAAGTAAATTGAAAACGCCATCATTCCGAATATTGGTCAGAAGGTCTATGCCTTTGATACATGCAGACCTGGTATAAATTGGACTGTCGCGGCTTTTACTTGTCCTATCATTCCTTGATGCTACACTGCATATTTCTATTTGTCTTCATCTTTCTATTAATTTACAACTACGACAATCATGCACTTGTCTTATTTCTTGTTGGTATTCCTCAACTCGACTTGGGTTATCTCCGCAGCTATCAAGGGGCTCTCCATCTTTGAGAATGATGGCTCTGTTCCTGTTGTTAATATCTCTTCTGCTGATTTCGGTAATGGGAACTCCAACACCGGAAAAAGGGCAAATATCTCACCAAAGAAGCTGAAGCTCAAATATACTCGATATGCTGTCACAATTGACGGCCGAAACATGTCCAATTGGCAAGACTTCCAAACAATCGGCTCTATCTACATCACCGATCCTATCCCAATGAAGGAGGCCAGGCCTGGCAGTCAGAACCAAGTGGAAGTGATCCTCGCGACTGGACGGTATGGGATTCCTCCCGCCCCGGTTGCGACAAATGGAGACCTATGGTACGTCACCAACTCGTACCTCGTGGGCTTCTTCAGTCAAGTTTATACTTTTGGGGGTCTGAAAACCATTGACTTTGCGAATGAATATTTTCGCATGAACCAGTTAACGGTTAGAATTGATACATCGGACCCTACGCTTGCTAGCAAGAATAAACCCGCCTCTTTCAAGGCAAAGGATCAATATTATAAACCCAGCAGTGGAGGGTTTGTGCTGGACATTTCTCAAAATTCATTAAACGGAACTATCTTTTTCAAATCAGCATTCCCGGTATTGGCACCCTACCATGCAAAGGTCAGTGGAAAGAAGATGCAGACTGGAATATGGGAACTTTAAAAATCTACAAGCTATCGACTACCAGCCTCAATTTTACCCTTCCAGCACGTGTTAATGCCGGTTAACAGCTCCATAGACTAGTTCCTTATTATATTGTATAGCCTTACTAATATTAGCTGGCAAATCTCTGTAGCTAACTCTTACGCCTGTTCCAGATTAATATTTATGAAAACGGCCTCTAAACTATGACACTCTGCCTTGACGGCAAAAGCCCTTTTGCTCTTAACCCTTGAGCAAGTGATGGCAAGTTCCAGCCCATTGAAGGCGTTTCTTTTCTTTGAGATGAATGAGGTGAAATCTGCTGGATACCCATTATCTATAGCAATAATCTCCCTGGGCCCTGTAATGAAAAACGTCATGGTATTGTTTGCGTTTAGTATAATTCTCCCCTCTGTATCTGTGATTACAGCTGTTAAAAACGTTGGGTCCTCCCTATTAGTATCTATAAATATATAATTTGTCTCTAGTTATTTCAATGCAGCTCTGCCTAATGTTTAGACTACCTAAGTAGTTTAGTCCTTTACATCGCTACATACCCCTAGTCTCACTTTACCAGGCTTATAAACTATTTTATCCTCTTAAAATTATTATATACTATCCTTACTATTTAACTAACCCTATTATATATCATTAATAAACAGCTTAGTATTATTATTTTTATATTATCTTAGGATATATTTTTATAGTTATTAAAGCTATCTTAGTAAGTATGTAACAGAGTTTGTTTTAATATATAATACTATTACTTTCTATATAACATTCTGATTCTGGGTTAACTATACCTATTCTTGGTGCTGTCAGACCTTCAAAGTCAAGCTCCAGACTCCAAGGCACTGAAATACTATAGTCTTGTTGACAACCCATCTGAAACTGATCCCATGTAGGGATAATTGTATCTGTTATTGGGTTGCAGATTTGAGCTGTGTCCTCAACATAAAATGTGACAGGTACGAGTCCTGAGTGAACACTTGCATCTGGTAATAGACTGCTGTAGTCAATTTGCGCTGGAGGATCACCGAGGTCGGAGTGTGGAGGATAGCCTTGAACGGTGAAATGTCCTTTATCGAAGTCTATGACATCTGGGTTATATGCTTCGCGATAAGGCAGTGTTTCGTAACAACTTGGCAAATCTTGGGGTGTTTGGGTCTTATTTTTAACGTCTGTGGCTGGGCTTCGATTATCGAGGCTACAAGCCTGATCTGAAGCGTCGGCACATCCTAGATCGATAAAGACTTCGCCTTTCGGAGGGGACGGCTTCTCACCGCTATTGAGGCCGGAAATCGTTTCGATCATTGTCAGCACTGTTCGTCCTACCGCCCACACTTGTGCTAAATCTTTCATGGATTCCAAACAAGTGCTGACTCGTTGGCGAGCAAGTCTACCGATAGGCGGACACGGCGTATTCGACACATGTAAGTGTATAACAATTGCTGAAAAGAGGCTGTGGACGATGAATGGAGGACAACGACGTAGCTGTTGTCTGTCGCTGAGGGCTTCAACAATCGAGGTAATCATGTTTGCTGCGTGAACAGTACCATCTCGTGACCCATAAGGTTGTTTTGTATCCTGCAAAGCCGTTCTGTTACGAGGGGAACTTGCCCGATGTAGCAGACAACGAGCGCTGAAGTAGTGCAAGTATAGTATCCCAGACCAAAAATGGTGCTTTGATCGCTCCCAGCGCATGGTAACGGGGCACTCCCGCTTCCATTTGGATAGGGCTGTAGCAATGTAGTTTATGTCATCGCAGTCTTGACCACGCCTGGACAAGTTGGAATATTTGGATACGACAAGTCCTATCAGCTTACACAGCTTCACGTACTGAATGAAAAATCCTACGTGAATAGGATCTGGCGGGTATTCGTCGATATCATCCCCATCATGCTCGATGAAGTCATCATCGGCTATCATATCGACATCGCAATCGTCGAGGTTAATGGATACCGATTGTCCCAGGCCAACAGCTAAAGCGCGATCTCGAGTAAATAGCGTCCACCAAATGCGCTTACGCAGTCTCTTTTCACTTATTGACAATCTCGATTTTTCCATGCTGCGATGTAGACCGAAATTTTGAGCAACAGCGATTGCGGATTGGCTCCAATAAAACATGTTCTTGGATATGTCATCAGGGCCAGCCCAGTACCAGCCCATTAAGAGCATTGATTGCACCAAGGTAATTCGGTCGCGCTCATAGTTGGCATCATAAAGGGCTTTTGCCCGTCGATAAAACGTTGCAACAGCAGTTGAAGCTGATCCATCAACCATTAATTGTGAGTTTGTGCTGATTCGGGCGCCGGCCAGTAAGATACACTGAGTGAGGAGCATCGAGGGGGGATTTTTAGAATCTCGATATTGTGACATGAATTTTGTGCGGTTAATGACGGGTACAATCGGGTGAACCCAAGCAAAGTAAGTCTCTATCAAGTCGTCGCAAAGCCTTTTCGGAGGTAGTACAAAGGCCCTTCTTCGTTTTAAGATCCGTATTTCGAGAGGGTCCAGTCCAGGAGGTATTGACAGCACGAGTGTATCCCGAGGCATAGGGAAATGCACTATGGGTCTTTGACTTCCATGAAGGAGGAGGTTAAAGCCCGCAGATTCGCCAATATAAACAACATGGCCTGCCGATGTGATAGGCAGAACATTGAATTTGGTTAGTGACACAACTCCGTCTTGTTGAGAGGTTATTTGATATGCCTCAGTACTTGAGGCAGGCGTACTGAGGCAATCACTTGGGGAATCTCTCTGTGCTCTAGTCCTGGTCAGCACGTGAGATCATGAAACGGATCGTTGGAACTCATACATAGTGTGCTCTCCTTTTCCACGGCTGGCGAGAATCCTCACTCGGTGCTCCCCTATACCTGGAACTTGACACTTGATATTAAATGCAGTGCAATTGGTACAGGGAATGCCTTTGCTCAGAGCATCACATCGGACCTTTCTTGAATGACATGTCCAAAGAATATGTCAGATTCAGTACAAGATGAGTGTGACGCGAGGTCACTTACCAAGCAGGCTCGAAGTGATCGAATTTTGGTTGGTCTGCATTTGTTAATTCCACCAATCGTACAAAGGACACAGGAATGTATGTGCATACCTCCTTTGTCGCGGTGTTTGAAGTGATGTAGCCATGATTGTTACCTGAAGAAATGAATGACAATCAATTGCTAACAAGGCAAAATTTGTTTATCAAAAGTGCAATATGGAGAGTCATCCTTCACTTCCTAAATGCACACTAAGCCGCATTATATGTCCAAAAAATGACCAGAAGCAGACCCAATGGCCCTGTTCTAGCGTGGTGATGGCAATTGCACTACTGTACCCCGCACTATCCGAAATGAACTTTATAGCCACTAGCTTCGGAGGATGGTTTCAGGGAGGGAATGAGGTACGTCGATCAGGCAGGGGGTTGCGGGCTGAGAATGGTCTCAATATGACACCACTCAACGGTACAATACGTGCCCGAGGGTCGGGTATGACCGATTTGGGCCTGGGATGCGGCAACAAGATTCTCTTCGTACCTTATATAACTCAGCAACTTACAACGGGGCTATGGATAGTCTTTCTAGACCTCATAGCCATTGAGACTGTAAGAATTATTTACCTATTTATCTCAAGAAGGATAAGCGACCTACCCCTGTGCATGCTGCCCTGTTGCAAGATGTGGAGTAGATGTGGTAATTTTGGAGCCCATAACCGGGAAAGTAGTGTTATTTTTACTTTACCCAAAAACGCTAACCCTCAGTTAATTTCAACTAATCCCTTTTGTGACTAAGTTTCAGCTGTTGTATACAAGGATGGCATTTTCTGAAATAACAAACTCTGTAACTACGGCACCCAGCTCCTTCAGCTCAATAAGGAGCACAACACGTTTGTACGACGGAGTCTCTGTTCTGAGGTATGTTAATGTGCAACCAAGACTACGCAGTCTGCAGCTTCCAGGGGTAGTACTGGTAACAAGGCACGTGTTTTGTCGATATTGGCCTGAATGATCTTAAAATCTCAAGCTCAAAAGTTCTTGTTCGGCAGGTGATATAGCCGGGATTACTCACTCTCACAATCATTTCCTACATAGGCAGTGCGCACAATTGAGCTGTAGAAGAAGATTAGCACTTGTGAAGGCATAATCAGTGTATTTTACTATGACGCTTTTGGCCACGTGCCAGGATCTCATGGGTGACCCCGTCAAGTCAAGAATGCTATCTGGAAAGAAGGTAAAGAGTACTAGTTGCGAGACTTGTCAGACACTGCTCTTTACGCCGTGTACTGTAGTAGACTACCTAAGACTTAGAGTGAGACCCTGCCTGGGCTCGCTTTCTAACCAATGATAGGACCAGCTGGCTTTCCAACCAGGTCAGCCAGGGCCTCAATCAAAGCAGCGGAGAGGGTGATTGAACCCCTCAGATCCAGGAGGGAAGACACGACGTTACTGGTCTTGCACTGGCTTGGCCCTTTCCTGCCATTCATGATATCTTTCAACCACGCCAGAGCCTTTCCAGCTCCAATGATAGCGAGCGAACCATGCTCCGAGAGCAAGTCTCTGTCATATTGAACCTTAGTACCGCCAGAGCAGTAGAACTTGATAAGATCGTCAGTATCCTTGATGGGGCTGACTTGATCCTGAATGGACTTGTAAACAAACAGAGGAATGCTGGGGCTGTGTTTACCAAGAGCATTCTCGTCTAAAATGCTTTTGGCGGGTTCCTGTGTCAAGATAGCAGGGTCTTTGAGCATTCCTACTACATCCTGTTCGAAGAACGAAAGAATATCAGCCACAAAACATTGATTTCCAACAGCATCAAATTTGGCTTTGTACTCTGGCTTAAGAGCAGCATCAAGTCCTAATTTGAGGAGCGGGTATTGCTTGGCTAGCCCAATCATGCCGGGAGGGATGATACCAGCCAAAGGTCCCCGGTTAATACTCTTGATGACAGATGTGATGTTGGGCACAGTACCACCAAGAGCAGCGCCGGCGATGCGAAGCTCTGGAGCGTAGGACTGCTGAAGCTCTGCCGCAGCAGCTGACGCAATGCTGCCACCAGAGTATCCCCACATTCCGATGGTGGGGTTGTTCGAGATGCCAGTGAAGTTGGCAGAGTTGATGGCAGCTCTGATTCCGTCAAGTGTGGCATATCCGGCAAGTTTGTTTGCCAGATAAGCCGCGTCAGGACCTTCATGGTCTGGAGTAATGACGACCCATCCCATCTCAAGAGCTGCTTCAATCAGCAAAAGCTCTGCTTGAGTGACGATTGTTCCAAGGGGTCCGCCAGTGGCAGAGGCGAATTGAAGGGCATAAGACGGAGCACAGCCGGCATAAGCAGCATCTTCAGCGACCTGATATGAGAGGACCTTTGTAAAGTCGGCCCTGTACGGGACCAAGACGGTAAGGACAGTGGAGAGAGCCTTGCCAAAGTTGTCATTGGTCCTGTAGGAGATCTGCCAGGTGTCTTTCAAGTTGACAGGAGACACACCAAATGCAGCAATGGGAGACGGTGGTTTGCGATAGTCGATGATGGCGCCAGGAGGGTAGTCATTGATGTTATCAGGGGCCTTGTAGAAAGAATCTTCAGTGGGGAGTACAGGCTGCTGTCGCTCCTCAACGGGGGCAGACACACCCAGAGTGGAGAATGCCGCCACTGACAGCAGCATGAAACGAGGAAACATGACTGGCAAGATTAGGCTTTAGTAGTCTGATAGCCAACGTCTCATAGAAGTTGGTTTATGCAAGCGTCACAAAGATCTTGATATAAAGACCTTTTGCTTAGTGACTCCATCATAGTGATAAGGGTATCAAGTACAGTTAAATACACAATTTGGTTCATGTCAATCGTCTACTACCCCAGACCAGTCCTCCATTGAACCATGTGAATCCTCGGACGAGGCCATGTGAATCCTCGGACGAAGCGATTTAGCTTCAGCTGAGAAGGTGAAATCTTTTTAGTCCTCTGCAGAGTGACATTTACCCTCCATCACTGCTTTGGAAGCTAGTGAGCCGCTATTCTTGGCTCAGGGACGTGCACATGGCAATCCCTTGCCGGGTTGTCATTAGAAAGTCCGCGGCTTACACGCGGATTGTAAATCCCGCTTTAGTGTCCACCAACATGGCCATAGCCCCGAGCATCACAAAGCTTGGATTGGAACAAAGGTCATGCAGTAGACTAATTCAGGCAAGTGACCCGAGATCTTTCCGGTAAAGTGTAATATGCACATACAATCCATCCACTTCCCTTCCTACCCCGCAGCGCTATAACACAATACACTTTATTACACACAGCAGCTTGTAGCCGAAACGGCAGTAGTCACTATTGTTTGTATACAACACCCGATTTTCGTCCTCGTTTCGTCAAGCCCATTCCGTGCCACTCACTGCTTGAATTGTGTCCCACGTTTCTTAGAGCCTATATTGTACTTTACATTTGCCAGCTCAAGCGAGATTCGTTTCCTAAAACCCAGACAGTATTAAGTGTATACACCTTCATCCCTTACCATGAATCTAGTTTTAAAAGAAAGCCCTACAGGCCGAGCATAAGTACACGCCTAAACTGTGTAAAATCTCGCTCGAACCTGGGGCTTGCTTAGCACGTACTTATCCGACTGAAGCAAATGATGGCAGCATCCGCCATTCCATTCTTCGCCATGCTAGCGAGGGCAATATATGCCCCGTCAGAATACCAGCAGCATGATATGTTTCTTCAGGTATCGTAACTGTAGAGAGGAACTGTTCGAGAATCTTGCTGGCCTTTTCCAGGCTTTCTATTAATGCATCAGTCCCGGGCTCCCTAACCACGCAGGCAGGATCCTAATAGGTTTATTTATAATAATAAAGCTATCTTATAAAAAGGTAAAATAGGCATTTTAATTTAAGATTAGCAAGGGTATAACTTCTTAAATTAAAAGAGTTTAAGATAATAAATAGATAATGAATAGTAAATTATAATACTCCTGCTATAGGCCATATAAAACACAGGATTTTAATTATAATAAAGTATTTATGGAAAAGATTAATATAATTAGGGCTACTTTTTAAACACCCATATACTAAGAAAGTAAAATAATAATAATAAAAGGTTATATAATTCAATGCCAAAAAGTTATATTTAATGCTCTAGGGTAAATATAGCCTTAAGGAATAAGAAATCCACCTAAAAGCCAAATTTCATTTTAAGCTTGAAAACTCTGACCATACCGCGACTATTGATTGTGATAGTAAGAGAATCTTAAAAGTACTTGTTATCCTCTGTAACACCGGTTCCCTCCGCACGACCACCGCTTTCATCTGCCTTAGTAGTAATCTCTGGGTAGACAGTGATATCTGGCGAGTACTAAGCAAATTCATTTCCGTTCCCAGGAAGAGTAACCTTGTTGCTGATAACACCGACGAGCAGGCCATCAACAGATGATCGATGGCCACGGAGTCTTTGTCCCGAATTATCAATGACTTCCCAGTGGAGGTTCTTCTAAAGGTATTTAATGATATGGGCTTCAGAAAGACTCTCTAACTCATCGGCGAAGTAGCGCTTAGTAAGTGCAATGGTTAGAGGGACCTGGCCCGTAACCTCCATGTTGGCTGCCTGGTTGACCTTATACTTACCGCAAGAAGTCTTGGTGTCTTGGCCCAGCGGAGAGAATGTTCTAACATGGTTGGGAGAGACGGCATATAGACAGGTAGATTCCTTGGGTGGAACAGGGCCTAAGAATATATGTATAAGGTACTGACCACCAAGAGCATGCTTTACGGCTTTGATGTTGACGAGCTATTCGAGGTAGCTGTTGTCTGGGACTAGTTTGCCTAGCGATTGGTCCTCTGGAACTTTGACCTTGGGCACTTTAACATCTGGAAGAGCGTCTATCACCTTAGGTCTATCATCAAGTGATGATACAGCTTTAGTAATAGAGAGAGCTGTGATTGCGGTGGTAGGCTCATTGATAGCAGTGATACGAGCAAATTTCTTTGCCTGAGTTCGAAGGGTCTCCTCTGGTTTAGGGTCTCCAGCATTGCTTGCAGTAATCATGGTGGCGAGTGAGCCCGTCGGGTAAAGGGTCTCAAGTTGCTTGTAGATATCTTTGCGATAGTCTTCCGGATTGTTAAAGGTCTAAGACTTGGTTTCAGGATAGGCATAGCCGAATTTGACAGTCTTATGAATATCATCTGAAGTCCAGAAGTTGTTGGTGTCCTTGTAGAATGGCGCCAGAGGTGTGTTGAGGCCTTCGTCATCACCTTCGGCTATGACCTAATTGCCCTAATCGGATGACTTGGTGGTCACCCAAGCCTCTGGGTCCTTTGGGTTAGCATGAAGGCCCTCCCACATCGATACCAGACGGTCGATGGTACTATATTTTTATCAGCATAGCGATAGCAGGGATTCTTGGTAGAACATACGTGTAATGGAGCCAGAAAATTAGATCAAAGGCCAAGATGGGAACTTGTCTTATATGGCCAGTTCTTAAATGACGGAGGTTATCGCGACCCTAACAGCATCCCTCGCGTTATTTAGCAACTAATAAACTAATTTTAATAGGAAATAAAAGGATACTAGTATAATATAAGGCAGCTAATAAACTAAATCTAAGGTAATTAATAAACTCTAGTTTACTTATAAGATATAATATAATCTTAGTAAAAACTTATAAATTTATAAACTTTAATTATAGGATTATAATAAAATTATTATAACCCTCGCGGTTACGTCACGTGTACCCCGTAAAATTCCCTACAAACTCCACTAATTATAAGTAGACTAAGCAAATCCTTCTCAGTCTATTAGATTCGACTAGTCAGGACAAGACCAAAGCTTTGCAGCAACAGTCTAGGACTAATAGGTTAATATCTTAGTCCTTAATAGAAGTACTAATAAGTACCTTACAAATAGTAGTATATAGTTTATACTTATTTTACTTCTATAAAGTTAGCTTACCAGCTATTAATAAAACTTCTTTATATTAATTAAGCCTAATATATATTAAATCTATTATTAAGAGATATAATACTTTAATAAGCTTAGTTATATACTTTATGCAATCTGCTAATAATAAACCTAGTATGGCTTAGTTTAATATAATTAGACTTTAACCTGTTATATGTTAATAGCTCTTATTTAGACTATACCGCGTAATGCTAAGTAATATAAATACAAATAGCCGCCTATATTAACCCTGCCTAGTAATATGCTATACCCTATACTGCTCTAGCACCTATTAATAATAATTAAGACATAGATAATAACTCTAAGAGTAGCACTAACTCTAATATTACCTAACTTCGGCAGCAGATAACTAATATAATTACTAAAATAAATAACCTTAGACAGGCCCTTACTAAAGCCATAGAACTTTAGGCCTAGTAGGTAACTAATTACTAGAATGCTATTTAAGAAATGCATAATCTTACTGCTACTACAGCTAGTAGAAAAGAAATAGGAGAAATTCTTAAATTAAATATACCTAAACTGTTTAATAAAAACCTTGCCAAATTAGCTACTTTTCTTACCTAATGCTAAGCCTATATAAGCTACTTTCTAAACTAATTTGCTAATAATAATAATAGAGTTATATATATATTAAGATATCTTAAAGGCAATACTATGTAATAGTTTTAACCTATACTAAAAGAAATTACTATTATACTAAAAGATAAACTACTACCTAAAACCTTTTAAATTTATAATAACTATACTAAATTTAAGAAAGCTATATAATAAGCATTTAAATTAGTTAATAAGAAAAGCCAAGCAGAAAGAAAAATCAAAGTACTTTAATAAACTAAATCTGCATTAAAATATAAAACTAAATTCCTTTAGTTAGCTACTAAACTAGACTAGAACTAAGAACCCCTTATATTACTCTTCTTTAATAGGCTTAAAGAAATAATCTAAGTAAAACTCTATAAAGAAGCTAGACCTAAGATACTAGTTAACTATATTAATAAAGCTATTAAGATTAATAATATATAATTCTAATAGAGAATCTATTATAATTAAAGCAATTAAGGATACCAAAGGAATAAACCATGCTATAATACCAATTAAGGAAGGAAATAAAATAATAATACCTCTTATAATACTAATTCTAGACTAATAACTATTAGAATAACTAAGAAAAATAAGTCTAAAATCACTTACTAAAACTATAATAAGAAAGGATATTATAATCCAGAATATAAAAACCCTATTAAGACTAACTAAAAATATAAACTAATCCTAGAAAATAAGAAAATTAATATAATTAAGAAATATAAAGAACCCCAAATAGTAATTAGAACTATTAATATAACTTATAAAGATAAATATAATATAACTAAACTAATAAAATATATTAAAAACTTTAATCTATCTCTTAATATCTAAGATCTATTTCTTAATAAAAAAAAAACCCTTAAGAAGTACTACCTATATCTAGACCTAGAATAATAACCTATCCTAGGATATATAGCTCTTATAGCAGATATTTATAAATAAAGCAAAAGTAAAAAACAGATAAGAAAAAGAGTATATAATATAAAAAGATGAAAAGACCCTAAGTTTAAAAGGAAAGAAAGTAAATAATAAAAATAATAAAGATTAAAAGTAAAATAAAATATAAAAATTAAACTAAAATAAGAACTAATACTAATAATAAATAAGTTATCTAATAATAATAGTAAAACTATTTTTATAATTAAAAAAGAAAAAGAAGTTAACCTTAACCCAGATAATAAATTAAATACTATAAAAAATAACTAAAGAACCTACTTAACAGTAAATAAAATCCCTATCAGAGTTACCCCAAAATAACCAAACTAATATATTAATAACCTAAACTACCTAGAATTTTACTAAATCTAAAGAGAATTTAATACCAAATATATTAGATATAAGGAAAATAAAATAATCTAAAATATAAAAATTATATTATAATATAATAAATATAAAGCCTATTTCTAAAATAATAAACACCAGAAGTATATAAAACTTATAAGAGAATGTATAATTATAAAATAGGATAATAATATTTATATCTAAGCATATATAAAAGAAATACTAGAGGATCCTATAATACCAGAAGAATATATTTAAGTTAAAAAAGATCTAAGGAGATACCTAAATTATTTAAACTATAAGTAGATATTATAGATATTATATATATAATACTACTGCCTATAGTATTAGTAAGATAAGATAATAAATAATTACTTCCTAATATAAATTAATAAGTATTAAAAATAAAAACTATATATAATTATTAATATAATTAGATATTAAGTTATAAAGAAATATAAAGAATTATAAATAGTAAAACTAAAGGCTTATACTAAAATATAAGAATAAGCTCTAGTATATATCTAGAACTTTAAATATATTATATAATAAAGGCAAAAGGTATAATAAGAAGTTAAGATTACTAAAAATAAAGCACTTAACCAGGAACTTAACTAAATTAATTAAAATATTATATAATAAGAAGAAGAAGTATCTTAAGATAAATAAGACACTATTTGGCAGCTAGATAAGCAATAACTATAAAAATGCTTAGAAGAATTAGAATAAGAAAAAGAAAGACCTCTTACTAAAAAAGAAAAAGCAAATCTTATCCTAGACTATAAAGTAAGAAAAATAAAAGCTATATATTAATAATAACTTACTACCTAATACGAATATCCTAATAATATTAACTGCACTAAAAGCAAATATAGTATAGATTACCTATAGGGAAAAGGCATATACTATCTATAATAAAGCAGCAGATAGGTAAAAAAGTAAAAGAAAATAAACTCCTAGAAAAAGCTCTAAGAATAACTATAAAAGAAAGTTAATAAACCTGCCTAGAATTAAAAGTTAGAATTAAGGATAAGTAGCTAAATATACTTATAGATAGTAAAGCTAATATAAATTTTATTTTCCCTAAAATAGTTAATAAGCTAAGGCTATTATAGAGAAATAAAAAGGAACTTTATATTATAAAGGATAGAGAAGGAGGTACCTATAGTTATAATAATAGAAGAATTACCAGAGAGATTAATTACCTTAAGGTATTTATTAATAGAAAAAACTAAGGTATTAACTTTAATATTATCCTAATATAAAAATATAACTTAATACTTAGATTTCTATAGTTATAATACTATAATATATAAATTAACTAGAGAACTAGCTAGGTAAACTGCAAAGACTACCCTTTAAATAAAAAAAATAATTTAAATAATAATAATATAAGATCTTAAGCTTTAACTAATAAGAGTAGTAAAGATTAATGCAATAAGATATTACCTATTCTAAAAGGAATATAATATAAATACTATAAAGGCAAAATAAAATACATTAGATAAATAATAGCAACTCTTAAAGGATAATTTAAATAATTAGACTAAGATATTAAATAGATAAAATAAATTACTACAAAGGAATCTAATAAATAACTTAAAAATATATTACTAGAGTATTATATCTATAAGAAATTATTTTAAGAGGAACTAAATACTAAGTTATCTTAATATATAAACTATAATATTAAAATTATATTAAAAGATAGAAAGAACCTAAAATTCTTTTTTATTTATAACCTATCTTAAGATAAGCTTAATATACTTAGAGAATAGTTAAATAATATACTATAAAAAGGATATATTAGACTGTTTAAATCCTTAGTAGGATATCTAGTTATATTTATACTAAAACCTAACTTAAATAAGCTAAGACTTATAGTAAATTACTAATAACTTAATAAGATTATAGAAAAAGATAAGATACTACTACTACTTATTACTAAACTTAAAGACTGCCTATTTGGTAAGAAATAGTTTATGGCACTTAACCTTAAATCTACTTATAACCTTATTTAGATTAAAGAAGGCAATAAATAGAAAATAGCCTTCTAAACGAAATACAAATTATTTAAATACTTAGTTATGCCTTTTGGATTAACTAATACACCTATAGTATTCTAATATATAATTATAAATATACTTCGAAAATACCTTAATATCTTTATAGTTTACTACCTAGATAATATCCTTATCTTCTCTAACATAGAAGAGGAGCATATAAAATATATCTATAAGGTTCTTAAAGTACTATAAGATACTAATATACTTATTAAACCTATAAAAAGTTACTTCTATTAGTCTTAAGTAATATACTTAGGATATAAAATCTTATATAATAAAATTAAAATAAATAAATAAAAGATTATAATAATTACTAAATAGAAACTACCTATATTAATAAAAGAAACCTAATTCTTCTTAGGATTTACTAACTACTACTAATAATTTATTAAAGGTTTTAGTAAAATTACTATTCCTCTTACTAAGATTACTAAAAAGGATAAATAATTCTAATAAAATAATAAGGTATAATAAGCTTTTAAATAACTTAAATTAGCTATTATAGATAAACCTATTCTAGTTATGTTTAACCCTAATTAGCAAGTTGAACTTAAAACTAATACTTCTGACTTTGCCTTAGGAAGATAAATAGGATAATAAGATAATAATAGTATATTATATCTTATTGCTTTCTACTCTTATAAGATATATAGAATAGAACTTAATTATCCTATCTATAATAAAGAATTCCTAGCTATTATTAACTATTTTAAGGAGTTTAGATATTATCTTAGAGGAAGTAAATACCTAGTAAAGGTATTTACTAATTATAAGAATATAGCTTACTTTATAATAATACAAGAGCTAAACTAATAATAACTATACTATACTAAATACCTATATAAATTTAACTTTATAATTATATACTATAAAGAAACTAATAATAGATATATAGATGCCATTAGCTAATAACCTGACTTTGATATAAGAACTATTAAAACTAAAGAATAACTCCTAGAGACTAACCCTAATAGAGAATATTAGTTTACTTAATTAGTTAAAACTATTGCAAGAATAACTAAAATAGAACCCATATTGGAAAAAGAATATAACTTCCTTTGCGAATTTTATTCATATCCCTTATATGGATATTAAGGAGTTAATAAGATACTAAAATAACTCTAAAACCAAGGATATAAGTTCAGAAGGAAAGATATAGAATATATTATTAAATAATGCGACTTATATTTAAAAATAAAAGCCTAGAGATATAAGCCTTATAGATAATTATAACTACTACTAGTGGTATAATGACCTTAGGACTTAATTATAATAGACTTTATAACCAAATTACCCTTATTAAAAGAACCCTTAACTAGAATCTTCTATAATAGTATTATAGTTATTATAGACTGACTTATAAAATTTTCCTACTATCTACCCTATAGAGAAGTAATAAATACAGAAGAACTTTCTTATATTTTTTATTAATATATTATTAGTATATATGGGTTATTTATAGAAATCCTTTCTAATAAAGGACTTATATTTGCAGTAATATTTTAGTAATTACTTATGGCATGACTTGGACTAAACCACTGACTTATAATAGTATTTAAACCGCAAGTTAATAGATAAACCAAATAAATAAACCAAGTACTTAAATAATACCTATAGTATTATATTAACTATAAGTAAAACAATTAGGTTAAGAAACTACTAATAGCCTAACTTACCTATAATACTGCATATAATAAAAGCATAAAGCTTATACTAGCTTATACTAACTTCGGATTTATATTAAATATATACTATAATATATAATAAGAGAAATTAGTTAACCTAGCCGCTATTATTAAGAGCAAAGACCTAAAAGACCTATATAAATACCTATAAATAGAACTAGAATTTATTAGAAAACATATAAAAAACTACTATAATCTAAAACAGTTAAAGGGATTAACCTTTTTAGAGGGAGATATGGTTTACTTAGCTATAAAAAATATTAAAACTAACCAACTAATATATAAATTAGACTATAAATTTATTAGATCTTATAAAGTATTATAGAAAATTTTAGAAAATAATTATAAACTAGACTTATTACTAAAAGTTAGGCTTTATTTAATCTTTTATATTTTATTATTTAAATTAGCAGCAGATATAATATAAGTTAAAATAGGTAATAAACTATAAGAAATCTTAGGACTAGAAGTCTATAAAGCAGAAGTAATTAGAGATATATATAAGATTAATAGCCAAAGAGAATACCTAGTAAAATAGAAGGACTACCTAGAAAATAAAAACATATAAGAACTACTAAAACACCTTATTAACGCCTAATAACTCCTAAAGAAGTTCTATTAGAAATAATAGAATTAATAAAAGGAATATCTACTAAAATAGAATTCTAGTTAATTAAATCTATAGTATTATAAGACTAAGCCTTAGAAATAATTAAAGACTTAGCCTAATTAATAGAAAAACTACCTTATTCCTCTAAAGACTATATTCTATAAGAAAATAACTTATTACCCTGCTCTTTAAGATAATACTTTATCTTATAAATATAAGCTAGATATACTATAGCCTCTTCAAGGGCCTCTTCGGCTTTTTATTTATCTTCTTCTAACTTTTTATACTTTCTTATATTTTTTAAAACTATAAGATTAATATAAAAACTAAAAATAATATAAGAAATAAAAACTTATAAAAAGTAGTAATACTTAAACTATTATAAATTACTTTTATATTTATATAATTGCCGTAATAATAAGATTATTTATTAACGGCCTTATATATAAGATTATAATAAAAATAATAGGAATATAGTATAATAAAATTATTAAATTTATAAATATATTATATAAGAGCATTAGACTTAGAAGTTTTTATATATTTCTTCTTAGAAACTTAACCTAATATAATAATTAGTAAGATATATAAGATTAAAATAAGTCTAAGTTAATACTTATAGGCATAAACTAATAGAAATAGTAAGTAAGTATAGTCTTAGGGATAAGACCTAAGGGAGGGGAGAGATTATATTATAACCTTTGCAGTTATGTTATATATGCCCTGTAAAATTCCCTATAAACTCTACTAATTATAAGTAAACTAAGTAAATCCTTCTTAGTCTATTAGATTTAACTAATTAGGATAGGACTAAAGTTTTATAGTAATAGTCTAGGACTAATAGGTTAATATCTTAGTTCTTAATAGAAGTATTAATAAGTATCTTATAAATAGTAGTATATAGTTTATACTTATTTTACTTCTATAGAGTTAGCTTACTAGCTATTAATAAAACTTCTTTATATTAATTAAGCCTAATACGCATTGAATCTACTATTAAGAGATATAATACTTTAATAAGCTTAGTTATATGCCCTATGCAATCTGCTAATAATAAACCTAGCATAGCTTAGTTTAATATAGTTAAACTCTAACCCATTATAAAAATATTTTTTTCCTTAAATAAATACTTTAAATATAACTAATTATTAGATTTAATAGTAAATATTAAATTTAATATATATTAGTTAATAAGGGTAGCCTATATATAATACCTAATTAGGAGCTTATTTTAATTATTATATAAAGATATAATAGTTAATATAGTTAATAAGTATATGCCGCAGATAAGTATATACTGCACTTTTCCCTCTTATATCTAACTTTTTATTTAATTAATTAGTTTATAACTACTAAATATATTAAAACCTTTAGATAAAGCTAAAACCCTCCTTACCCTTTAGGCCCTTTAAAATAACCTAAAATTAAGTACTTAATATACTACTAAGATATATAAGATTAATAAGCGCTGCTTATATTACTGCCAGCAGGGCATTTAATTATAATGTAATTTTATTCTTAAATTATAAAAACTATTTAATTTAAAGAAATAGATAATAGTTTAATTTATCCTTAATTTAAATTTATAAGGATTTCCCTTATAATTATATTTTATAGAAGAAATAGCTAATTCTCTGCTTATAAACTATAATATATTACCTATTAGTAAGTATTAAGCTTATAACTTTATAAAGTAATAACTAGAGTTAAAGATATATTTATTTTAGAGATATAACTATTAAAGAGTTAAATATAAAGATTTAATTATTATTTATAATTAGTTTAGGCTTATATAAAATATAATTATAAAGTATAATATTTAATTAGATAATATTTAAAACTTTAATAAGATTAGTTTTATAATAGGCCTTATTATAGCTAGAATAACTATTATAAGTTTAAAAATATAAAAAAGGCTAAAATTAATATAGCTTAGAAACTAAAAATAAATTATTATAATTTAGGTAATTAATATAAAAGATTAATTAATTATATTATTTATTATTAATATAGGCTAATATTACCTTACTAATTAGTATTAAAAATATAACCTCTTTAGTAATTAGGTTATTATAATAAGCTAAAATAGGTAAATAAATAATAAGCTAAGTCTTAAGTAGTTAAAGTACTTTAATTAGTTTATAATTAAATAATTAAATACTTAGTATTATCTCCTAATCCTTAATAGTTATAAAAACTATTACTTAGCTAATTTTAAGAGATATTATAAAGAGAATAAGATTATAATACTTTATATACTTACTTATATATCTTATTTACTTTAGCCTCTTAATATTAGGTACTTTAGGCTATTAAAATAGGCTTATAGTTAAAAATTAAAGTATTTAATTAAATACTTTATAACTTATATTTCTAAGATTAAGTTTTTTTTTACCTTTTATATTATATTTAAAGTTATTTTTATAAAAAGTAATATCTAAGGGGGTTTTAAAGGAGCTAGGCTTACTTTTCTTAACTTAAAAACTATAATCTTAAAGCTTAATATATAGCTATAGACCTTAATGCCTCTTAAAGAGGCTATTAAATTATTAATACTATAGGCTTTAAAGACCCTAAAGATAAGTATTAAGACTTAATCTTAGTTTAAATACCTTAATAATTAAATTAAATACTATTATAATAGCTTCTTAGAGTTAATATTAGGAGCCTTAAAGTCTTTTATAAAAAGAATAATAGCTATAATATATAAGAATATACTATTAAGAGCTAAGTTTTAAAATCTTTAAAATATAAATAAAATATTAAGTTAATACTATAAGGTAAAAAGGACTAAATTATAAAAAAAAAGAATTATAATTATATAAGAAGTATTATAAGTAATTAATTAAATAAATATTAATATATAAGTAATAGCTAAATTATTAAGAAGTAGTAATTAAGAAAGGTTAAAGTAATTAAATAGTTAATATTATAATATATATAATAAAGGCAGTTATAATATTAAGACTTATTAGGTACTTTTTAAATTATTTAAGGAGGAATTTAATAAGTAAAAGCTAGTTTTTTTAAATTATAGCTTAAGCTTTTAAGTTATAGGTTAAAAGGTTAAGAAAAGTATAATATATACTTCCCCTATTTATATTAATAATATATTAATATTTAGCTAATTTATTAAATTTATTATATATTATATCCTATAACCTATTTAATCCTCTTTATGCTATTAATACTAATATTATAACTTTAAGTCTTTAACTTTAGGTAATTAAACTTATAAAAAACTTAATATATTTTCTTTCTATTTCTTTATACCTTCTTGGCCTACTACTAAATAGCCTTAAGCTACTTATTATAAAAGCTACTATAAAGGGCCTTAATAAATTCCCTTTCCCTTTAGCTTAGATTTACCTTCCTAAGTAACTTCCCTTTTAGCTTATAAAGCAGCTTTATCTTATAATTAAGGAAGCCTTTATTAATTAGCTAATAGTAAGGCTATATAAGTAGAAAGATCTTATAATTAAAGATTACTAATCTAATATAGCTAGTATTATCTTCTTTTCCTTAGTTTATTTTAATTTTTATTATTATATTATAAAGCTTATTATAATTATTTTTCTTAATAGCTTATTTAATTTTATAGGTTATATTATAACGTACACGATAAGCATGCCGATCAGACAAGCATGCCGATCAAAAATCTCAACCTTCTTTAAATAAATCGCAATAAAAGCACCATAAACCATCTAATTAATTTATTCTAGTTACTATACTCATCTCCAGAGGCCTCAATTCCCTCCTGACAGGTTCTTGCATTATGTCCGGTCTTACCGCAATTTCCACATCGCCGAACCCTCGGTCGCACCGAACTTCCTT